>NW_006159558.1:5451508-5501150 GCF_000334495.1 Tupaia belangeri chinensis | reverse complement strand
AGACCAGTTGTTGGTGAATTGGCTGGGTCGCTGGACTCCCCTGTAGTCGACCGCAGTTTGAGTCCCAGGCCCACTGGCTTAAACTCACGTTGGGCACGTGTGCGTGTGTGTCCAAGATCTCAAGAGAAAAATGGAGGAGAAGGGATTGTGTCATGGCCATCCCTCCTGGGGGGTGATTTCTCATTTTCTGTCTCTCTGTCTCTCTCTGTCTTTCTGGTGAGCGCACCCACCCTATACCAAAAACCTCTAAAAAAAAAATTCTATCTACTTTAAAATTAGGCCAGATCTCTCAAGGACTACTTATATTTTCTTTTTCTTCACGACAATCTGTGAAATATTTAAGGTTATGAGCTTTGAAAGCAGATAAACCAGAATTAAAATGTAAGCCTCTTCTTTTACTGAATTTTATCTCATTTTCTTTCTGTTTTGCTTTATTTTTGTTTTTGCCATAGGGCACATGAGCCCATTAGAAAGAGACAGTGAGAGGGAAAGTGAGAAATCACCCCCTGGAGGGAATAGTCACACCACAGTCCCTTCTCCATTTTCCTCCTGGGATTTTGGACACATGCCCACATGTGTCTGCCATGATTTTCAGGCCACTGGGTCTAGGACTTGAACATAGAGTTGGCCATCCAGGAGTCCTGCACTTAACCACCATGCTACCTACTGGCTCCCAAATTTACCTCATCTTTTAAGCAGAGGTCATAGATATCTTAGGATAACACTAAGTTTATTAAATGAAATATAAGAATCACTAAGAACAATATATGGTATGATCCCAAGCGAAGGGCTGGGGCTGGTGAGCATCACCTCAGGGAGTTTACGTATCGCCCTGTCCTTCCTGACTTTCTCATTCATTGACTATTTTAGAACTGCTAGCTTCTATCTGAAATACCAGCAGATAACTGTATATCACTAACACTTTTTTAAAAGGTTTTTCCCATAGAGCACATGTGCTCACTGGAGAGGAGAGAGACAGTGAGAGGACAAACAAGAAGTCACCCCCCTGGGGGATGGCCATGCTGCAATCTCTTCTTCATTTGCCTTCTGGGACTTAGGGCACATACACATACACACACACACACACACACACGCACACACACACGCATCCCCAACTTGATTTTCAAGTCACCAGGTTTGGGACTTGAACAGAGGTCGGCTACATGGAAGTCCAGCATCTTAATCACTAGGACATCTACTGGCCCCACTGATACTATTGAGTAACCTTTGAGTAGTGTATCCCAATTAGACTGAAAACTCTCTTGTAGGAAAAACAAATGTTTATACTTCTTTCTCTGTATACTATCTGGTACAATAATGAGCCCGTTAAAGACACTCTATAAATAAAAACTCACCCATTCAAAAATTAGCCAGCCAAAAGCATGAGGTACGCTGCTAGTTCTTGGAGCAGACTAAGGAGAAAATACTTCATTACCCTCAAGGAGTTCACAGGTGAGTAGAGAAGGCTGTTTATGTATGAAGATGAGAGTTTAATAATATAGTCACTTCTCTGGGAAATCCTTTATTTAAGTATTATAGACATATTTTACTCATATTAGAACCAAATGAATGGTCCCTTATGTCAGTGCTGTGATTGTAAATGATTAACAACTGGCTCTTACATAGTATTTGCCAATTCCCATGGTATAAAGACTCCTACCAATCCCAAGGAACCATTGTGATGGCAGGGACATCACTCAACACAGAGTGACAAAGGGGTGCACAGCAATGCACATCATTATCCCCACTACACACGCATGCAATAGATGTAAATAACCCTAAGAGCATAGATCATGAAAACTGTAGTAAAATCAGAAGTGATGCATTTTGAGTATTTATTATCTTCCAATAAAGAGCGCTTATTTAATTGTAATTATACAGCTTAATTTTAATAATTACTGCATTCAACTACTAAAATATTTAATCATTGATACTTATGAACTGTGATCCAGTTTATATCCCATTTCCAACTCTAAAAGTTAGATGGAAAAGTCACTGTTTATTATTGCCTTTGAAATTGAATTTTTATAAAGTCTATTTTAGATTGCATTTAGATGTCCAAACACCTTCAACTTTCAGTTGACTTTATAAATAAGAAATGGACTTTGAAAATAGAGGGTCCTATTTAATGTTTTTTAATTACAGGTGCTTACTTATATTTGAATAATTTACTGTGAAAATTGTGAAGCATATGCGTAAACAGAATTGTGTGATGAGCCTCCCTGTTTCTGTCACCTCCCTTCAGCTATTTCAACTCCTGACCATTTCAGTTCTTTTCTGCCTCCCACACGCTACTCCCCCACCTCCACATTACGCTGTTTCTGCATCTATGTTCCACTCCATTACTCCCCTACCCACATTATTGTAAAGAAAATGGATTGATATTGTGTCAGAGTGTATCTCAAAGATGTGGACCACTTTTCTTTAACATTACTGCAATATCATTATCTCATCTTAAATATTTCCATTTTCTTTTCTTTTCTCTTTTCTTTTTTTCTTTTCTTTTCTCCTCTCTCTCTCTCTCTCTCTCTCTTTAACTATTGTGTCTTTGGCCAGTGTTTAAAACTGTCTCATAGTGCCGCAAATTCTCTTCCTCAGCATTTTGTTATTTGTTTGACTCTGGATACACAAAAGATCCCCACATTATGAATGATTGGTAAATCTCTTATGTCTCTTTTAATCAGTACGATTTACTCTTTGTATACGTTCCCTTATATTTGTAAAACAAATATAATAAGATCAATTTGTCTTCTAGTTTTCTACAGACTGGAGATTGCTCTTTTCACCCATCCACTTATTTGTGCTCCACCTTCCCTCTCTCCAGCCCTTCCGTGCTCCTCCTTCTGTGCTCTCAGTCTTGCCTCGCTCTCCACCTTCCAGTGTTCTCTGTCTGCCTTCTCATGCTCCATGCACGCAGCTTTTCCAAGCTTGGCCCTCACCTTCTGTGTTCCCCACCCTTTGCTTTCTGTGCCCTGCACTTTCGTGCGCCCTTGACCTTCTGGTGCCCTTGGGGGGGGTCTGCACCTTCTGAGTTTCCCATGTGTTCTGCATTTCCTAGTCCGAAGAGTTTCCTTTCTCTGGATGTGGATGAGCATAATCAGATTGAGGTCAGTATCTAGGCAGGAAGGCTTCCACGGTGGACCCAGCTGTCCCTCTTCTGTGGTGTGAGCTGATGTGGATGCTCTGCTGAAATCCACTAATCCACTGGGATCACCAAATCCTTCCAAACCCCCTTCACTTACTAACTACAACAGACTAACTAGAAACTTCTCTTGTTCCACTGGTTACCCATTGCTACGTTTGATAGGAAAACATAATAAACGTCTGATTCTTCTCCTTTACTCACCTGTTATTAAAATAAAACGGACATTAGCATCCTCTAAAAGTTACTGATTCCTATTGATGAAAGACTTCTGAGCCTTGGTGTGCTGATGTGCACTGCTGAGCATCTCACTTCACAGAGTAGGACCACAAGGGACCCTGGGATCCATTCCAGGCCCAACCTAAAGGCCAGCAGTGGTGGCTACACCTATAACTCTAGTAACTAGGAAAGACTGAGGCAGCAGGGTCATGAGTTCAAGGCTGGCCTGGGCAACATAGTGAGGCCCTGTCTGAAAGAGCTGGGCATGGTGGTGCACACATGTGGACAGCTGGGAGTGTAAAGCAAGAAGATATAAACAGTGGGACTCTGTCAAAAATTTTTTTAATGTATTCTCTACAACCTTCTATTTTGATTTGGAAGCTGAGGCAAATCATCTAGCTCAGTACATTTTTATACACCCAAGTTGGCACAGAGAATGGCAGTTCTTCCTAAATGACACAGAAAAGTTATGGGCGCCTTTCCAAAATTCTTTTCTGCTTTACTGGGTGGCTTCTCCATGACATTATTGTTTACAAAAAGATGGATAGCATTGAATTTCATTAGATCTGGCCTTGGAAATTACCTCATCCACGTGTCTCATTCATCGTCAACTTAGAAAAATGAGGCCAGTTGAAACCAAGCCACCTGCCCAAAATGACCCCAATAATTGGTAAAGGCCTTGCTCTAGAATCTTTGTTTCATATTCTAAGAATCTTTCCTGTACTGAGACTATAATGATGGTTCTGTCAGGAATTGCAGTTAAAATTATTAGTAAGTACAGGGTAGCAAATCTAACTCTCACAGGCTGTCCCCAAATTAAAATAAGCCATTATTCAGAAGCTCATCTCATATCAGACATTTTGGAGCTTTGTCAAAGCATTTTCCCAGAGTAACTCAGATTTCACTGCTGGTCAGGCTAGGTTGATTAACACAGACAAGGACCCCAAGTTTGAAGCCCCGCTAACAACTGTTGCTGTGCAGAAATCAATGGACCTAAGAAAACATTCATTTAATATATTCTATCACGTCCTGGAAACTTGCTATGCATTTCTTCATTTCACTTCCACAAATATCCCAAGTAGTAGTATCAGTCCCAACTTGCCAAGCAAATGTCAAGATCAGAAAAGCAAAATAACAGGCTCAAGAAGACACAGCGAGAAGGAGGGCTTGGATTGGAAACTGAGAGCGGACATTTGGCCAAGGTCTCTAGTCTCCAGAGTTCCACCATGGAGGTAAGGACCATCTCCTTATCACCTGTCCCAGAAACAGCAAGGAAAGTTCCTCAATTGGGAGGTCATGGAGAATGGTTCTGACAAGGAGTGGGTCTGAGGAGCATGGATGAGGTGGCAGGAGGAGGGGAGTTTGACGCAGCAGCAGTTCAGGGAGTTTCCTAGATGAGTTAAGCACGAGATCATAGCCCTCAGAGGGGCTGAGCACTGATTCTTGATAAAAAGATCCCAAGGTATTGAATTGGTATTGGCAGAGCAAAGAAGCATTCTAATACTCAGTGTGCAGGATGTTAGCTGTTAGTGTGCAGGAGCCCATGCCAGGAGGCTTCTAAGGTGGCCCCAGTGGCCCTGCCTGCTGAGACTCACACTCTTGGGCCATCCTCTCTCACTGAGTGTGGCTGGCCACAGTGAGGCAGTTCTAGCAAGTACAATGTCACAGGAAGGATGGGATAGCCCTTCAGAACCAAGATAGGAAAAGCAGGTTTTCTCCATCTTGGGTTTCTCTTGCCCTCAGCTTGGTCTGCTGAAAACGCCAGTCACTATGTGAGGAGAACAGCCCTGAGGAGAAGCCAGGATGGCAGTGCAAGTCCTGAGACCTCCATCCAATGGCCCAAGAGGGCTGACACCTGTAAGAGTGTGCTCAGAAGAGACTCCTTCAGCCCTGATAAAGGTGAAGCCGTGGGACTGCTGGGGCCCCAGCTGACATCTGGGCCAGAATACCCAGCAGCTCTGCCACTCCCAATTTCCTGATGCTCAGAGTTTAAGATATGTTTTCATTGTCTAAGTGGCTAAATTTTGGGATAATTAGCATAGCATCATTACCAATCAAGGACTGTCTCTTCTTTACTAATGTATTTTTGCTTATGTACTAGTCATTCATTTAGGAATGCTATCCTCTTTTCATATAAAAGTCTTTTTTCCAGTTGCAATCTATATCCCTGAAAAACACCAAAGTCAAAAAAAGATTGTATATGTGTATGTTGTCAGCTAGGGGGAGATTTTGTCACCCAAGAGACATTTGGTAATTTCTGAAGGCATTTTACTGTCTCAGCAGGAGCGTCCTACTAGAATCGGGTGGGTAGAGGCCAGGGATATGGCTAAGCATCCTATAATTCACAGGAAACCCCCTGCAACAAAGAATTATATCAAAATCATAAAAGACAAATACGTATTTTTAATTTTTTATTTCTCTTTTTTCTATTAACTTTTTAAAATTAAATTGGAATGAAAATCTTTCCATTAAATAAAAGCAATTTTCCTTGCAATTACAAGAATTCCACTTGTTTTAATATGTCATGCAATGGATAATATGGTGGTACATTCAAAATAGTCCATTTTTAATTGCTCTGCTTTTAGAGAAACATGTAGACTGATATTTTGGAAAAGCAATTGTTCAACAGTAAATTTAGAACATCGCGTATCAGAAAACTCAACAAACTGGACTACCTATCCTTTCTCAAATATGCTTCTGTTCTTAATGCTCTCCTGACCTAGAACACCATGCCCCTCCTTGACCTTTCGATCACATCTTTCCTCTGAAGAAAAGTCCGTTACTGTGTTTTCCATGTATATTCCATATACCAACTAACTTGCATACCTAAGTTCTCTCTTTGAAATCATATTCTACATTTTTATCACTGTTGTTTGGCATTTGTTTATTCAGCAAATATTTGTTAACCTATACCATATGCCTGATGAAAATAACACTCAGTACACCAGGGTGTGGTGATGAGAGCAGATGTCTTCACAGAACCTGCAGATAAGATGCCTCTATAATAGGCAAGTGGCCCCATCACCCTTTCTAAGTGGTGGGCTGCCCCACAGTGAGACTATAGTCTGCATAATGAAGACAGACACGCACATGTCCTCACCACTCCTACGACTGTGAAGCCGAACGGTCACACACGCTGAATGAATGAGGTCACCCAGGATAAGAAACACGCAAAATCTGACAGGTTTAACTCAGTAGAAAAAGGATTTCAGAGCTAGGTACATAGTAGATGGTGTGCAGATTTTCTTAGCAAAATAAACAAATATAGTAGAACTATGGAAATAAACAGAGCCCTCACAGAGCTACAGAAGAAGCTGAAACTCAAGTAATTTAAAACGACGTTGATATTAGAAGTGTGATTATCAAGCAACAGTATTGAAATTTTTTTTCTTTTATCTAAAGCATTAGCAACACCATGCAGGGTCTACAACTTCCCGCAGAAGAACCTGGAGAGAACATGGTCACTGCATGTGAAGGAAGCAATAGCACAGTGTCATGCTCAGAGCCTGGCTGTGACAAATCAGTGATCTGGGTAAATATTCTGGCCCGGATATCTCCAGGTGTTAAAACTGGTCAAATTGTTTAACCTCTGAATGCTTCATTGGTTAAAAACAAGAATGAAATGAGAAAAAAAATTTTTTAAAAAAAGTAATCACTCAAACCTAATTATTACATTAATAAAAATTGCTAAGAACATAATCTTAGCAACTGTTGTTAATGTAAAACTTTGAAAAATGTACATAAAATGGCACTGCTGTTCCTTATACAATATCCTTCTTCACAGAAACACACACAACCTGCATGTGGCACACTGTGGTTTGCAGCTCCTTGGTGTGTGTCTGCGCCTGGACCCACATCCGCTGTGAGGGGTGAAAACTTTAAATGATTTACATCAGGAAGGAACTATTTTTAAAGAATGAGGTCTGCTTTTCCATTTTCCATATTGAAGATGCTGGAGGAAAGATCTTCTGTGCTGATTGAAGCATGCATCTCATGATCTTCTGTTATTTGGGATTTGTTTCCATCACCCTATGAGGAAGACATTACACTTACCCAGTTACCAATGAGGAAACAAAGCCTGTGAGTAGACACAGAATCTGCCCCAGGATCTCTTGGTTTATTCTCAATACCAAGTGCCATTCAGACCCCTTTTTGTCATGCCTTTCTCCATCCCTGGAATACAAGGGACAACCCTCCATTCTCAGTCTTTGTTGGGGATGGTTTGGGTTGAAAAATTGCAAGGACAGCCATCCCCTCGTGACTGATGATTGTGGGGATATAAAGACACAGCTCTCTCCCCCAAATGCGGGAGAACTTGAAGGGTCATTCTGCCTTTTGAATACCCTCTAGGGTCTTCCAAGAACTTGGTTAGGACTGTATCATAGCTCAGTTTCTCTTTCTGTCCAGACCCACCCCCTCCCTCTCCATTTATTGGTGTCAATCCCAAGACGGTCCTGATAATGTCCTCCAGACAAACCTCCATCTAGAATCCACTTTTAAAAGATCCAGACTTGGAATAAGTACTTACTTCATGAAAAATGAAGTTGAGAGTCTGCTCCAATAACTATATCCTTTTTGTCTTAAGTGAGTGCTTCCTGCTGGAGGACTTAAAACATACTTTCATGAGACAGAATCTTAATCTTTTCCACAGGAGAAGGGGTGGTGATGATGGAGGGCCTGCGCTAGGGAGAAATCTGCAAATCAAAGGTCCTCTAGAAAACAGCCAACACATCTAACTTCGTTTCTCTGCTGATGAATCCTTGTTACTGGCACCCTGGCGAGACAACTTATATTAAAAGTGTGCTGAGTAATCAGCTCAGGGTGTCAGAGGAGGATCACTCATCTATCCCAGAACTACTCCATTTGCCTGCTGATGATGAATGAGATGTTGGAATAGCTCAGTTACTGGTGGCAGCAAGTAGCCCAAGAATTATGTATCAGAAGAAAGTGACTTCTTGGAGCTGACAGCACATTCTTTTGTAGGAGCTGGAAAATGGCTCTGGAACTATTTACATTTAGAGAAATGTCACTTCCAATTCTGGGCCTGTTTGTCAGCATGACTTCAGTGCACAGACGGTTGGCTTTGTAGATATAAAATCTCATCTAGTGTGTACCAAGCATGATCAATGATTAGCAATTCATTATAACACGAAATTTCCCAAAAGGCTGTGATGGGTCATTCTTTTGTTGTATTGAAGATGATTATTTCTCCGAGGACCAGAAGAACTTTATTATAAGATATCTCAACTTACAACACTGTCCCATTTTATGGAGAAAGTTGTACAGTCAAGTCATCTCCCTTGACTTGCCTGTAGGATAGAAAATACGAATTTTTAAGAAGTCCTTGAGGGCCTGTGTCTTAGTTTGCTAGAGCACTGAGATACACTTTACATTTCGAAATGGAGTTTACAAGACTTTCTCCTTTTAGTATGCTTTTACCTAGCAGTCATCAACACTGCCTCTCTAAACCTCTCACCAAATACCGTTAAAGACACTAAAAGACAAATAATAAGACAAAAAGAAAACAATCTCACTGTGCTGGAAACATAGACAGACGGCCTGCTGTGCATGTCTTAGAGGTCCTCACGTTAGCCTAAGGCCTGTGTCACTGCAGCCCGGGCTTCCTTCCACAGAACCCAGTGCCCAGAGAATCACATGCAGCCACTTCTGACAACTGCCATCTATACCTGCCAGAATATCATCCAGGCCTGGCTCTTCACAGAGCACCAGAGTGGACACAGAGCACCAGAGTGGAAGTGGGGCTAGAGAACAGGAACCTAGAGTCAAGGACACTGGGCTGGGACAGTGGGGAAACACGCCATTGTTGAGATGACCAGAAACCTTGCCTGGGAGAGACACTATCTCGGGGCACAGAACAGCAGGAAGGCATTGCCTGCTGAGCCAGGGACAGGTACGCTGTGACACCTTCGACCTGAGAGCTGCACTATCTCTGATGCCTAGGCAGGGTCAAGTGCACTTGTCTGTCAGCACATAATAAACTTCCTACAGAGTGATGTGAGGCCCTTGAAAAATGCCACATGGAAGAGCCCCTCTGAAAATGACCCGCCACAGTGTTTCAAAGACCATCTGAGTTGACAGCTACTATCCTGAGTAGGAGGTCAGCATATATATAGTGGGTCCTGAAGAGCTCATAAAAACAAACTAGACAAAGTAAATCATCATAAATAATAAAACAAATAATAGAAGACCCTGATTTTTAAAATGAACAATGAACTTGAATGAACATTTCTCCAAGAAAGACATATAAATGGCCAATAAGCATGTAGAAAGATTCTCAACATCATGAGTCTTTAGGAAAATGCAAATCAAATGTGCAATGATTTACCACTGCATCATTATTAGGATGGCTATACTCACAAAACAGATCCAGACAAGCAGTGACTGGGATGTGGACAATTTGGAATCATTATGCAGTTCTGGTAGCATGTAAAATGGTGCAGCTACTCTGAAAAACCCTCTGACAGTTCCTTAAACAATTAAATATAAAGTTAACATATGGCCCCAAAGAAAGGAAAACGTATGTTCATATGAGAATTTGAACACACACGTTCATAGCAGGATTAATCATTATAGCAAAAAAGTAGAAACCACCCTAAAGTCCCTCAGCTGATGAATGGGTTAATAAAACATAGCATATCCATAGAATCGAATATTATTTGGCAATATGAAGAATGAAGAGTTAATATATGCTATAACCTGGATAAATTTTGAAAGCATTATGGTGAACACAAAGACAAGTCACGAAAGGCCATGTATTACCTGATTCTATCTATATGAAATGCCCATAACAGACAGATCAAGAAAGACAGATTAGCAGTTCTATAGGACTGGAAGGGGGCTGGAGGAGGGGTGAGAGGAGGAATAGGGAGTGGCTGCTAATGGTACAGGATTTCTTTCTGGGGTGATAAAGACACACCAAAATTAGATTGCTGTTATGGTTGTACAACTCTGTGAATATATATAAAACCAGTAAGATTTATGTTTTAAATAGATGAGTTGCATGGTATGTGAATTATAGCTTATCGTTCTAGTGAGTGAGTGAGTGTGTGTGTGTGTGTGTGTGTGTGTGTGTGTAGAGATGGAAAGAGAGAAGCTATTCTGAATTGAAGAAAAATCTATGTGTGCATTGCTAAAGCAGATCACAGCATCTTAGAGAGAAAATGGAGAGAGATTTCATGCCTAGACAGATTCTGTCTTCATTTCTGAGTTGCAAAGATGAAGAATATATCTTACAAACAATTTATCAGAAAAACAGAACTAGAATGACCTTAGATTTTAAGTCTTGCCTCTAAACACTAGTGTATGTAATAAATGTGTAATGTACATTATATAACTGGAGAAAAGGCATTATACAGTATATACTTCATATTCTATTATTACTAATTTATTTAGTTATTTTCCTTATTTTTTTCACATTTAATCACTATATAGCTTGACAGCATGCAAAATGAATTTTCCTGGAATGAATGCATTGTATATTAGTCCAGTCAAAGATATTCCCATACACATTATCATCAATAACTAATTTTTCATTGTTGTGTCTGTTAAATGTTTTGCTTTTTTTGTTGTTTTTTTTTCCCTCCCTCCCACCCCCATTTCTAGTCACTTCCACACTGTCTCTAGTATCCACAGTTGTTCTCTATGCTTTTAAACCTTTTAGTCTTTCAGTTTCTGCCATCGAGTACAGACATTTGGTATATTAACTGGAGAAATACAATGCTTCTCTTTCACAGCATGGCTTACTTACTTAGCATTACATGCTTTGTTTTACTTAGCATTAAATCTTCCATATTTGTTCACTTTCTAGCAAATGCCAGGATCTTACTTTTTCTTTTTTATAGCTGAGTAGTATTCCGTAGTGTCTATGTATCATAATGTTTCAGTCTATTCACCTGGTTTTGGATATTTGAGTTGATTCCATGACCTAGCAATTGTGAATAATGTTGCAATAAACATGGGTGCTCAAGTGTTTGTATGACTGAGTATATTCCTATTCTTTGGATACATATCCAGGAGCAGAATTGCTGGATCATATGGTAGTTCTCTTTGTATATTTCTCAAGAACCCCCATATTGTTATCTACAGTGGCTATACAAATTTACATTCTCACCCACAGTGTAGGAGAGTTCCCTTCCCTTTTTACTTCAGCTTTGCCAGCACATAAAATTCTTTATTGTTTAATCTTAGCCATTCTGACTGGGGTTAAGTGGTATCTCATTGTGCTTCTGTTTTGTATCTCCCTTATGGTAAAGGATGTTGAGCATTTTTTCATATGCTTTTTGACTTTCGTATGGCTATTCAACTCATTTGTCCATCATTTAATTAGATTAGATTATTCTGTGGGTGAGCTGCTTGAATTCCCAGTATATTCTGGTTATCAGTCCCTTTTCTGAGAAGTTTGCAAATATTATGTATCCTCCCATTCTGAGGGTGCCTCTTCACTCTAATTATTGTTTCTTTTGCTGTAAAGAAGCTTTTAACCTGATGTAATCCCACTTGTGTATTTTCAGGATGATTGCTTGTGTTTGGGGGTCTTGTTTAAGAAGTCTTTGTCTACGCCAATGTATTCAAGAGTTTCCCCTGTGTTATCCATAGGATTTCAGAGCTAGGTACATAGTAGATGGTGTGCAGATTTTCTTAGCAAAATAAACAAATATAGTAGAACTATGGAAATAAACAGAGCCCTCACAGAGCTACAGAAGAAGCTGAAACTCAAGTAATTTAAAACGACATTGATATTAGAAGTGTGATTATCAAGCAACAGTATTGAAATTTTTTTTCTTTTATCTAAAGCATTAGCAACACCATGCAGGGTCTACAACTTCCCGCAGAAGAACCTGGAGAGAACATGGTCACTGCATGTGAAGGAAGCAATAGCACAGTGTCATGCTCAGAGCCTGGCTGTGACAAATCAGTGATCTGGGTAAATATTCTGGCCCGGATATCTCCAGGTGTTAAAACTGGTCAAATTGTTTAACCTCTGAATGCTTCATTGGTTAAAAACAAGAATGAAATGAGAAAAAAAATTTTTTAAAAAAAGTAATCACTCAAACCTAATTATTACATTAATAAAAATTGCTAAGAACATAATCTTAGCAACTGTTGTTAATGTAAAACTTTGAAAAATGTACATAAAATGGCACTGCTGTTCCTTATACAATATCCTTCTTCACAGAAACACACACAACCTGCATGTGGCACACTGTGGTTTGCAGCTCCTTGGTGTGTGTCTGCGCCTGGACCCACATCCGCTGTGAGGGGTGAAAACTTTAAATGATTTACATCAGGAAGGAACTATTTTTAAAGAATGAGGTCTGCTTTTCCATTTTCCATATTGAAGATGCTGGAGGAAAGATCTTCTGTGCTGATTGAAGCATGCATCTCATGATCTTCTGTTATTTGGGATTTGTTTCCATCACCCTATGAGGAAGACATTACACTTACCCAGTTACCAATGAGGAAACAAAGCCTGTGAGTAGACACAGAATCTGCCCCAGGATCTCTTGGTTTATTCTCAATACCAAGTGCCATTCAGACCCCTTTTTGTCATGCCTTTCTCCATCCCTGGAATACAAGGGACAACCCTCCATTCTCAGTCTTTGTTGGGGATGGTTTGGGTTGAAAAATTGCAAGGACAGCCATCCCCTCGTGACTGATGATTGTGGGGATATAAAGACACAGCTCTCTCCCCCAAATGCGGGAGAACTTGAAGGGTCATTCTGCCTTTTGAATACCCTCTAGGGTCTTCCAAGAACTTGGTTAGGACTGTATCATAGCTCAGTTTCTCTTTCTGTCCAGACCCACCCCCTCCCTCTCCATTTATTGGTGTCAATCCCAAGACGGTCCTGATAATGTCCTCCAGACAAACCTCCATCTAGAATCCACTTTTAAAAGATCCAGACTTGGAATAAGTACTTACTTCATGAAAAATGAAGTTGAGAGTCTGCTCCAATAACTATATCCTTTTTGTCTTAAGTGAGTGCTTCCTGCTGGAGGACTTAAAACATACTTTCATGAGACAGAATCTTAATCTTTTCCACAGGAGAAGGGGTGGTGATGATGGAGGGCCTGCGCTAGGGAGAAATCTGCAAATCAAAGGTCCTCTAGAAAACAGCCAACACATCTAACTTCGTTTCTCTGCTGATGAATCCTTGTTACTGGCACCCTGGCGAGACAACTTATATTAAAAGTGTGCTGAGTAATCAGCTCAGGGTGTCAGAGGAGGATCACTCATCTATCCCAGAACTACTCCATTTGCCTGCTGATGATGAATGAGATGTTGGAATAGCTCAGTTACTGGTGGCAGCAAGTAGCCCAAGAATTATGTATCAGAAGAAAGTGACTTCTTGGAGCTGACAGCACATTCTTTTGTAGGAGCTGGAAAATGGCTCTGGAACTATTTACATTTAGAGAAATGTCACTTCCAATTCTGGGCCTGTTTGTCAGCATGACTTCAGTGCACAGACGGTTGGCTTTGTAGATATAAAATCTCATCTAGTGTGTACCAAGCATGATCAATGATTAGCAATTCATTATAACACGAAATTTCCCAAAAGGCTGTGATGGGTCATTCTTTTGTTGTATTGAAGATGATTATTTCTCCGAGGACCAGAAGAACTTTATTATAAGATATCTCAACTTACAACACTGTCCCATTTTATGGAGAAAGTTGTACAGTCAAGTCATCTCCCTTGACTTGCCTGTAGGATAGAAAATACGAATTTTTAAGAAGTCCTTGAGGGCCTGTGTCTTAGTTTGCTAGAGCACTGAGATACACTTTACATTTCGAAATGGAGTTTACAAGACTTTCTCCTTTTAGTATGCTTTTACCTAGCAGTCATCAACACTGCCTCTCTAAACCTCTCACCAAATACCGTTAAAGACACTAAAAGACAAATAATAAGACAAAAAGAAAACAATCTCACTGTGCTGGAAACATAGACAGACGGCCTGCTGTGCATGTCTTAGAGGTCCTCACGTTAGCCTAAGGCCTGTGTCACTGCAGCCCGGGCTTCCTTCCACAGAACCCAGTGCCCAGAGAATCACATGCAGCCACTTCTGACAACTGCCATCTATACCTGCCAGAATATCATCCAGGCCTGGCTCTTCACAGAGCACCAGAGTGGACACAGAGCACCAGAGTGGAAGTGGGGCTAGAGAACAGGAACCTAGAGTCAAGGACACTGGGCTGGGACAGTGGGGAAACACGCCATTGTTGAGATGACCAGAAACCTTGCCTGGGAGAGACACTATCTCGGGGCACAGAACAGCAGGAAGGCATTGCCTGCTGAGCCAGGGACAGGTACGCTGTGACACCTTCGACCTGAGAGCTGCACTATCTCTGATGCCTAGGCAGGGTCAAGTGCACTTGTCTGTCAGCACATAATAAACTTCCTACAGAGTGATGTGAGGCCCTTGAAAAATGCCACATGGAAGAGCCCCTCTGAAAATGACCCGCCACAGTGTTTCAAAGACCATCTGAGTTGACAGCTACTATCCTGAGTAGGAGGTCAGCATATATATAGTGGGTCCTGAAGAGCTCATAAAAACAAACTAGACAAAGTAAATCATCATAAATAATAAAACAAATAATAGAAGACCCTGATTTTTAAAATGAACAATGAACTTGAATGAACATTTCTCCAAGAAAGACATATAAATGGCCAATAAGCATGTAGAAAGATTCTCAACATCATGAGTCTTTAGGAAAATGCAAATCAAATGTGCAATGATTTACCACTGCATCATTATTAGGATGGCTATACTCACAAAACAGATCCAGACAAGCAGTGACTGGGATGTGGACAATTTGGAATCATTATGCAGTTCTGGTAGCATGTAAAATGGTGCAGCTACTCTGAAAAACCCTCTGACAGTTCCTTAAACAATTAAATATAAAGTTAACATATGGCCCCAAAGAAAGGAAAACGTATGTTCATATGAGAATTTGAACACACACGTTCATAGCAGGATTAATCATTATAGCAAAAAAGTAGAAACCACCCTAAAGTCCCTCAGCTGATGAATGGGTTAATAAAACATAGCATATCCATAGAATCGAATATTATTTGGCAATATGAAGAATGAAGAGTTAATATATGCTATAACCTGGATAAATTTTGAAAGCATTATGGTGAACACAAAGACAAGTCACGAAAGGCCATGTATTACCTGATTCTATCTATATGAAATGCCCATAACAGACAGAT
Organism: Tupaia belangeri chinensis; assembly: GCF_000334495.1. Classification (NCBI taxonomy): domain Eukaryota; kingdom Metazoa; phylum Chordata; class Mammalia; order Scandentia; family Tupaiidae; genus Tupaia; species Tupaia belangeri. The sequence continues at coordinate 5,485,559 of NW_006159558.1, read as the reverse complement.
CAAGAAAGACAGATTAGCAGTTCTATAGGACTGGAAGGGGGCTGGAGGAGGGGTGAGAGGAGGAATAGGGAGTGGCTGCTAATGGTACAGGATTTCTTTCTGGGGTGATAAAGACACACCAAAATTAGATTGCTGTTATGGTTGTACAACTCTGTGAATATATATAAAACCAGTAAGATTTATGTTTTAAATAGATGAGTTGCATGGTATGTGAATTATAGCTTATCGTTCTAGTGAGTGAGTGAGTGTGTGTGTGTGTGTGTGTGTGTGTGTGTGTAGAGATGGAAAGAGAGAAGCTATTCTGAATTGAAGAAAAATCTATGTGTGCATTGCTAAAGCAGATCACAGCATCTTAGAGAGAAAATGGAGAGAGATTTCATGCCTAGACAGATTCTGTCTTCATTTCTGAGTTGCAAAGATGAAGAATATATCTTACAAACAATTTATCAGAAAAACAGAACTAGAATGACCTTAGATTTTAAGTCTTGCCTCTAAACACTAGTGTATGTAATAAATGTGTAATGTACATTATATAACTGGAGAAAAGGCATTATACAGTATATACTTCATATTCTATTATTACTAATTTATTTAGTTATTTTCCTTATTTTTTTCACATTTAATCACTATATAGCTTGACAGCATGCAAAATGAATTTTCCTGGAATGAATGCATTGTATATTAGTCCAGTCAAAGATATTCCCATACACATTATCATCAATAACTAATTTTTCATTGTTGTGTCTGTTAAATGTTTTGCTTTTTTTGTTGTTTTTTTTTCCCTCCCTCCCACCCCCATTTCTAGTCACTTCCACACTGTCTCTAGTATCCACAGTTGTTCTCTATGCTTTTAAACCTTTTAGTCTTTCAGTTTCTGCCATCGAGTACAGACATTTGGTATATTAACTGGAGAAATACAATGCTTCTCTTTCACAGCATGGCTTACTTACTTAGCATTACATGCTTTGTTTTACTTAGCATTAAATCTTCCATATTTGTTCACTTTCTAGCAAATGCCAGGATCTTACTTTTTCTTTTTTATAGCTGAGTAGTATTCCGTAGTGTCTATGTATCATAATGTTTCAGTCTATTCACCTGGTTTTGGATATTTGAGTTGATTCCATGACCTAGCAATTGTGAATAATGTTGCAATAAACATGGGTGCTCAAGTGTTTGTATGACTGAGTATATTCCTATTCTTTGGATACATATCCAGGAGCAGAATTGCTGGATCATATGGTAGTTCTCTTTGTATATTTCTCAAGAACCCCCATATTGTTATCTACAGTGGCTATACAAATTTACATTCTCACCCACAGTGTAGGAGAGTTCCCTTCCCTTTTTACTTCAGCTTTGCCAGCACATAAAATTCTTTATTGTTTAATCTTAGCCATTCTGACTGGGGTTAAGTGGTATCTCATTGTGCTTCTGTTTTGTATCTCCCTTATGGTAAAGGATGTTGAGCATTTTTTCATATGCTTTTTGACTTTCGTATGGCTATTCAACTCATTTGTCCATCATTTAATTAGATTAGATTATTCTGTGGGTGAGCTGCTTGAATTCCCAGTATATTCTGGTTATCAGTCCCTTTTCTGAGAAGTTTGCAAATATTATGTATCCTCCCATTCTGAGGGTGCCTCTTCACTCTAATTATTGTTTCTTTTGCTGTAAAGAAGCTTTTAACCTGATGTAATCCCACTTGTGTATTTTCAGGATGATTGCTTGTGTTTGGGGGTCTTGTTTAAGAAGTCTTTGTCTACGCCAATGTATTCAAGAGTTTCCCCTGTGTTATCCATTAGCAGTTTTATAGTTTGAAGTTTTATGAATATATCTTTGGTTCATTTTGAGTTTATTTTTGTTAATGGTGAAGATAGGGGTCCAGTTTTACTTTTCTGCAGATGGATATTCAGTTTTTCTAGCACCATTTGTTGAATAGATTCCCCCCCACACACACTGGATTGCCTTGTGCCCTTTGTCAGAAATCAGTTGGCTGTATGTTTTGTGGTTAATATTTGGACTCTTAATTCTGTTCCATTGGTATACATGCCTGTTTTGTGCCAGTGCCGTGCTGTTTTGATTATCACAGCTTTGTAATACATTTTGGAGTCAGGGAGTGAGATACCTCCTATTTTATTCTTTTTGTGCAGTATTACTTCGATGATTCAGGGCCTTTTATGATTCTAGACAAATTTTATAATGTTTTTTTCTAAACCTATAAAGAATATCTCTGATAATTTAATCAGGATTGCATTAAATTTGTAAATGAATTTGGGTAGGATTGACCTTTTGATTACATTAATTCTTCCAATCCAGAAACATGGGATGTCCTTCCACTTTTTTTGCATAATTTTCAATTTCTTTCTTGAAATTTTCATAGTTTGCTTTTTAGTAGCCTTTTAGTTTTGGGTTAGGCTTACTCCTAGTATCTTATTGTTTTTGTGGCTATTGTAAATGTGATTGCTTTCTTCAAGTCTACCTCAGTCTGTTTATTGTTGGTGTAAGAAATGCTGTAGATTTTTTCATTTTGATTTTGTATTCTACTTTATTGTATTCATTGATCTCTTCCAGGAGTTACTGTTTTTGTTTGTTTGTTTGTTTAGGATTCTTTTCTATTTTCTGTATATATATAATTAGGTCATCTGTAAATTGTAATAATTTTACTTCTTTTTTTCTTTATTTGACTGCCTTTTATTTTATTATTTTGTCTGACTGCATTGACTAAGACTTCTAGCACTATATTGAAAAGCAGTGGAGAAAGTAGAAGCTCGTTTCATTCCAGTTTTTCTTTTCCTCATTCTGTATGATGTTAGCTGTGGGTTTTTCATATATGCCTTTTATTGTGCTAAGAAATGTCACTCGTATGCTGGTTTTGCTGAAAGTTTCAATAGTGAAGGGATATTGTATTTGTCACATGCTTTTTCTGCATTGATTGATGTGATCATTTGCTTTTATCTTTCCTTCCGTTGATATGATGTATTAAAAGTATGATTTCATGTGTGTTGACCCTCGCATTCCTGGAATAAAGCCTACCTGGATGTGGTATATAATCTTTTTAATGTGTTGTTGGCTATGAATTGCTAGTATCTTGTTGAGAATGTTTGTGTCTGTATTCATCAGGAGTATTGGTCTGCAATTTTCTTTTTTTGTTATGTCATTGTCTATTTGGGGGGATGAGGGTGATGGAGGCTTTATAGAATTAATTTGGGAGGGTTTCTTCCTTTATGATCTTCAGAAACAGTTTGAGTAGAATAGGGGACAACTCTTCTTTAAAAGTTTTGTAGAGTTCAGAAGTGAAGCCATTGGGACATGGGCCTTTCTTTTTCTTTATTTATTACTAACTCAATTTCACTACTTCTTATGGGTCTATTCAGGCTTTCTATGTCTTCCTGATTCAATCTTAGAAGATTATGTGTCTCCGTGAATTTGTTCATCTCATCCAGGTTTTCTTGTTTGTTGTGTATTGTTGCTCATGGTAGTCTCGACTAATCTTTTGATATTTCTGTTATGTCTGTTGTAATATCACCTGCTTCATTGCTGATTTGATTTATCTGGTTTCTTTCTCTCTTCTTCTTAATTAGCTAACAGTAGTCAATTTTGTTTTTCTTATCAAAGAACCAACTTTTGGGTTTATTTATTTTCTGTACATTTCATTTATTCTCCATCTTATTTATTTCTCCTCTAATCTTTATTATTTCTTTTCCCCCGGATTTTGTTCAGTTTTTTGTTGTTGTTATTGTTGTTTCTCCAGTTCTTTGAGTTGGGTGTTTAGGTTGTCTGTTTGCCATCTTTCCATCTTTTTCTTATGAGCACTAATCAGTATGAACTTCCTATCTTTTTCTTATGAGCACTTATCAGTATGAACTTCCCTCTTATGACTGCTTTTGCTGTGTCCCATAGGTTGTGAAAACTAGTGTGCTCTTTATCATTGGTTTCAATGAATTTTTTGTTTTCAGTCTTAGGTTCATCAGTGGCTGTGAAGTCATTCAGGAGTGGGTTGCTAAGTCTCCACGTGTTTGCGTATTTTCAAGGTTTTTTTTTTCTTTTTTCTGCAGTTAATTTCAAGTTTAATTCCACCGAGGTTGGAGAAGATTCTGGATATTATTTCTATGCCTTTGAATTGTAAAGGATTGTTTTGTACTCTCTTATGTGGTCAATATTTGAAAATATCCCATGTGGTGGGGGGTGAGAAAAATGTATATTTGTGGTTGTTGGGTGGAAAGTACTATAGATGCCCCTCAAGCCCATTTGATTTATGATATCATTTAGATCCTGTATCTTTTTGCTTACTTTTTGTTCAGATGATTTGTCCAAAGGAGACTGTGGGATGTTGAAATTTCCTATGATTATTGTGTTACAATCTCTCTCTTCTTTTAGCTCTAGCAGTCTTTCTTCTATATATTTGGGGGCTCAATTGTTGGCTGCATAGATATTTATAAGTGTCATATCTTTATAGTGAATCAGCCCTTTTAGTATTATATAGTGTTCTTCTTTGCCTCTTCTTACAGTTTTTGTCTTAATGTCTATTTTGTCTGATGTTGGTATCATGACTCTAGCCGTTTTTTGGTTTCTATTTGCGTGAAATATCTTTTTCCGGACCTTCACTTTTGGTCTGCATATATCTTTGTCCATGAAGTGCATTTCTTGTAGGCAGCAAATAGAGGGTTTCTGTTTTCTTTCTTTCTTTTTCTAATTCCATTCAGCCAGTCTGTGTCTTTTAATTGGAGAATTTAATCCATTAAAATTCTATGTTATTATTGACATTTGCAGACTTATCCCTTTCATTTTGTTAGGCATTTTCTTAGTTGTTTTTCTGTTCTCTTATTTCTGTTTGTTGCTCTTTAATTTTTCTGATACAGTATTTCTTTCAGTATCTCTTAAAGAGCTAGTCTTGTGTTGGTAAATTCTTTCAGGCTTTGTTTATCTGAGAATAATTTTATGATTTTATGCTTTCTTCCCATTTAAAGGATAATCTTGCCAGGTAGCATATTCTTGGCTGAAATGGTCTTTTTTTCAGTGTTTTGAATATGTCTACTTGTTCCGTCTTTGGTTGCATTGTTTCCATCAAGAGGTCTGACGTTACCCTAATAGGATAACTTGTAAGTAACTTAACATTTCTCTCTTGCCATTTTTAGAACCATTTCTTTGTTTTTGATCTTGACCAATTTGGCTAAAATATGCAGGGAGGGGGATCTTCCTATGATGATTGTATTTGGCATCTTTTGTTTTTCCTGTGTCTGGAGGTTTGAATGTTTTCTGTAGGTTCTGAAAGCTTTTTGCAAGTATTTCATGGAATAGATTTTCTATGCTCCTATCAGATTCTTTGCCTTCTGAAATACCAATTACTGAAATATTATGGTGTTTAATGGCATCTACTGGGTTATCAGAAAAGTCATGACTCATTTTTGCATAAGAATACAGAAAAATACATCATGACATTTCTGATGACTCAATAGTTAAGGTTTTTTCTGGTTATCTTTTTTTATTCTATTTGGTGGCCTTGTCTAGTAAGAGGCTTTGTCTTCTAGGTCAGAGATCACATCTTTGTATGGTCCAATCTATTAATACTGTCAAGAGAAGTTTTGATTTCTTATATTGCAGTCTTCATCTCTAGAAGTTCTGTTTAATTCTTTTTTTGTTGTGTCTGTCTCTTTATGGAGTTCCTCCTTCAAGTCATGGAATGATTTTCTCATCTAGAGTTGATTGTCGGCTTTTTCTTGCATCTCATTAAGTTTAATTATGATAAATACTCTGAATTATATTTTTAGAAGTTTTTGTCTTAGGGCACGTGTGCTTGCTGGAGAAAGAGACAGAGGCAGTGAGAGGGAAAGCGAGAACTCACACACACACACACACACACACACATACACACACACACAAAAAATCATTATTTCTGTTCATGAGAAGACCCAGACCTCAGCCCTGTCCTCACTCCAGATGTGTGATAGGACTTCAATTTTCCTATCAGTGAATTAAATGTTTCGGGTAATTCACAATGCATTCATGTCTCCTGGGGGGATGGAATCCCCTCTGCTAGCAGCAGGGAACTCTGGGGGCACTCTTTTTCCTGTGGTTTTGCAGTAAACAGCTGGAGGAGACAGACACCCACTCGAAGCAGAGTAGCTAAGAAGTCGCAATTCTGCCAAGAGGTTGGGCTGACCAGCTTGAAAGGGAACAGGACTCTGTTCAATTCTCTATTCTTAGGCATCAAAAGCAATGATCTGTAATATTTTCAACATAAAAATGTAGGGGGGAAGTTTTCAATGTTGAATTTTTTTAAAGAATAATTACTGTGAACTAATTATACAAATTCTAGTAAGGATCCAAATCGTTCAGTGCCTTAATTTTCCTCTCCTCTGCCTGTGCAGATTTCTGTGGATGCTAATTGCATCCAGGTGTTCTAAACACTGCAGTCAAGTGCAGGCAAAGAGAAACCAAAAACTCATCCCAATGCGAGGGCTTGCTGGGTGGGATCCACTGAACAGTCCCTGTTGTTTTTGGGTTATATGATACTATCTTCAGACTTGAGTGGTTTTTCACTGTTAACAACTGAAAATGTTTTCCCTTCTCAGCTTAATCTTGAGATTTCTAAAAATTACATTGTTGTTTTGTAGCTCTTGATAAGCAAGACATTTGAATGAGAAAGAAAGTTATAAGTGACAGAGTCTCCAAAAACTGGTGCTTTGGTTCATGGAGCTAATAGAAACCAGCTTCATTTTTAGCTTTCTATCCCCCATCTTGTCAGTGACAGGTCTGTTAGCCACACCGACAGGGCACTAGCTAAGGGCCAAAGCGTGTCCCTCAGTGGTATGTGAAGGTTCTGGGTCCTGGTAGTGGTGGATATGTGTGGCCTTTTTCTGAAGAAGAGTCTTTGCAGATTTCAGAAATTTGTGATCAGGTCACCACAGTGGCCCTAATTCAATATGACCGGTGTCCTTACAAGAGAAAGGGAAGAGACAGACACACAAGGGATGACCAAGGCAGACATCACAGCGACACATCTACTAGGCGAGGGATGCCAGGGACTGCCCACAACACCAGGAGAAACTCAGGCAAAGGCGTGGAGCGGCTCTCTCCTAAAGCTTTTGGAGAGAACAGACCTTGCTGCCACCTCAGTTTCAGACTTCTCACTTCCAGAGCTGAGGGAAAACGAGTTTCTGTTGTGATAGGCTTCCCCGTGAGGCACTTTCTTACTGCAGCCCTAGAAGATTAATACAGAGCCCTTCTCCTGCTGCTTTGTCAGAAGCTGTTCAGAGTTAAAAACTAGATTTTAGGTAAAATTTAAAGACCTTTCTTAGTCTGATGATTTTTAAAGGATATTCCAGAAATATTAGCAATGTCTCCCACTTACTGACCCCCTGTGACAGGAGCCATGTGAGTGCCTGCCTTGCATTCTTTCATGAAAAACATCAGCTATGGAAGCAGTTCTTGGTCCTGCCATCGGCAGGGCTGGGGAGGGAGTGCAGACGAGGTTCAGAGACGTTACCTAGCTTGCCATCATCATGCCACCAACAATGGCATGCTCGGCCCTGTGCTAATGCATACAGCCAGATCAGTGCATTGCTTTGGGTAAAACAAGGATCACTTCTGGAGTCCAGTGAGATGGGGCATGAAGTGGACCTTGTCCTGGGGCAGGCTGTGTGAATTACTGCATGGCAGGGCACACAGCAGGCTTGGCACACACCAAATGTCATGGTACAAAGGCTGACTATTGATGTCATTTGTGTTGTTTTTTATTACAGCTATCTTCTTCTTGCCTCTCTGTGTTCCTGAAATTATAGCTAAGTGGGCACCCAAAGGCTCTGCTCTATCAAACTGTCTCCCCTCTGCATGGTACTAGTGGAGTATGGTGTAACTGGGCTTTTGCAAACTGAGAGGCAATTAACAGAAGTAATAGATTTTTCTTTATTGAACAACATGGCTAACTTTGACGAGATTTTTATTTTTGCCATTGAACAAACTGCAGAAAAATAATGACCGATAAACCTAACTGAAAGGTAATTTCAATTGAAAATAAAATCACCAACGCTTAATGAATTTAAATTTCAAATGAAGTCGTAATTGCTTTTTGCTAAGACTAGTCTGGTTATTTAATACCCTGAACCAATAGTGAATAAATAAATCTAGGAGCTTAAACTTGGGGATTAGTTAAGGGTTTTTCTCTGAGCAGAAAATTATACAAATGATCCATATGATATTAATCAATGAAACAAATTAACAGTCATGAGCCCAGGCTTGGGACCTGGTTTGTGTTGGATTAAAATACTTGCTGAGCCATTGACTTCAGATCTTGAACAACTCACAGAAAATCTCTTGAGCCTTATTTTTCTAATCCCTGAAACAAAGGTAACGCTAGTATCTGGCCTGCTGGTTTGTTGGGCCGTTTGCGTGAGTTGATGCGTATGAAGTGCCTAGAACAATGTCTGACATATGGAAGGCAGTCAAAACAATTCGGCGTGTATTATTTTTATTCAGATATTTTGAAAATTATTAATTTTGTTTTCTAAATGCCTGTGTGTTTTGAAGTTTACTTATTTATTTATTTTTTATGAGCAAGAAATAGAGGATAAAAGACAGAGACAGAGAGAGAGTTAACATCCCCAATAGAACCTTTTTTTTTTTTAATAGAGATATTTTTGCTATAGGGCACATGCACTCACCAGAGAGACAGAGAGAGAGAGAGAGAAAGTGAGAAATCACCTCCTGGGGGGATAGCCACACCACACCCCCTTCTTCTCCATTCTCCTCTTGGGATTTTGGGCATGCACACACACACACATGGCTGAGCATGAGTTTAAACCATTAGGTCCAGGATTTGAAGAGCAGTTGACTACACAGGAGTCCAGCAATATAACCATTATGGCATCTGCTGGTCCCCCCAATAGAATCTTGACATCATGAAGCATCCTGGCCTCGGTCAGCCCCAGACCGTGGTCACACAGGTGCCTGGCATACTGAGAGATCTCCAGACACGAACCTGGAACCTTGCCACGTGGTCCAGCCTTGCAGAGTATTGTGTTTTACCACTGAGCCCCACCTACCCTTGTAAACATACTCGTTTTTCTGCACAGTCCTTAGAGACTATTGCAGTATGATCTGGGTCAGACCCTGCAGGAAGTCTAGCTGTACCCCTGCCCTGCTTACAGGGATTGGGGATTGAAAGGACAGAGAAGCACCCCACACACAACCCGCTTTCTCAGGAGGCCAGCTCACACCCAAGGCTGGTGTTCACAACTAAACTGAAGGGTTGAGGATGAAAGCCTAGACCAGAGAATTGAGGATAAATAGGGCACTTTGTGGAGCATTCACCTCAGTCAACTAACACAAAGTCTATCTGGAAATCTAGGTTGGTACAAAGAGATTTCAAAAGTTTTTGGAAAAATGGAATTAAAATACAAGTATATTTTGGTTCAAAGAAATTCTAAGTTTATGTATAATTTATTCACTACATTTGTTTCCCATGATGTTATTAAAGCTCTCTCATATACTCTTAAAGAGTGTTTATTTGATTTATCAAATAGAATATTAAATGCACAGTAAGTTCTTTTTAACATACAAAGTGTTTTATTGTCTTTAATGTGTGATGTATTTATTTAGACAATGGGGCAGGGAGGGAGTATATGCAAAGGAAGCAAAAAGATTGCTTTGGTGTGAGAAAGGGGTTCACATTTGTTGATTATTATCACAAGTTGGACTTTTTTTTTTTTATTAAGGTTTTGCCATAGGGCATATGTGCTTGCTAGAAAGAGAGAGAAAGTGAAAAACCACTCCCCAGTGGAGATGGCCATGCCATAGTCACTTCTCTTCCATTCTCCTCTAGTGACTTTGGTCACATACACATAGGAGCCCAGTGTGATTTTCAAGTCACCAGGGTTGGGACTTGCACCATAGCTGACCATGTGGGGGTCCAGTGCCTTAGCCACCACATCATCTGCTGGACTCCAAGCGGGACTACTTTTTTCCTTAGAGAGATTTTTGCTATAGGATATGTGTGCTTGCTGGAGAGACAGAGAGATAAAGTGAGAAATCAACTCTTTTGGGGAATGGCCACACTGCAATCTCTTCTCCATTCTCGTCTCTGGATTTTGGACACACATGCACATGTACCGGGTGTGAGTTTTAAGCAACTGGGTCTGGGACTTGAACTGCGGTTGACTATGTGGGAGTCCAGCGACATAACCATTACACCATCTGCTGGTCCCCCAAGTTGGGCTTTAAATACAAACCTTCTTATTTAAATTTTGCACCAACCCTGTACAGTATGTTTCATACCCATCAGGAGGAAAGGGTCCTGATTCTCAGAAGAAGAATCAGGCAGGACTGTAGGCTTTCTACAAGACCATGAATGCCTTTTACGTGGCTTCTCTGTAAGTGCATGCGGTCTCCCTGGAACCTCCCCAGATTCCAAATTGATTCCTACTCCAGCAGTTCTGCTGTATTTGGGGCAGTTCTTACATCCTTCGAGCTGAGTTTCAACCTTCTCCTTACTGTGTAATCAAAACGCTCTGCACACATTATCAGCATGTTCGTTTTTTCGGTGAATCCTAAGCAGTAGAGAAACAAGCAGATAAATCAGATGTGAATTTAGCTGTTGGCTTGTTTTTCTAAAATAATAGGGAAATTTACTAGTCTAGTCCCATTTACTCCTCTTTTAATCCTGCTATCCCTTTTAAAAAATAGTTCCTACCACAGCGGCTAACTCACTTGCTCTCTCTTTTGGAGCTGGAGTTCTTTGGAGCCTGTCTGCCTGACAGAGCCAGGCTTCAGCTGGTTGCCTCCTTCCAAAGCTTGGAAAGTGGACTGGCTGTTTTTCCTTTCTGTGAGGCTGCTGAAATCTGCCTAGATTCATCATGGCTAAAGGTGTCATTACTCCTTTTGAACTGTCCTGAGGGCCTTGGATTGAAATAGAACATCTAATCACATTGAAAGGGGAAATATTGATGCTCATTTATAAATATCTCCCTGGTAGCCTCATATGCACACATGAACTAGACAGTGACCAGATTCACTCCCATCATCACAAAATCATATAGATGAATGTGAGGGCTAGCAGAGTTGCAAGGCAGTGGTTTTGTGGCTTTTCCCTCTAGTTTATTAACATACTTTGGCTGTGTTTGAACATAGTCTTGGAGGCTTGCGGCTGGCTCTTATCAAGGCCAGCTCCAAGGAGTGTGTGCTGGAAGGTTCATTGTGCAATGGCAGAAGCCAAGCAGAGCTTCACAGAACAACTGCTAGTTGCTACCCATTTTTTTTTTCAATTATTTTTCCAAGTTTTAGGATGGAAGCTGGGGCTTCTGAACTTCAAGAAAAGGGGAGTCGAAGTGAGGAAGAGTGAGGTTTCAGTCATCAGAGCAAGTAAAGGTTGAGCAGTGAGTTGTGGGTTGTCTTCATTCTCCGTCCTTGACTGTGAGATAAGCAGGGAGGCCCACTTGCATCTCCTTTCATTTAATTCTCAGCCTGCCCCTTTGAGTTGCCTTTTTGGCACGAAGGACTGGATCAAAGGAAAACAATTTTTCCATGAATGGGTGCGGAGGCTTGCGGGAAGGAGGGTTTCAGGATGATCAGAGTGCATTACACTTTATTATCAAGATCACATTGTAATAAATAATGAAATAATTATACAACTTATCATAAGGCAATGATGGCAGCTGCTCCCCAGTTCCATCACCATCTCAGCTCCACATCAGGCAGTAGTTTCTCGTAAGGGCAACCTAGATCCCTCACACGCACAATTCACAACAGGATTCATGCTCCTCCAAGAATCTGAGGCCACCCCTGACCTGACAGGAGGCAGCACTTGGGTGGTAAATGGAGTGACAGGAGAGGCTGTGAACACGAATGAAGCTTTGCTTGCTCTCTTTTCACAAACCTGTGCAGCTAGGGTCCTAAGTGGAGGGGTGTCGGGGACCCCTGACTTTGAGGATGAGGTTTAGTCAACATTATGTCACAGTAAGACTCAAGGAAAACTCTCCAGGTGGAGAGAACTTGCTGAATTCATTGATATCTTTGAAAACCTGGGGGACCCCCATAGGTGGCCATGTTGCTGCTTCTAAATAGGAAGAAAAAAATTACTCAAAGGAATATTTTTTTACATTTTTTTTCATGAGATAAGAAGAAAGGAAGGCACTTTTAGTATTGTGGACTGGAAGACAATGATTGCATTATTTAGGGCAGGCTTACTATGCAGTCATATTTATTAATGCATTTTTTTTAAATAAGTGACAGAGCTATACTCACAGGATCAAAGACTGGGATTTATTTTTTCAATTATTATTATCATGAAAATGTGGAAAATACCCTTGAACTTGTCATAGTTATAAAAGCACAAAAGCACACTTTGATTCATGGTGAAATTATGGGGCTCAGGCACTCATTGGGAGCTCTGGAAAATGCACTCCAACATCTACTTTTCAGAAGAAGCTTGGTGTGGGGTTTGAGGCTGAAACACTAGAATATACACATAGAGCGAGAAAAGAAAGAGGGAAAAACTCTAGTACAAGTTAACAAAATACGGTAAAAACTTATCCACTTCATGAGTTATTAATTAGAGATTTATGGTTTTCTATAGTTAGAAACAAATTTTCTTATGTCATCCTTGGAGTAACACAAGATAAATTAGGTGTGAGTCACACTATTACCCAGCAGCAATGTTATAAATTTGTTCTGTTGACTATTTTCTTATTTTTCACTGTCATGATAATAATGGCTAGCAGTTGGGGTGGAAGACTTTTCTAAAATTATACATATGGGAAACAATCTGAATTCCTATTAATCTTTGTTTACGTAAGAGAAGTGGAATTCCCCTTGGTTTTTTCAAAATCTGGTTGAATTTACAACCTAATAGCAAACTATGAGTTGTGAGAAAACAGGTTCATATTTTGTGCTTAAAAAAATCATATGAACATTAAGATTAAGATTTAAGGGCAGAAATATACACACAAAGATGTATGCATTTTTTTTCGAGGTAAAGAAAATCATTGGTGCATGATGTCAACAGTCTTAAAGCCTACAAAACACTTAAAACAATTGTCTCTTGAAAGTTGAATTAGTAAAATCCATGTTTATAGTGTAGAGACTAGCTCTCTATATAATTCCCTTAAATAAGAAAATATTTCTCAAGTCAACGTAAATTCTAAACAAAATATGAAAGACAAATAGAATGAACTCAATGCTATGAACAAATTCTAAGAGTGAGTTATTTTTGTGGGGTTCCAAAAAGTGAGACTTTGAAGTTCATCACCATACCTCCGACATTCCTAGTGAAACTAGCAACCTGTGGTGCAAAAACCGAATTGTGTATGTACATATGCATTTTAGATAGATGGAGACACACATGCATACACACACACACACACACACACACACACACACACACGTTATTGATAGATAAAAATACACGTGCATACCCATATACACGCACACACATACATACACATTTTAAATAGAAATACACACTCATACCCATACACACATACACACACACATACATATGGAAAGAGAGATTTATGCATAAATGTTTAGTATTTAATTTAGTTAATTAATTATTATTATTATTTTTATTTGACCAGAGACAGAGTGAAAGGGAAAGTGAGCAAGCAAGACACCAGGTCTGGGACTTGTACTGTGGTCAGCCATGTGGGAGTCCAGCACTTTAATCACCACACCAACTGCTGGCCCCATATGCATAATTTTTAATATGCTGATGACACTGATCATCCAAATAACATTTAATTCCTAATGTTCTAATATCACATTTATGTAACAATCTTCTTTCTATTGATTGTGTTTTATGTAGGAACCAGCAGATGGCATACAGTTTACGTTGCTGGACTTCCATGTAGTTGACCGTGGTTCAAGTCCCAGACCAAGCAGCTTAAAACTCATGCCTGGCACGTGTATGCATGTGCCCAAAATCCGAAGAGGAGAATGGAGGAGAAGGAGTTGCAGCATGACCATGATTTCTTGCTTTCCGTCTCTCTGTTTCTCTTGTCTCTTCGGCAAGTGCAGGCGACCTATAGCAAAAATTTCTCTCTCTCAAAACAAACCCTTCACATCATTTCCATCAGAGAAAAAGAATGTGTTCACTTGCTCACACAGACATGATAGGCTATCGGCCAGTTTAGTGCCCGTCGGTTAATAACTGGGTCTGTGGTCCACGTCAGCTCCTTTGAGTGTTGTGTAGTGGCTGGTATGAACGGATGTTCACATCAACTTTGGCCCTCAGTGTACTCACACAAATTGGTTTCTGCACCTGCACATCTGAAAAATCACACCCTTGGTGACCTTTCCTGCCTTCAGCTGATCTGTAACTCCTAACGATCATTTCTTCTCATGCTTCTTGGTCACTGCCCCACAGAACACGGGGAAGTGGAGAGGAAAAGGAAAGACTTTAGACTCAAAGCCCAAGCCCTTGGTAGCTGTTAAAGGGTGTTTAGAGCCATCCATTCATACAGCTGATTTCTACCTTTTGTTAGCTAATAACCTGATTTCCATCTCTTCTTGGCCCATCAGCATGCTCTCTGGAAAAGAACTTTTCACAAGAAAACTTGACAACCTTTCCCAGACTTCTTGGCCCAATATTGCATTGGCAATATTGTTCAGAAATTTTTTTAATTTAAAAAATTAAGATTTTTTTTTGAGAGGTTTTCGCTACAGGGCACGTGCACTCGCCAAAAAGACAGAGAGAGACAGAGGGACAGAAAGCGAGAAATCACCCCCCCAGGGGCGATGGCCACATCGCAATCCCTTCTCCTCCATTCTCCTTTTGGGATCTTGGGCATGCCCACACACGTGCCTGGCATGAGTTTAAGTCCCCAGGTCTGGGACTCGAACTGCAGTCAACTACATGGGAGTCCAGCGACATAGCCATTACACTAACTGCTGGTCCCCCAAAATTAAGATTTTTTTTTCATCATAGAGCATGTGCATTCACCAGAAAGAGAGACAGACAGAGAGAAGGAAAGTAAGAAATCACCCTCCAGGGGAATGGTCACACCCCAAAACTTTCTCCTCCATTCTTCTCTTGGAATTTTGGGCATACACAAACAAGTGTCCATCTTGATTTTTAAGCCTCTGGATCTGGGACTTGAACCACAGTCAACCATGCCCAGTGCCTTAACCCCCATGTAACCACTTGGCCCCTTAGTGGATGTAATTTTAGTGAACTTCATTTTTTAGAGTATCTTTAGATTTATAACCAAGTTAAACAGAAGGTATGGAGACTTCCCACACACTATGGAGTAGCCTCCTTCAATATCAACACCCCAGAAAAGTGATTAGGTTGTTAAGGGTGATGACCCTACATTTACCATCACTGAAAGACAATAGTTCACATTAAGGTTTCCTCTTGTACTATATGCTTTATGGGTTTGGAAACACATCTAATGACCTATATCTACCATTATAGTATACCAAGAAGCTAAACATGGCTGTGGCATCTTTGAGCCTGGTTTTATATTGTATAAAAGTCTATGTCCTTAAAGTACTCTGTCTACTTATCTCCCCTTCCTCTTACCCCCTGGCAGCCACCAGTCTTATTATTAACACCATTGTTTTGCATCTTCCAGAATGTCATATAGTTACAATCATTTGAAATCTAGCCATTGCAGATTGGCTTCTTTAATTTAGTAACATGCATTGAATGATCTCTTTGGTTTTTTATGGTTTGATATCTCATTTCTTTCTAGTGCTGAACAAGATTGCATTGTCCAGAGGTACCACAGTTTTGTTTAGCTTTGTTTTTATCCCTTTGCCTAGTATAGACTATCTTGGTTGCTTTCAAGTTTTGGAAATAATGACTAAAGCTGTTCTAAACACTCATGCGTGGGGTTTTGTGTAGACATAAGATTTTAAGTCCTTTTCTGAAATATCAAGGAATGCAATTGCTGGATAGTATGGTTAAGAGAGATTTGTAATAAAGTGCAGAGCCACCTGCCTCAGTGGCTACATCATTTTGCCTCAGCAGGGAATAGGTGCTCCCGCTGCTCCACACTCTCCCGACATTTGGTGTCAGCAGTATTCTGGATTGTGACCTTTCTGATAGGAGTGTCATGGTACCTCACTGTGCTTTCAACGTACACTCCCTGATGACAGGATGTGGAACATCTCTTCATGTTCTTATTTATTCTTCATATTTCTTTTTTAGAGAGATTTTTGCTATAGGGTGTGTGCACTCGCCAAAGAGAGAGGCAGTGAGACAGAAAACAAGAAATCACTCCCCAAGGGGGATGGCTAGGCCATCATCCCTTCTCCTCTATTATCCTCTCTGAATTTTGGGCACACACACACGCCCGGCATGAGTTTCAAACCCCCGGGTCTGGAACTTGAGCTGTGGTTGATCATGTGGGAGGCCAGCGGCGTGACCATTTTGCCATTTGCTGTTTCTTGCATATCTTCTTTACTGAGGCATCTGTTAAGACTGTTGGCCTATTTATTAATCAAAGCTGTTGTTTAATTTTTTTTTTTTAAGTTTTAGGTGTACATTTGGTTAACAATTCTCTGTCATATATGTCTTTGCAAATACTTTCTCTCAGTCTATAGCTTGCCTTTTCAGTCTCTCAGCAGTGTTTTTCACAGAACGAAAAATTTTAATTTTAATGAAGTCCAGCTTAGCTATTTTTTCCCCATGGATTATATTATTGGTGTTGTGGCCATACCTGAGATCAACAAGATTTTCTC
Organism: Tupaia belangeri chinensis; assembly: GCF_000334495.1. Taxonomy (NCBI): domain Eukaryota; kingdom Metazoa; phylum Chordata; class Mammalia; order Scandentia; family Tupaiidae; genus Tupaia; species Tupaia belangeri. Next base: position 5,468,885 of record NW_006159558.1, on the reverse strand, counting down.
CTTTTTATCTTCTAGTATTTTTATAATTTTGCATTTATAGTTCAGGTCATAATCAATTTTGAGTTATTTTTTGTGAAGAGTGTAAAGTCTATGTCTAGAGTCTTTGTTTTTGTTTGCATGCGAATGTCCAGTTATTCTGATGTCACTTGTTGGAAAGATCATCTTTTTGTCCACTGTATTGCCTTCGCTCCTTTGCCACAGATCAGATCAGTTGGCCAAATTTCTTGGAGCCTATTTCTAGGCTCTGCTCTGTTTCTCTGATCTACGTGTCTGTTCTTTCACCACCACCACGGTCTTGACTACTGTGCTTCAAATCGCGTAGTAACAATCCTCCAACTCTGTTCTTGCTCTGTGTCGTGTTGGCTATTTTGGGTCTTTTGACTCTGTCTATGAACTTTCAAATCAATTTGTCTTGCTGTGATTTTGAAATAGTTTTCTATTTTCTTATTCAAATAAAACACAGCTGATCTTTTTCTGGTGTGATTATTTTGTTATAGTGAAATCCATGACTCCGCCAGGGCTTGGCCCACAGGTTGCTGGCAACCATGAAGTGTGTGTTACTGGCTCACTAAATCACACACAAACTGAGAGCAGGAACCTGAGAAGTTTTATAGCAACTTAGCTTTGCTGTGCCAACCAAGAACACAGGTTTGACTTTATAGAAGTATCAGCCAATGGTCAATAGGAAATAAAAAAGTTTTTGCCCAGAGACAGTTAAGAAGAAAGGTTCAATGATACTATCTTTAAATTAATTATTTTAAAGATTTCTCAAGCAGATTTGTATTTTCTTTGTTTTAATGTCTAGAAATTCAAGTCAATGTTGTTTTAATTTTTTAAAAAATTTAATTGATAAAATATCTTGAGGTTAAACTATCCGTCAACATGTAGATGTTTGGATGAAAATAATGAGTACGATACCAGAGTGAGTTTAAAATGAAAAGTCCTCTTTATCTCAATCATAGTTAAAAATTACTGTTAAATACATTATTTTCATTGCCACAACTGAGTAACCATTTTTTTGTTTATTCATTATTTAAGAGAGAACGTCATCCCAGCAGATTGTTCATGCCACAATCCACTCCCATCCTCAGCCAGCCTGGATCCCAGCACACATGTACCCTTCTAGTATGCACAGAGGCAGCTCAGCATGCACACCTGGGACCTTCCCAGCCCTCCCTTCCCTTGGGGACTCTGCTACAGGGCTGTGTTACCATGGCAGCACTGCGCTGGCCCCACTGTGTAATCGTAGGTGCATGAAGATTTTGCACTACCTTCTGAACTTTGGTTTTCTATACTGAGGCAGAGGAGGAGTATAAATAGGATAAAAACAGGGATTTGTCTGAATTAATAAAAGGGTACTTCAGGAAGTTCATGGAAAATGGAATTACAGTATGAGCTTATTTTGGTGACAACAAATTATAGTGCCAAGTGTGGAAGGCCGCATATTAGATCTTGCACATGAACAACTGTTCGTCCGTTTTGTTCCCTTACCCTAACATGGCTGTCTGCTTCTGTAAACCTGCTTGCTCTTCCCGTGAGAAAATAGCTTGTGCTAGCCATACAGAAGCATCCGGAGATCCTGTACCTGCTACTGTCTTTGCCAACTAGACCGAAACCCTTTTGTTTAACAATGTAACTGCTTGCATGGAAACCTCACTCCTCTCAGAAATAATTAACCTGCTTGATTCAGCTTCTGTAACTGCTTGCATAGAAACCCCTGGTAACTGACCCCCTATGGGGCTACAGTTCTGACTCTCAGCTCCCTAGCCTCAGGCTGTAGTCCCTGGCCAGCTAATAAAGACTCCCTTTAACCTTAATCTGACTTTGGTGGTCATTCATTCAGTTGCACTCGACAACACAAGGATAGTTTTTTATGTTTTTGTTTTTGTTTTTCTGTTTGTTTATTTTTTCAGTTTTGCTATAGGGTACATGCTCTGTGAAAGAAAGAGAAAAAGAAAGTGAGAAATCACCAAACCTTCTCCCCCTACCCCCCCAAGAGGGATAGCCACACTGCAATTCCCCCTACTCCATTCTCTTCTTGGGACTCTGGGCACACATGCACACTCATTGTGCCTGGCGTGGTTTTTAAGCTGCCAGGCCCCAGATGAACCACACAGTGGGCCATGTGGGATCCAGTGCCTTAACTTTCATGCCACCTGCAAGTTCATAGTTTTATTATTTTTTTAATCATATGTATTTTCAATGAACTTTTCAAAGACACCCTCATACTAGTGGTTTCCTAGAAATTATACTTTTTATAAATCATCTTTATTTTTGCTCACTCTTGAATTAGTGCTAATATTTAATTAAAGAAGTTATCTGTGCAAAAATCATAAAATGTTAATAAAATGCCATTCAGCATACAATATTTTTTCATCATATAATGAAAATCAATAAAATGAGAATATTATAAACTCCTGGTATACCATCAAATCATACGAGGGGCTGTAAAGGGATAAAAAAGAACGAGATGATATTATCCTTCCCTAGAGAGACAGAATATACTAGGGGAAAAAGGCCAGATCCCAATTAGGAGGCCAACACAAAGACACAAAAGAGTGAGGAGGTATACAATGTGTGCTTCTCTGTTGCAAGAGCTCAGCTAAGGGAAAGGCGATTTGGAAGCAGAGTAAATTTAAGAAGGCTGTTTATAGGATCAAAAGGTTCTTCTTGGCTTTAAAAGCACCTGCAGGATTTAAATTGGCAGAATAGTAAACAACCGTCTAAAATGGATTTTGGAAGTGGCAGATGAGCAAGACCGGAGTTTGGGGATTTAAAGGACACCTAATGGAATACGAGACCCAGTTTGATGAGCACTAAAGGTGGATTGGAGGAGCGCTGGGGAGGAAGGAGTGAAAAAAAGAGAGGATCCTTGTTAGATGTGTTTTCTGATGACGTGAATGTCAAGTCTGGAAGTTTGATTTTGGAACAAAAAACAAACATGAAACCCTTTAGGCAAGCAGCCTAGTAAAACCGATTGTGAACAAACTCAGTGCATGCATTTGTCAGTCAGCTCTACAGATGTAGGTGTGGTTGCTATCGATTTTAATTTGGAAACTCTTGAGTGTGAGTCAAGAGCAACTGTCAAAGGTCCATCCCTCATTTCAGTGCCCTGGGGTAGAACATAGGAACGACCCTCAGTCTGCTTGGGAGGTACATTTGTTCTTTTTAAAAAATATATATATTTTATTTTATTTCATTTCATTTCATTTTATTTTATCTTATACAATCAATCACTTAGCTATACTTCACTTAGCTTGTAAAGTGAATTTTCCAACATGAGGACACTTCACATCAGTCCAGGTGGGGATACTACACACATTATCATCAACAGATAATAATCCATTTCTGTGTCCCATAAATGTCTCACCTCTATTTTTCTCCATAATGTACATTTTTTCTTTGTCAAAAGCAGTCTCACCATTGACAAAAATAAACTCAAAGTGGATCAAATATCTAAACCTACGACCTAAAACTATAAAGCTGCTGTTGGAAAACACTGGGGAAACTCTGGGAGACATTGAGGTCCCCAAAATAGACAAGTGGGATTACATCAGATTAAGAAGTTTCTGCATGGCAAAAGATACAGTAATTAGTGTGAAATGACAGCCCTCAGAATGGGAAAACATTTTTGTAAACTATGCATCAGATAAGGTACTGGTAGTAGAATACACAAGGAACTCAATCAGCTGTCCTGAAAAAAAGAACACCAACTCTATTAAAAGACAGGATAATGAGTTGAAAAAAAAAACCACTCTTTAAGGGCCTCTTTAAGGGCAAATAGTCAAAAGGCATATGAAAAAATGTTCAATATCCCTCATTGAAAGGGAGATACAGATCAAAATCACAATGATGAGATACCACCTAACCCCAGTCAGAATGACTAAGATTAAAAACAACAACAAGAACAACAACCAAAAAACAAAACAAAACAAACAATGAGTGCTGATGGAGGTGTGGTGAAAGAGGAACTCTCTTACACTGCTGGTGGGAATGTAAATTGGTCCAGCCACTGTGGAGAACAATTTGGAGATTCCTTAAAGATCCACAAATAGAAGTACCATATGATCCAGCAAATCCCAGTCCTTGGTATCTACTCAAAGGACAGAAGAATTCATAATAGGAAAAGTGCTTGCACATTGATGTTTATTGTGGCACTATTCACAATTACTAAGACATGAAACCAACCCAAATGCCCATGAACAGATGAATGGATTGAAAAACTGTGGCACATACACTTAATGGAATACTATTCAGACATAAAAAACAACAAGACCCTGACTTTTGACAGAAAGTAGATGAATATGGAAGATTTACTGCTGAATGAAGCAAGCCAGGCTATGAAGGAGAGACATTGTATGTCTCCACTTAATATAAACCAAGTGTTTGCACTCTATGACCCAAATTGAATGAATAAAGGATATAGAAACATAGTAAATAGTTGTGAATACCAGATACAGAGTGGGAAGAGGGTTGGTGAAAAGAGTAGAGTCTGAGGAAGGACATTAAGGAGAAAAATGAAAGGCAAAGCATTTGCAAGACAAAGAAATGGGTTATAATCTGTTGAGGATAACTTTATAGTATTGTCAACTGGACTGGTGAGAAATGTACACGTGTTGAAATAGTCACTTTGCAAGCTAAATAAAGTGATTGAATGTATAAAAGAAATTAAAATAAAATTTTTAGAAAATGAATGGAAGGACCAGCAGTTGGCGAGATGGCTATGTCACTGGACTCCCATATAGTCAATCGTGGTTCCAGTCCTGGACCCGGTGGCTTAAACTCAAGCTGGGTGCATGTGCATTCATGCCCAAGATCCTGAGAGAAGAATGGAGAAGGGATTTCAGTGTGGCCATGTCCTCTGGGGAGGTGATTTCTCACTTTCTCTCTCTGTCTCTGTCTTCCTGGCAAGTGCACATGCCCTGTAACAAAAATAAAAACTCAAAAAAAAAAAAAAAAAGAATGGGAAAAGAAAAGCAGTCAACTACACAAATATCACTCTCACCTTTTAGTTTGGAGTTACAGGTATGGGTGATCAACAATACCACCAAAATAAAAGCAAAGAAAGAAGAAGGAAGGAAAAAAAAAAAAAGAAAAGAAAACGTAATGGGGAGGGGAACAGTATAGCCATTCATGTCTTAACACGAATGACTTGCCAAAGACTGTGGGGATGAGCCTGCTGGGCAAACCTCAGCCCCCCAGCCACTCCCGCAAGTGGGAGGGCACTGCCGCGTGTGCTGGACCCGTTAGGTTCCGGATCCAGCCCTAGCAGACCACGTGCAGAGGCACTCATCTGTGTTCCCAGCGAGGCAGCTTCTGGACAGGAAGTCCAGTGGAATGGGTGGCAGAAGGGGAGCCAGGACAGACACCGCAAGGGGGAAGCTAGAAAACCAGTTTACCCGCTTTGACTTAACATTTTGCCCTTTTGTCTCTCTGGCCAAATGAACATTACCCTTCACTAAGGTAAAGGGACCAAAACCAGGGACCCAGAAACACAACTTCTGGGTTTAGAATTTTAAGTGATCTTATTTAATGGAAAGCACAGGCTGATAAGCTTAAAAATACACATAAAAAATTATCCACTATGCATGAACCATACATGGGGCTAAGAATAAACATGTCCCGGACCTAAAGAATGCCTAATGGAATCTACAGGGGGCCATAATCAAAAATAATAAGGGCATCTATACCACCAGCCCATGTGACCGTCACCACACAGAACCTCTCCTTCCCCCAACCGGCCTTGTGGAAACATGGACACCTGACCCTTAGGGGCTTCTCATTGAAGAGCTCCCCTCTCAGGCTGTGAGACTTTTCTTCTTTCCCTCCCTGAATCAACGCTGCTTGCTCACCTACATCCGTGTCTCTCATTCTCTGTGAGCTGTGGACAAGGACCCAGGTCCTGCTGCAGGTGCTGGGCCTGATCACCCCTGAGCCCCCAAGTTCCCTGCATTACGAGCAACTAGAGGCAGAGACAGGAGAACCATGTGCGGGGACATCCTAAATTTAAAAAAGACTTGCTAAAACATTTTAAAAATCAAAAACACCTCTCTCTCTTTCTCTCAAGAACATGCGAAAACCTCTCAGAATTCCACTGTTCTAGGAGGTCATTGGTCAAAGCATGCACTATGTCATCTGTTTTATTTTTTTGTTTGTTTCTTTTTAAACCAATAAAAATATTGCATAAACCCCTGTGTTCATCTAGAAAAGAGCTGAACGATCCCTGTGATATTTTGTGGTATATGTTGATATCCTTATTTGAATGTGTGAACATTTTCATTATTCTGGATTTTTCTTTTCTATAAATTTTATCATTAATAGAAGAAAAATGTTCTTATCCTTATAAGAAATAGTTTAATATGACAAATATATCCAACTTTTAGAACAGACACAGACCTAATTGTTAAGGTATTTATTCTGGATCCTAGAAATATACTGCCACGGTGTCAGCGTAAAGTCAGTTTTCCAAAATCCTACCGAGCTGTCCAGTGCCCACGGGAAATGCAGCTGTAAATGCAAGCACACTACTTGATTGGTAGGTGCAGAGATTGCACTCCAGAGTTTGAGGTGATTTGTGCCATAGGCACCAAAGTCAAGAGAGGGCTCAGGACCTCACGTCTTTGCCCTGGAGCGAGTGGCTCTTTGGAAGGCCATGCTTGAGTTTCTGGGGAAAGTGGAAGGTTGGCATGGGACCCGACCAGCTGCTGGATGACAGGAGAGACCAAGGGTCATCTACCAGGCCAGTCACCAGAGTAGGAGAACAGGGAACCAAGGTAAGGGCAAGGGACAGAGCCCGTCACATGAAAGAAATACTGTTTCGGACAGCCCAGGTTAACTATTGCTTCTTAACCCATTTTTATCAGAATGAGCACGTATTAATGTTATGTTCCATCCTGGCATGCATCTGCCTGTAGCATCAGAATGTCATGTCTCTGGTATGAACCTTGTCATCTTGCAGCTCCGGAGGTCTGGGTCTGATCACAAAGTCATCCACATTAGGATACCGCTCTGTGCATTCAACCTTCCTGCAGGAACTCTGTTCCCATGCAACTGAAAATGGTTTTAAAAATCTCAAAGCATCTGTTGGGTGTTTTCTCTAAAAATAATTTTAAGAAAAGAGCAGATCTTTACACTTCCTCCTCAGACCGCACCGCCTGTCTGTGGAGTGCTATGCCTTCCTGGCTCTTTCCTTATACCTGCGTTTAGCTGAGACCATTTTTTTCCCCAAGATCCAAATATTTTCAATTCAAACTGTTTCAACATTTACATGGGAGTGTTTACCATAATATTGACAGAAAACCAAAAATGTATAATGAGAAAAATCTGTGTACCCGGTGACAGCTGAGGCTATTTTTAACGCACGCTGTGTTTATAGATCTTCCACCTCAGCAGTTTTGGGGAAATCTGTAATGAAAAGGTGGCACAGGCTAACAGGATCTAATCCTCCTCTAGCATTTCCCATGTTGGTGATAAAGATGCTGTAGGCTTTGGTTAATGAAAACAAATTGATGAAATAAAATCACTGAGCATCCCAACAAGTAGAGAGCACACACGGGAGCCTTGCGCTTCCCCACAGCCCCTTAAATGAGGACTGCAGGAGGACAGGTTTTCTCACGTGATCGAGGCTCATAAAAGTTATTAATTGATTAAATGACTGCTCGGATAGCTCTCCTCTTCTGCCTCGTGAAATTACCACATAGTACAAGAGGCAGGCAATGCCTATTCTGCTCTCTCAGCAATAAGCCACGGACGTGCAGGACAAGGCACATCCCCCAAGCACTAGGGAGACACTGCCTTTTGCTCTGACCTTGGAGAATACAGAGCTGTCAGGGGGGCATTTTCTAAGTCACTTGACATTCATTGCTGAACAAAGAGAAAACAGTCTGTATGTAACGTGTACCTTTTTTCTCACTGAGGTAGACAATTTCTTCTCTTACCATAATATTGACAGAAAACCAAAAATGTATAATGAGAAAAATCTGTGTACCCGGTGACAGCTGAGGCTATTTTTAACGCACGCTGTGTTTATAGATCTTCCACCTCAGCAGTTTTGGGGAAATCTGTAATGAAAAGGTGGCACAGGCTAACAGGATCTAATCCTCCTCTAGCATTTCCCATGTTGGTGATAAAGATGCTGTAGGCTTTGGTTAATGAAAACAAATTGATGAAATAAAATCACTGAGCATCCCAACAAGTAGAGAGCACACACGGGAGCCTTGCGCTTCCCCACAGCCCCTTAAATGAGGACTGCAGGAGGACAGGTTTTCTCACGTGATCGAGGCTCATAAAAGTTATTAATTGATTAAATGACTGCTCGGATAGCTCTCCTCTTCTGCCTCGTGAAATTACCACATAGTACAAGAGGCAGGCAATGCCTATTCTGCTCTCTCAGCAATAAGCCACGGACGTGCAGGACAAGGCACATCCCCCAAGCACTAGGGAGACACTGCCTTTTGCTCTGACCTTGGAGAATACAGAGCTGTCAGGGGGGCATTTTCTAAGTCACTTGACATTCATTGCTGAACAAAGAGAAAACAGTCTGTATGTAACGTGTACCTTTTTTCTCACTGAGGTAGACAATTTCTTCTCTTTTTTTTTTTTTAAATACAAGCATTTCATTTGTATTTTATTTGGAAAAGTGGGAAAACCATTGTATTAAGTAAGAAATGAAGGCTAAGAATTATATCTAATAGAATTTCCTGAAAGGAATTTCCAAAAAACTTCTAGGAGCAAAAGAAAAAAAAAAAGTCATGAAAGACGCATCATTTGATGGGCATGACATTAGTTACTGTGAAATCAAACATGAAACAACTTCAGTTTATCATTTCAAAAACCTGAGTCCAATAAATCACAAAAATCCATAACCACATCCTTGTATTGGCAACAAAAGAATCCCACTAAAAGCAGAAATATTAACGAGCACCACATTCGCTGGCGTAGTGGTATTCCACCTTCCATTCCCATATTCTTACTCTTCCTAGTAACTAATGAGTAAACTTAATTCTCCCTGTGAAGTCAAGTTGGCTTCCTTTTCTTTCTTTTTTGAAGGAAAAAAATTATTAAATAACTTCCTAACACAGTGCTTCTGTGATCAGCCTCCACCTTACCACGTTATTACATACCCTGGGCTTATAAGAATGAAAAGTCTAAACAAATTTAATACATTCTCTGTTCTTCAATTATATTTGATAAAATATGCTGGCAATCTTAGAGCCCTGATCTGAGTCGGAACTGAGAAAGGAAGTTGAATATGCATTTTTCAAAGGTCCGAGAAAGATATGGAAGTTGGAATGAGTTTTGAGAAAACAATCATAATGAGGGTGATGATGCTGGGACATGTTCATGGAAAAGTGGGTACATACAAGGAATCCAGGACCCAAAGCCAACCATGATAGGCACAATGATGTACCCAGCCATGCCCATCCCTAGCTCAGAACCTGTGACTAACACCCTCCAGGACAGAGGGCACATTTGCAGATGTGATTCTGTTAAAGATTCTGAGAGAACTTTAACCGGAACTCACCAGGAGAGCCCAGTATAATCAACGGTCTTTATTGTAGGGAGTAAGACAGAGGGCTGGCTTAGAAGATGGAGGACAGCCCTGACCGAGGACTGCAGGTGGCTTTGAGTCTGAAATAGGAAGGGAACAAGTCTCCCATCAAGTCTCAGGGGGACATAGTCCTGCTTATACCTGAATTTTAGCCCAAGGAGACACACGGCAGAAGTCCAACACCCAGGACTGTGAAATAACAAATTCATGTGACTTTAAGTTATTTTGTTTGTGGGAATTTGCTACAGCAGCCACAAGAAGATAATTTACTCACCAAAACTAGAACCTGAAAAAGTTGGAAACATGAATCACTGCCTGACTGCCTTCATGAAAGACAACATAGGATAGCTAGAGAGATTTCTTGAGAAATTTCTGTATAGGATTGTCTCTCGCCCTGAGCCCCACATTTCACCTTAGGTGGAGAAGGGGATGAAGGTGCATCAGAGCATCATGCAGTGAGGACAGCCACCTGTTAGTGCCGGCAAGCACTGTGGGGACGACAGTGAAGGTCGGCAGCAGCCTGAACATCTATACATGGGCAAGCAGATCTACACTCGGGAGCTCAGGAGAGCAGACTTGCGTTGGCTTTGCCTGCTCAGAATTCTTTGTTGATGGTGCCCTGGTGTTCCTCTTATCATCCAATCAAACCACGCCTGGGACACTCAGAGTTCTGGACTGCTCCTAGTCACCATGTGCAAGGCCAAGCCAGCAGACAGTCCTATCCAGCGAGTTCTAATTGCCACACTGTTGTTTACCAGTGCCACTGGACAGAAGTCATTCCCTCTTGTTGTGTGACTAATAAGAGAGATGGCAAGGCTGGAGCTGAGAGTAGCCATCACCAGATGGCTCCATCACCGTGGAGTACCCAAGTCCTTCTTAAAAGGAAACCAACACCAAAGAAAGCAGAGCTGAGCCATGATGAGACAAAATGGTGGTGGTGTGGTCACCTACGCCCTCTGGTCCTGTTATGGCAGACTCCAGCTGTGGACCGAGACATCCCCTCTCCTAGCTTTGCTTGCACTTGGAATCCTCTATGGGAAGGAAACAATGCTTATTATTTTCTTTTCCACTTATATGCATATCATTCCTGCCAGGATGGGACAAAACGGGCATTCAGAAGGTTAAGATAAAAGTACTTACAAAAATGAAAGGGCAGCAATAGCCTTTACTTTTCATAATGAGAAGGCTCTGGCATCAAAGAGGATGAAGATAATCCAAGAGACGAGTCCAAAAGAAACCTAGACCCATCACCACACCCAGAAAGCCTGCGAAGCTGTGGCAAATAGCCGTGGGAGCCATCATTTTAGGTGTACATCCTCTGAGCTTCAGCAGTGCTTCCGGTTTATTTCCAACTCACTGAAGGTTGTATGGGTCATAGATAAGACAGGGTATCATTACCCTCATTTCATAGCTGAAGAAGCTGAGATCTGCAGATGATACATGTCCAGATTATTGATCTGGGGCTGTTCTGGCTTTGGACCTTACACTTGATCCCTCATTCCAAGCCTAAACCATTTCCCAAACCCAACCTAGTAATGGTGCCTCACACTGTGTACTATCTTAACAATTATTTTCTTTAACACGGGTGTGCTCTGGGTTCCCCTGGAGATATTTGGATTCTAAAGTTACTCTGCATTGATGCTCTCTTTGATAATCATAATTTAGAATAATGCAGTTAAAAACTAAATAAAGTGTCTCCTGTTCAGTATATCTTAACGTGTGAAATGCTGAATTTCGAATCAATAGAAAAAGTGGCCTAGTGGAAGGGAAATGGGCTGGATTTACTTTACCGCCTACCTCACTACGGCACAGCTATGGGCCAGACTGTGAGCCAGACCTCCCAACATCCTGCATCATTTTTGACCTACCTTGGCTCTTTACCCACCCAGATCTCCTAAAGTCTCGGCCAGGATTACTGTGTTAAGAGTTTTAATACAGTAATTCTTTGCTGACTCAAAATATGATGAGTGTGGGTTGGGCAGCTTTTGCAAGAGGTGGAGGAAGCTCAATGCAGAAAGACTTCAGGAAATAAGGGAAATCTTCGTTGTGAGAGGAGTGTTGTAGATTCATCTATTTAATGATGAAGCATCCTAAATGCTGTAAATATTCATTATTTTATCTGTAGAATGGGGGCAATGAGGCCTCTCCCATCTTCCTCCCAAATGCTTTTCAAGTGCATGCTTCATAAATTGAAAAGAACTACATAATCTAGTACCATCAATAGTATTGATATTATAATAAGATTATATTCTTTAAAAGACAGAGAGATCCAAATGAGTTTGTGCAAGTTTCAGTAATCTATGTGATCCTCTCGTCTGTGCTGAGGATGCAGTCTAACTGGTGCACAAAACAAGGACTGGACCTCCAAGACAAGAGAGCTTATTAGTTAGGTATAAGCGTAAAAAAAGCTTCCTAGCATGAAAAGTAAAATGCACAGAAGTTGATTAAAGTCTCAGATTATTTTCCTGGCAGGAGTTAGAATAATTTATGCGTTTTCCATCTAAAGTTTCCTGTCTGATTACACTGAGGAGAACAAAGTCATTAAAGGCAATTACCATGTTAATAGACAAGAGATTGAAAATGCTGAGGGTTGGGTAAGTCCATCTTCCTGCCACACAGTAGTTTTCTCTTCTGCCTTAGCTTTCCAAATGAATATGAATTGGTAATCAGCATGCTTCATATTCATAATGCAATCAAAATGCATATTTGATTGAACACCTCATTTAATAAACCAAGGAAATATTCATAACGGTTGGGGTGATAATTAGAGTATGGGTTTTTTTTATTTTTTTTATCAAGGTATAATTGCATATAGTAAAATATGCAGCTCTTAAGTGCACTCTGTGAAGAGTTTTTTAAAAAATATACGTACCTATGGAACCTATATCCAATCAAAACACAGAGCATTGCCTTCAACCTTGAAAGTTCCTTCCAGTTTCTAATTATACTTCCTTTCCCACACCCAGAGTGACCACCAGACTGAGTTATATTCCTAGAAATTAACTTTCAATGTTCTTGAACTTCATAAAAGTGAAAGCGAGCAGTGGGAAACCAAGTCTGACTTCTTCCATTTGCCATAGCAATTTTGATTTTGACCCATGCTGGGTGTATCTCTAGGTCATTTCCTTCTACTGGTGAGCAATTTCTATTATTTGAACATACCACAATTTTCCTTCTTCTGTTGATAGACATTAGAATTGTTTAAATTTTTTCTGTTCCACTGTAACTGCAATAAAAGTTACTGTATAAATATTTGTATAGGCACATGTTTTCATTTCTGCTGAAGAAATACCTTAAAGTGAAAGTGAAGAATCATTAGTTAGGTATAAATTTAGTTTTATAAGAAACTTCCAACCAGTTTTCTACACTGGTTGTACCATGTCACACTGTGACCAGCAAACCTGGCAATTCCAGTGACCGCGTCCTCTCTAGTAGTTGGTGTTGGAAGTCATTCGAATTTAAGCCAGTTCTACTGGCGAGATGTTGATGCCTTCTGGCTTTAATTTATGTTTCCCTAATAACTCACAGTGTTAAACAGGTTTTCATTTCTTGCATGACCATTGTTATATCCTTTCATTGAAAGCATGTATGTAAGTCATTTGACAAATTTATTTGCAGTGTTTCTTTTTCTTTTTTTTTAAGAGGTGTTTGCCTTAGGGTATGTGTTCTCACCAGAGAGAGATAGAGACAGTGAGAGGAAAAGTGAGAAATCCCCCATGGAGGATGGTCATGCTGCAGTCTCTTCCCCTCCGTTCTCCTCTGGCGATCTTGGGTATGCACCCACATGCGTCCAGCGTGACTTTCACGCTCCTGAGACAGGGACTCAGATAACGGTGGGCCATAAGGGAGTCCAACGAAGCAACAGCCTCCCCATCTCCTGGCCCCGCAGCATTTCTTTCTAACTTAGATATATGGAAGTGTTTATATAATTCTTTTAAATTTATATTTATGCACTTAGATATAATAGTATGTGTATACATGTAACATATACAACTCGACACAGAAATATGAGGGCATTTCAAAATGTTTGTGAAAATATCAAGTTAAAGTGCAAGCTCATTTTGATACAAAAGAATTTTGAAATCCATGTGCAGTTTTTTAATTTACTTTTTCATGCCACAAGGCATGTGTGCCATGAGAGAGTAAGAGAGTGCACCCCTTCCACACACACATACAGTGGGACCTGATCACACCACAATCCTTTTGCCTTCAACTCTCTCTCCCATCAGGATCCTGGGCACAAGCATGTACTCCTGGCATGGTTCTCAAAACACCAGGGTTGGAATTTGAACCCTGGTCAGCCACGTGGCATTCAACTTCTTTCAGAGGTCTTCACTGTGGCAGCACCAGCCAGGCCCTGCGCTTTTATCTTTCTAGGTTTTTGCCCGAGAGCATACGTTCTTTATTGTACAATGGTCTTCAAATGGTTATTAGAATTGTGCAATTAACAGATAAAAATTAAAATGCAAACTTTATTTTTGGACATTAGCTCCATCAAGTTCAAGACCCTATGGTAAGTGATTTTTACCAGCCCTTTAATCCATCTGTAAAGAACCAAGAATCCTGGGAATTGAGCCATGTGAATGGAGTTGTTTTTACATAAATAACTAAAGAAAAATGGGTACCTTTTAATGATTTTTTTTTCAATTTGCCAGATAGCACTCGCACTTGCCAGAGAGTGGGGAAGGGAAACCAAAAAGCACCTCCATGGGAAACGGTCACGCCTTCAGTCCCCTTCTCTTCCATCTCTTCCTCTTTTTGAGATTTTGGGCTTACATATACACACGCCTGGCATGGTTCCCAAGTTGCTGGGTCCAGGAGTCAAATTGTGCAGTTGGCCGTGTGGAATCTGGTTGCCTTAACCATCAGGCCATAACTTGGCCCTAAAGTTTGTCTTTAAGATTAGGAAACAAAAAGAAATCAGAAAAAGCCAAATCAGAACTGTATTAAAGAAAGCGAACTCCTGATGATTTCCCACTGAAACTGAGTAAGTTGTCCTTGTTTGGCAAGGAGTGAGCAATAATGTAAGACTCTCCAGTGAAGCTTTCCTGGGAATTCTTCTGCTAGTTCTTCAGTTAATCTTCATATAACACTTTCATAAAGAGCTTAGTCCTCCAGAAGGTCAACAAGCAAAGTGCTTTGAATGTCCCAAATTTATCCTTTTCCAAGGTTTCCTTGGTTGTTCTTTTTTTTTTTTTCTTTTGAGAGAGATTTTTGCTGTAGGGCAAGCACAGTTGCTAGAGAAACAGAGAGAGACAAAGAGACAGAAAGCGAGAAATTACTCCCCAGAGGGGATGACCATGCTTCAATCCCTTCTCCATTCTCTTCTCAGGATCTTGGGCATGCACGCACACATGCCCTGTGTGAGTTTCAAGCCACTGGGTCTGGGACTTGAACCATGGTCGACTATGCAGGAGTTCAGCAATGTAACCTTTACGCATCTGCTGGTTCCTCTTAGCATATTGTGCAAATTTAGCTTTGACTTTATTTTAAAAAGAAGAATCTAAGATATAATAGTTATTTACACATGAAATGATAATGACAGGCTGTGATATAGAGTAGATTCTAAACTTGGGTTTTTACATGCCTTGAAAGGTTGATATTTTTCAAAGTGCATAGCCATTAATTTCACCAAGACCAGGCTGTGCAGGTACATTCTCATAGATCCATGAGTAAAGAAAGCTAGTACTTCAGATTAGGTAAAATGTAGTGGTATACTGATGCATGAAGTTAAAGACATGTTATGAGAAAGCAGAACTGCCTCGTGAAGGCTAGCCTTGGAGACCTTCACACCTGCAAAGAATGGTAAGTTATCAGGATGAGGTCAAAGGAATCATGGCAGCACTGAGAATGGAGAAGAGAGAGGGATTCCTGAATTCCACTGTGGCAGGAAATTCCTGCAATGGCTCTCACAGATGCAAAGGGTCATCTGGCCCCCACGTAGGCACCGTCAGCAACGGATATTTTCTACTCTGTAAGCAGCCCATTCCACAGGTTACACCTTAACTGGCCAGCTCAACATCCTTTAATCAACTTGGTCTGCCCTCATGTGACATCCGCCAATCACTCCCTGATGTGAAAAGGAAGCAAAGCCAATAGCATGCGCTGGTTTTGCTTCTCCGTAGGTGGCCTGGGAGTCACACTGGATGTTATGCATGAGTGGTGATTCCTGGTTCAGCCACAGTCAAAACAGGAAATAAACCATTAACCTATTTTCAGTGATAATAGACTCAAAATAGGACTCTCATCTTTGGAAAAGAAGAAATTTAATTTACCCTGAATTAGAGTGTCTGGTTCTCAACAATGCTAATAGTTTATGCCAGCCTCATTGTGGTTCCTCCCTAGGGTAAGGAAGGTTTCAGATGATCATTTGATTGTGCCCAGGTCAGGGCATTGGACTCCTTTTGTGCCATGGCCAATGGTTTGGCCTCATAGAAGCAGTTTTCTGAAAAAGGATGGAGGAAATGCTTGGACTTCTCTTGGTTCCATTATGAAGGGTGGAGAGTACATCATTGTCTTAGATTCCCCACACTTACTAGGTAATGCCTAAAGGGTTCCAGATACATAAATTATTGTATATTGGCCCAGGCTGAACTTTAGAAAGGAACAGTGTGGCAAAGAAGGAAGAGGGACAGATTTATTGGCAGATAAATACTTCTGAATCTTCCTCAGCTGCTTACTAATAAAGATGAACCAAATTCCTTCTCCAAAACTGTCTCCATCACCTTTAAGATGGCTTATGTCACAAGGTCCTTGCTGTTTTTTCCACTAATAATTGTTGAGAGCTAGACTGTGACAGACAGTAAGATAGGCACCGAGAACAAAGTAGAAATGACCTCACTCTCTCCCTTGGAGCTGGGACACCACTTATGTCTCATCCTTGGGCAAGTTCTGATAAACTCCAGGTTCTGGCTTTTGGACTCCTGAACCTGTCCCCTATTGCCAGGCCTTTAACCTTGTTCAGTTAGAATCACACCCTCAGCGCCCCAAGATCTGACCTTTCAATCTTGAACTGATCCCTTTTACTGGCACCCAGGGTTTCCAGCTTGCAGATAGCCTACTGTGAGACTTCTTAGCTTCTGAAATCATGTGAGCTGATTCTCTTAGTAAATCATATTTCATGTACCTATATCCATCTGTCTGTCACTCTATCCATCCTGTTTCATGGCTCTCTCTAAGGAACCATGAAAAATATAACAAGAAATACCTTTTATATCATGATTCATCACACACACACATACATGACACACACATACATACAAATTTACACATATAGGAGTAGGAATAAAGCTTCACCAAATAAGACTTGATTTTACAAAGTGCAATGCAGTCCAATACAGTCTATCATCTTCCAGGGTATTCTGATTTTACCCAAATACCTGTTACCATTCCCTAAACTGAAGTCATGAGTCCCTCCCAAATAGGTTATAGTCTTACCCCGTAGAAATCTCTGGTGTGTGGCAAGAGTGCAGGAAGATTTTAAAATAACTGTAAGATTTAAAGTATAATGTAAAAACCCTAAGGGTGGAGTGGGAATGAGGTCAAGAAAGCTTCCTCTGTGCTAAGGGCTGGAAGGCAATGAGGACCCAGCAGGTAAATACCTGGATGAGCTTTCTCTGTGGTGGGCATGGCCTGTGCACAGGCTCAGGGACAGGAAGGACCCTGGTATAGGAAAGACGAAGGGAAAGGTGAGTGTGGCAGAGAGAGCAGTCTGGGGTGGTAGGCATGGAATGGGATGGAGAAGTGGGCAGTCCCGGGTTGGGGAAGGTTTGGAGGCCACGGTAGCGTTTCTGAACCCTGGGTGGTGAGCTGCAGAGCACAGCATCA
>NW_006159558.1:5441007-5450993 GCF_000334495.1 Tupaia belangeri chinensis | reverse complement strand
AAAGAGTGCAGAGTGGATGAGCCTTTGTGATAATCCCGTTGACACAGCATCTCAGCTTTTGCAGGGTGGCCATGCCTGGGAGGCTAGGTGGGAGTTGGTGCTGCTGGGGTCCTCCTCCAGCTGCTGCACCCATCTCTGAAGCTGGCAGCTGGTGGCTCACAGCTACCCTCTTCTCTGCCTATTGCTCTCTGTGGGCAGGAGAGCTTCCTTACCTGGGAAGGCACATTCCCTCCTACCCCTAGCCAATAGCCAGGGTCTACTGCCTCAGAGTCTCAGTCTGGTCTCCTGGCCTAATAGAGGGAAATTTATGTAACTGATGGGCCAGCTGCTAGGAAACTTGACTCAAAGCTTACATAATAGGCAGACATGACTGACAAGGCTAGACAAGAAACTGGCCTAAAGTTATGGGGAAATATCACATGGCATTTAATTCATATGTGCTTTCTTCACCTGAATTTTACATCGTGGCCTGCACAGACATTTAAATTGTTACAAGTCTAAAGGATTGTTACTACTGTTCCAAAGATACAAGAAACAACCATCTCTGTCTCCATATACTTCATTTTTCTTTTTTAGGTTTTTGCCTTAGGGCATGTGTGCTCACTGGAGAGAGAGAGACAGATACAGTGAGAGGGAAAGTGAGAAATCACCCTTCGGGGAGGATGGCCATGCTACAATCCCTTCTCCTTCATTCTCTTCCTAGGATCTTGGTCACCCATGCACTGGGGTCAGCCATGTGGGAGTCCAGCAATATAACTGCTACACTACCTGCTGGTCCCTCCATGTACTTCCTTAATGAACTCAGCTCCGCACGCTAGAATCAGAAATTCTCTGTACCATGAAGTCTTTCACTACAATCACCATCACCACCATTATCACTGCCATCACCTCCACCTTTGTCACCACCACTATCACCTCCACTTAGCTCATTGTTCTCTGTCCAGCCTGAGGTATGCTAATATTTTTTTAAAAATCACATTAAGAGACTCAGAGACTGGAACCAGCAGTTAGCAAAATGGCTATGTTGCTGGACTCCCATGTAGTCAACTGCAGTTCGAGTCTTGGACCTAATGGCTTAAACTCACGCTGGGAACATGTGCGTGCGTGCCCACAATCCGAAGGGGAGAATGGAGGAAAAGGGATTGCGGCATGGCCATCCCCCCTGGGGAAGGGGGGTGAGTTCTTGCTTTCTGTCTCTTTGTCCCTCTTTGTCTTTATGGTGAGTACATGTGCCCTGTAGCAAAAAACATCTAAAAAAAAAAAAAAAAGAGAGAGATTCAGAGACTTAACTGTGATATGATAAAATAACAAGGTACAGATGCATTAGAGAAATCCACCAATGCTGCAGAAAGGGACTTGGTCACACCAACAGAGAAAGAGAAGCAAAGATGCACAGCAGTGATGACCCCAGAAAGAAGGACATTTCTGTTCCTGGCTCCTGACACCTCCCTAACACCGCGCCTCCTCACAGTTTGGGCCCTTAAAGACACACCTACATGAGTCTGCCGTGCTTTAGCTGGGGGGAGTATCAATTTTACTTGTTTGGTTGTTTAAAATTAATTCTTAAATAAGAGAATAACAGTATGGAATAAAATAACCAGAGTATTCATTAATAAAGGCATTATAGAACATATAGTCAGATGTGACCTTTACTATTGCTTCTCATATCCAAATTGGAAAACTCACGGAGCTGACTTAACTGAAATATACAACTTCAATCTCTGTACATCTCTTTGGAGAAAGAGATCAAGAAAGAATAATCTCCCTCTATCATTCAATATTTGGATATATTGAATGATCAACCTATTTGACTCTTGGGCCAACAAGGAATGAATGAGATTAAGCACGTTTATGAGTTATCTTCACCCTAAAATGAATAATGCATTTAGCAGGACTTGTGTGGTTGTTACGATGGAAATTGTTCTTGCTGCAGTGAAAGGGGATAAATTGTCAGAGATCACAGGTAAAATATTTCTTCATATGTTAAGAGGACAAGAAAGGGAGAAACTGTAAGGCAGCAAGATCGTAATCTTGGGTTTAATGAAATTGCTGAGGCTCTGCTTGCTTCCAGGGGAACTCAATGTGGACAAGTACTTGCATCTTATTTCTAGTTTTTTGTCCTTTATCAAGTAGTGGGGCTGCCTCAGGCGTGTGTCCTTGATTCATTTTCATATGTCAAAACACAGAGTTCTTCTTTGAATTTTTATTTTAGTAAAAAGTATGAGAACTAAAGTTGTGATATTCCTGAACTTTTTTTTTTTTTTTTGGAGAGGTTTTCGCTATAGGGCGCGTGAGCTCGCCAGACAGACAGAGAGAGACATAGAGACAGAAAGCAAGAAATCACCCCCCAGGGGGAATGGTCACACCGCAATCCCTTCTCCTCCATTCTCCTCTTGGGATCCTGGGCACGCACGCACACGCGCCCGGTGTGAGTTTTAAGCCACTGGGTCTGGGACACGAACCGCAGTCGACTACGTGGGAGTCCAGCGACATAGCCATTACACTAACTGCTGGTTCCCTTCCTGAACTTTTTATTGCCTCCTCATGGATGGAGTTAATGCATTTGATTTTTGCTTGACATCTGAGTGTGGATTACACTTGGATTTAAGTGTGTTAAGCAATACATCCTTTACCTGTCAGGCCTAGAAATTTCCCTCAATAGGATCCCAAAAGCAATGTATGTGTTGTTAGTTAATTGCTGAACTTGATTCCTTGAAAGCGGTTACCACATACCATGTCCAAAAGAACCTCTTTCAGCCTCCACACTGCACCATGCTAGTCCACACTTCCACACCTGGGTGACTCACACACACTGCTTTTGCAACTCAGTCCCAGGCCACAGCCAGACCAGAGATATTGGGGTAAGTCAGAAGGAATAGGGCTGCCACCTGACAGCCAGTTGCCACCAACCACAGAGCAAGAGTTAGGTGGGACTGATGCAAAGCCAGGACTCTGGTTCACATAGCTACTACTTGGAAGTGTAAAGAGGAGTCAATCGCCTGAAGCCAGTGAGACCCTGGAGCAGTTCCCCAACCTCCTTTCTGCGGGAGAGTATGAGACAAACTCCTTTAAAACTCTCAAGCCCAGAGTCCTCCTCTTGATTCAAGCACTTCCCATCCCAGAACAATGAAACTATGTGGAGCTAACACACGTTGGGAGAGCCTTAGCACGCAGCTTTGGATAGAGCATCGGCCCTTCTGCCCCACACCCTCTCCAAGCCAACAATAGAGCTGCACCATCCAGCCACCCACAAGGAGGTCTCTGGTGAAGCTCTGTTCACAATCAAGATTCCAGAGTGCAGAGGAAGCAGAGAATGTGAAAGAGAGCACATTCAGAGACCCAACAAAAACTGAGGAAGTTGATCTCTGCCCCCAGTCTGGGAGTCAGGGCAGTCACTTGTTCTTCCTCTTAACAGACTCAATTCCAGGGGAATGGCTGCCTGTCCCGACTGGCCACCCAAAGCACAGCTCTTTTGGACCTTCCTGAACTGCTAGTGTGGGCAAAAGAAAGAAGAGATCTCTTGACAGATAGGAAATACCAGAGATTCTCTGTCCAGGGCAGAATGGAGAAGACTAGGCACCCTCTAGACTACCTGTGGATCCTGGAGAACACCATCTAGCCCCTAACATCTGGTGGGAATCTGTTCAAAACCAAACAGCCTCTCTGAACTTCCAGGCATTATAGGTTTCAATCTCCAGTGAAGATCTCACAGGTAAGTTTTTCCTTTGTTGACAACTTTTCCAGGGCCACATCCAGGCACAGAGGATCAGCCTGCCTCTTGGTGTGTCCCAGGCAGACCACACAGGGTCTGCTTCTGTCATCTCACAGAGACTTGCCTCTAGTCCCTCCTGGGTGAACTTCTCAGGGCTGCATTCTGCACCAGAGGGTCATCCAACACCAGAAATAAGAAGCCCGGCACATAAACCTGGCTTGACTCTGAAAGGCACAGATGGCCCTGACCCCTCCTAGAATACTTTGACAGGACCGCACCCAGGGTCTGAGTCTGACCTGGCTCCTCTTCCCCAGTCACTTTCCCAGGACCACATTTAGGCCTTGAGAAATGCACTACTCTCAGGTGTTACACACAGACTGCACAGGACTTATGTCTTGGGTCTCTTAAATAGGTTTCTGTCTGTGCCTTCCTGGATCAAATTGCCAGGGCTCCAAATTGGTCTGAAGACCCATTCTGCCTCCAGGTCTCATGTATAGTCTATGTAAGCTCTGCTCTTATCTGGAAGATGTGGTTGGCTTCTAGCCCCTCCTAAATCACTTTGCCAGAGGCACACTTGGGACCTAGGACTATTCCACCCTTGACATTTCAAAATGTATTCCAAAAATTAAGAAGTAGATACTCATCAGATGTCTAAAAAACAATGCAGAGACACAGGAAACATGAAAACAAAACAAACAAACAAAAAAACCCCATAAAACAAGGAAATACCTTTCCACTAAGGGAACACATTAACACATCACCAACAACAGATAAAACACAGGAAATAACAGAAATGTCAGAAAAGTAATTCAGAATATTCATCATAACAAAACTCAGAATGATGCAAGAGAAAACAATCAATTCCAATTTCAGGAGGTGAGAAAGTAATTCCATGACATGAAAGAGGGATTCCATATAGAGATAGACATGCTAGGGATCAGCAGTTAGCATAATGGCTATGTCACTGGACTCCCATGTAGTCGATCGCGGTTCACGTTCCCGACCTGGTGGCTTAAAACTCACGCTGGGTGCATGTGCATGCGTGCCCAAGATCCCAAGAGGAGAATGGAGGAGAAGGGATTGCAGCGTGGCCATCCCCTCGGGGAATGGTTTCTTTCTTTCTATCTCTCTGTCTCTGTCTGGCAAGTGCACGTGCCCTAAAGCAAAAACTTTTCCAAAAAAAAGAAAAAGAAAAGAGATAGACACACTAAAAAAGAATCAAACAGAACTTCTGGAAATGAAGAATACAATACAGGATGTCAACATGTCTTTTGAAAGTATTAACAGTAGTTTAGAACATACAGAAGAATCTCTGACCTTGAAGACAAAACTCCAACTGAGTCCAAGCTGATTAAAAAAATGAAAAATAACCATCAAAAATGAGGACAACTTGAGGCCAACAGTTGGCGTAGTGGTTAAGGTACTAGACTACTACAATAGACTAGTAGTCTTACTATTCTCAGAGTCCAAGTCTTAGACTCAGTGACTTGAAACACGCTGGGTACATGTGTGTGCATGCCCAAAACCCTAAGGAGAGAACGAAAGAGGAGGGATTGCAGCATGGCTTTACCCCTGGGGGGTGATTTCTCCCTTTCTGTCTCTGCAATGAGTACACATACCCTATAGCAAAAACTTCTAAATAAATAAATGAGGACAACCTATGAGAAATTTTTGACATCATTAAGTGGCTAAATATCCATCTAATGAATATCTAAGAAGGTGAGCAGCCAGGTAAAGGGCATAGAAAATCTTCACCACAAAATATTGTCTAAAAATTTTCCAAATCTAGAGAGACATACAGAGATCGAGATCTAGGAAATACTAGAACACCAAGTAGATTCAACCTAAGAAGACCCTCTCCAAGACACATTGTAGTCACATTGTCAGAAGTCAAAGATGAGGACAATATTCTAAAAATGACAAAAGAGAAATGTCAAATTACTTACAAAGGATACTTCATCAGAAAAACCTCAAACCTCTTAGCAAAATCATAGGCAAAGAAAAAAATGGGAAGACATATTTCAGATTCTGAAAGAAAAAAGAAGTCTTCTGAGAATAGTATTCCTGGTAAGATTATTCATCAAATGGGAAGGAGAAATAAAATCATTCTTATTTAAAGAAAAACAATTTACTCCTGTGCTACTTCAAAAGTACTGAAGAAATTAAGAAAAGAAAAATGGAAAGGTTCATTGAAACAAATGATAATGAACACATGACTCTCCATAATCTTTGGAACACAGTGAAAGCAATCTTCAGAGGGACATTTATACCAATTAGTGCTCACAAGAAAAAAATTGAAAGATGGCAAATAAATAACTTATTGACACATATCACAGAACTGGAAAAGCAACAGCAACAAAATACTAGAGGAAAAGAAATAATAAAGATTAGAGCAGAAGGGGCTAACAGATGGTATAGTGATTGAGGCACTGGACACTCACATGGCTGCCTGATGTTTGAGTCCTGGACCTTGCACCTTGAAAAGTCATGCTGGGCACGTGTGCCCAAAATCCCAAGAAGAGAATGAAGGGTATAACAACAAAAGATTAAAGCAGGAATAAAGGGAATGCCATGCATGTCAGTCAGTACAGAGACATTAATCTCCCCACTTCAACATTCAATATCTTTTCTGTTTTCCCCAATCATTATTTTTATTATTCTAATTATTTTTATAAAACAGTCAATTGTTATTTCTCGTTTTGCTTGTAAAAATACTTTGCCCATCATGAAATACTTCTCAGACCAATCCAGTTGAGAATACTATACATGTCATCATCAACAGTTAATAACCCCTATCTGTTTCTCACTAACGTCCTGTCTCTCTATTGTTCACTTGCTATCTTTCTCTATCCTCTTCTCTTCACTTACCCCATTCCACACTGTCCTATTCTCATTAAGTACCTTCACTGTGTTTATGTCCTCCGAATTTTTGCTCTCTATTATAGAGTGCGGATAGTCGGTATATATTGAGTGGATACATACAATATCTTTCTTTCATAGCCTGGCTTACTTCACTCAGCAATAGATCCTCCATATCTGACCATTTTCTATCAAATTCCAGGGTCTTGTTATTTTTTATGGCTGAGTAGTATTCCATAGAGTATATATACCACACTTTTCCAATCCATTCATCAGTTTGTGGACATTTAGGTTGGTTCCATGTCTTGGCAATTGTGAATAATGCTGCAATAAACATGGATGTGCAAGCACTTTTCTGACTGAGCGTTCTCCTGTCTTTTGGGTAAATACCCAGAAGTGGGATTGCTGGATCAAATGGTAGTTCTATTTGTAGATCTTTGAGGAACCTCCATATTGTTCTCCACAGTGGTTGAACTAGTTTACATTCCCACCAACAGTGGAGGAGGGTTCCCTTTTCACCACATCCCCGCCAACACTTATCACTTTTTATATTCTTAATCTTTGCCATTCTGACAGGGGTTAGGTGGTATCTCATTGTGGTTTTTATCTGCATTTCCCTTATGATGAGGGATGTCGAGCATTTCCTCATATGCTTTTTGGCTGTTCGTATGTCTTCCTTAGAGAGACTTTTGTTCAGCTCACTTTCCCATCTTTTAATCGGGTTAATCATTTTTTTTCGCATAAGGCACTTGAGTTCCCTATGTATTCTCGTTATCAGTCCCTTGTCTGAGGCATATTTAACAAAAATATTTTCCCATTCTGAGGGTTGTCGGTTCACACTTGTTACTGTGTCCTTTGCTGTGCAGAAACTTCTTAGTCTAATATAGTCCCACTTGTCTATTTTAGGGATTATTGCCTGTGCTTTGGGAGTCTTATTTAAGAAGTCTTTGCCTACTCCAATGTCTCCCAGAGTTTCCCCAGCATTTTCCACCAGTAGTTTTATTGTTTGAGGTCTTAGGTTCAGATCTTTGATTCATTTTGAGTTGATTGTTGTTAATGGTGAAAGATGGGGGTTCAGTTTCATCTTTCTGCAGGTGGATACCCAGTTTTTCTAGCACCATTTAATAAAGAGATAAAAGTTGTTTTTTGAGAAGATGAACAAAACTGGCAAACCATTAGCTAGGCTAACCAAGAAAAGAAGAGAAAGGAACCAAAAAATAAAAATGAATAGTATGAAACAGGCAATATTACCACAGATATCACAGAAATACAAAACATCATGAGAGAATACAAGTGACTATACCCCCAACAACTAGAAAACCTAGATGAGATGGACAAATTTCCAGATAAATACAATATACCTATGTTGAATCAGAAATAAATGAAAAGCCTGAATAGATCAATAACATGCAGAGATTGAATATGTCATAAATAGACTCTTAAAAAAGAAAAGCCCAGGTCCGAATGGCTTAACTTCTGAATTCTGTAAATTTTTTCAGAGGGAGTTAACCCCAACTCTCTTCAAACTATTCTAAAGCTCCATAAGGAAGGAATTCCCCCAAATTCAGACTATGAAGCCTCCATCATCTTGATATCAAAAGCAGACAAGAACATAGCAAAAAAAGGAAGCATTAGACCAGTATCCCTGATGAATAAAGATGCAAAAATCCTCAACAAGATACTAGCAAACTGAATTCAACAGCACATCAAAAAGGTTATACACAATGGGACCAGCAGTTAGCATAATGGCTATGTTGCTGGACTCCCACATAGTCGACTGTGGTTCACGTTCCGGACCCGGTGGCTTAAACTCACACCGGGTGCGTGTGCGTGTGTGCCCAAGATCCAGAGAGGAGAGTGAAGAAGGTATTGCGGCGTGGCCATTCCCCCTGGGGGGTGTCTCGCTTTCTGTCTCTATGTCTCTCTCTGTCTGTTTGGCGAGCGCACGCGCCCTATAGCAAAAACCTCTCAAAAAAAAAAAAAAAAAAAGGTTATACACAAGGACCAAGTTGGTTTTAGCCCAGGGATGTAAGGCTGTTTCAACATACACAAAACAATAACTTGTGACACATTATATTAAAAGAAGGAAAGATAAAATTCATGTGATCATATCTATTGATGCAGAAAAAGTATTTGATAAAATATGATGTCTCTTCATGAGTAAGGCTCTTAACAAAATAAAAATAGAAGGTCCATTTCTCAACACAATAACACCATCTATGACAAACCTATAGCTAACATTATATTGAATGGGGAATAGATGAATGCTTTCCCTCTAAAAAACAGGAACAAGACAAGGTTGTCTACTTTCTCCACTCTGTCAATATACTGGAAGCCCTAGCCAATGCAATCAGACAAGAAATTAAAAGACATTCAAATAGGAAAAGAAAAGGTGAAATTTGCAGATGACATGATTACATACATAGAAAGTCCAAGAGTACACAAAAAACCTTGTGAAAGTGATAAAGCAATTCAGTAAATTGACAAGATATAAAATCCATATAAAAATCTGTAGTGATTTTATACACTAACAATGAAATCACTGAGGCAGAATTGAAGAAAGAAATCCATATAGAGTAGTCACCAAAAACAAACAACCTAGGCATACACCAAAAAAAAGATGAAAAACAGCTAAAAAGAAAACAATGAAAAACTGAAAAAAAAAGAATTATGACACACAACAAAAAAAAGATATCCCTTTTCCTGAATTTGAAGAATTAATACAATCAAAATATCAATTCTATCAAAATTAATTTATGAATTCAATTTGATTCTGATTACATTATTTAAAACATGATCATTAGGAACACCCTAGTTTTGAGAATTCAGTCCCATGCTATCATTGCATATATTGAGTAATCTCTACACATGTGCATGTGTGAGGATTTTTCAAAGTGTTCATGGAAAATGCATACTACAAAAATGCTATGCAAGAAACAGAAAAAAAAGGCTAACACTATACATATAATGAATTCAAAATATTTTTGGACCAAATGAACTCATTTTCATTTAATTGTTCATAAACTTTTGGAAATTCCCTCATATATACATATATTTATCTATCAATCTCTCTATCCACCCATCTACCTACCTATTAATTTATTGCCTATTATTATTTTGCCTAATATAGATAGTGAATATATTTTTACAAATGTGTCATTTTTGTTTTACTTTGTTTTATAGTTGTTTTATAGTACCTATATGAGAGGGTTGATCTTTTTGTTCTATAATTTCCTTCATTTGGTTTTAAGCTTTGAAAACCCATGGAGCATAAAATGTTCACATATTTCTTGACTTTTTCATAGCTTCTTTTTTTCTTCCTTCCTTCCTTCTTCCTTTCTTTCTCTTCTATCTTTTCTTTCTTTATTTTTGCTATAGAGTGGTGTGCTCACTAGAGAAAGACAAACAGAGAAAG
>NW_006159558.1:5440434-5440976 GCF_000334495.1 Tupaia belangeri chinensis | reverse complement strand
AGAGAAATCATCCACCCTTCTGGACAGATGGCTATACCACAATCCGTTCTCCTTCAGTCTCCTCTTGGAATTTTGGGCATGCACACACATGCCCAGCTTGATGGGATTCAAGCCATGGAGTCAGCCATGTAGGATCCAGTGCCTTAACCATCATGCCACCTGCTGGTGCACAGCTTCTTCTTTTATTAAAGGAAAGTAATACCTACTCATGGTAACAACATCAAACTCAGAGTTGACCCTGATCGGAGAGCAGAAGTCCTGTCCCTGTATGCTCCCTTTACCAAATTTCCCAACACTTTTATTCTGCAAAGTTCACTGGGCATGAACTCCTTCTATGTAGCCTTCAGAGAGTCTTTGATGATACAAGCTTTTATCCTTACTTTACTTTGTATTGTTTACATTTTGAATTAATAATATTAATTTAAAATGTTTAGTGGAACTAGCAGGTGATGTGGTGGTTATGGCACTGGACTCCTACATGGCCGACCACGATACAGGTCTCAGGCACTACGGCTTGAAAATAAAACCCCGTGGGTGTGTGG
>NW_006159558.1:5438313-5440314 GCF_000334495.1 Tupaia belangeri chinensis | reverse complement strand
AAACTCACGCTGGCCGCGTATTCGTGCGTGCCCAAGATCCCAAGAGGAGAATGGAGGAGAAGGGACTGCGGCGTGACCATCCCCCCTGGGGGGTGATTTCTCGCTTTCTGTCTCTATGTCTCTCTCTGTCTGTCTGGCGAGTACACGCACCCTGTAGCAAAAAACCTCTCAAAAATAAATAAATAAATAAATAAATAAATAAATAAAAACATTCTGGAGTAATGTGATGTTAACCAAATTGGTTATTTAAAAAAAAAATTGATGAGAGGAGAATGGATTGCAGCATGGCCATACCTCTGGGGGGTGATTTCTCACTTTCCGTCTCACTGTCTTTCTGTCTCTCTCCAGCAAGTACATATGCCTGATGGCAAAACAAAACAAAACTTGGAAATATCATGGAGCAACTCTGGCTTGTGTTCATGTTTCTCTTCCTCTGGAAAAGACCCCAAACATTCTTATATGTACCAAGTGCTGTGCCCTAGTCTTCATTGTATTGTGGCTTTGTAATGTGTCAACAAGTACAACCCACTACCTACAATTTGCTGCTATTTGTTAATATTATAATATTGTTAATATTATTCTGGTATGTGAGACTTTAGTAAAAAGCAGATTTCTTTCTGAAATTATGTTGGACAAGTCTCTTGTACTAAGAGTACCCAGCTGCTGAGCAAGTCACTCTTCCTCCTTATAAAGGCATAAATTAAAAAAAAAATGACTAAAAAGGTAGTAAAAGACATTAATAATCTAATACATGCAGAAGAAAAGCATGAAAAATATAACTGATGTGAGCTGTGCAAATTATCAAGGATTGTACAATTCCTCATTTCATATGTAGTGCAACAGAGAAATACATCTTACAAAGACAGCATAATTCTAAGGATAAAATGACAGTTGAAATAATGGCAACTGGGAAGCCAGACTCACAGGTGTGAATTGGTCAGTTCGTGAAGAGGCTTCTCAAGGAGAAGGTAAACGCCTGTGGTACTGATGTGATCACATTCACCAAGCTGCTGCTGAAGGGCTTCCAGAGATCTGGGTTTCTTCATGACTAGAATTATTTGATGGCTTTCCTCATGGGGAAGCTGTCTGCTAGATCAGGCTGTTTGAAACATGGTGCTACAGGAACATGGTGCTACATCTTGCACTCGGAAGACAGTTTAAGGAAAATGGCAATAATAACACATCTTCAATGCCAGCAAGAAGCTATTCAGAAGAATGTTGAACAGTCATCAGATCTACAGGACCAGCTGAATCATCTTTTGAAAGAGAGTGGCATATGAAAGGACAATAGCACTTCTCTACCTGATGCTAAGGAAGAAATATCTTAAACAAACATTGTGCTGAGGGTTTGATTTTCCATTTTTCCTCTAAAACTTTAGCTAAAATTAAGTATATATTAGTTTTCCCACAGAACTTCTACTGCCAGAAGACTTATGGTCCAAATACTGACTTTTAAATTCACAAATAGAGCTCTTAATGTGAACATGTTAAAAGAAAAATAAAATGTCAGAAAAGATTAGACTACAGCTAGCACGAATTCCAATCATTGTGCTGCCTTTCAGTACATATATTCCATAGGTAAAGACCAGTGACTTCATTAAATGGAAGACAGTGTCCTCTGCCTTCCGCATTCTCCAGGACACCTGCACTTGGTCTGCCCCTCCATTGCCAGCCCACTGGATCTTTAACCTCCTCAAAGTCCAGTTTCTATAAAAGCCCCACCAAAGGCCTGTGAAATGGAAGGATGAAATAACTAAACATTTTTCTTACCTGCTGCCTGAAATTTTCTAAATCTATTTGCTTTCTTCCAGAGTGAACTATTTTAATGCTCAGGACTGCACTGATTTATCTACCTCATGTATACAAGCATACACACCAATTTTGTGCCTATATCAGGAAATATACAAAATATATACTTGCCTAATCTTATAGGCATAGCTTAAATTTTTTTCTCAATTCATTGTAGTAGCATTTCCCTATTACACTTCAGCCGGAAATGAC
>NW_006159558.1:5411100-5437725 GCF_000334495.1 Tupaia belangeri chinensis | reverse complement strand
ATTACTGAATACTTTTAAACTAGCTTTTACGGGTTAAATGATTTGGACTACCCTAAATGGCAGAAATGATTTGCAATTAGAAATGAACAAATATACTTTGTAAGTGTAATGTGCTGTCTTTGGACTCTAGGCTAAAAGATCCTGATTCTTTCAATTTCAAGATGATGCCTTCTGTCTTGCTGTTTTAGGGATAAAGAATTTATCAACTTTATAGACAAGGCTCCTTAGGGCAGTAAGTTCTAAATGTTTGTGGCAATGGCCCTCAAAGACCATGAAGGACTGGCTTAGGTCCCCCACACCTGCAGAGGATGTGACTGGATGCCTCAGTAGGACATGTGTCCCTAGCTCATTCTCTATACTCCGCTGATAGGGACAAGGAAGGGAGAAGGCCAACACTCTTCTGTTGCCAGATCTGAGCTACCACAGGATGGCTCACTTATACATGAACCTCTTCTATTTTCACAACTGCAGAAGATGTGATGGAACACACCCATTTATGTTGGAGTTTCAGAGGAGTTAAGACATTGCCCATGGCTGCACAAATGTTCAGAGTCAAGACTGAATCCATGTTTGACTCTTGCTTTCCTCTCGTCTAGCCTTCCCCCCCAAGGCAGTAGCACTCATCTCTACAACCTCATGGCAGCATCCCTTCTTGTCTACATGGGCTCTTCTTTACCTAAGCTGTTCATGTGCGGTTCTTTGCTGGGATGTCTCTTCTTCAAGGAAGTGCACATCCTCCAGAACATCTTCAACTCTCATTTTATCTCACCTCCCTTTCAGTCTTGCCCAACTCTCTCAGGATATCTTCACTCCCTTCCTCCTCTCCATTTCATTTTATTTCCCTTTCTTTTCTCTTAACATTACATTTCTGTAAGAGCAAAGTCAGTCCTAATAGTGACAAAATTAAGAACAGTGTTACAAATAATCTAAT
Organism: Tupaia belangeri chinensis; assembly: GCF_000334495.1. Lineage (NCBI taxonomy): Eukaryota > Metazoa > Chordata > Mammalia > Scandentia > Tupaiidae > Tupaia > Tupaia belangeri. The sequence continues at coordinate 5,436,794 of NW_006159558.1, read as the reverse complement.
TTTTAAAATTCTTATTTCTTGCTGAGGCATGAAGTCTTCCCCAAAAGTTTCCATCAAGGCATCCAGAAATTCTTGTGGAACTTTTCTAGAAGATGAGCTTTGCAGTAGGGCAGGTGACAAGAAATGTTTGAAACAAAGAAACAAGGAGGGAAAACAGAGAGGAAATAAATGCACAGCTTGAAATATAGCAGTCCTTTTGCACTCTCTCTGCCTCACATTGGCCACTTGTCTCAGAGCTCATTACCTCACTGTCTTCCACCACCTGTCATCTCTTAATCACCATCATCACTGCATAGGCTTACGACACTCTCTTCTGTCTTCAATTGTCAGTGGTTCTATGAAAATTCTTTTCAGGAAACGGTGATTATATACACCTAAGCTACAAAAATACTGACCTAGCCATATGTAGACAAGAAAACCACAGTGTAGTCTTATGAAAAGGGGCACTGTTCAAATATCACTGATGATAATTTTTAATAGGCTGGAATAACTGGTGAACCTAATACCACACCTGCCTCGATGGCTTCCCTGTCTCAATTAATTGTGTTGTTTCTCCCTCTCTCTCCATTAGTGACAGTCAATAAGCATATAATGGATCATTTTCTTTTCCATCATGCCAGGACTGATACTAGTCAACAAATATTTAAGTGATAGCTGAGAACTCCTACTGCAGTACCAATTTCAAGAAGGCACAAGAGTAAATTAGGACCTGTAGTTAGAATTCTAATCTGATGGGGGTTCTATTGTTTATTGCAAAAGCACTGATGAGACAAGCTTAGTTTTGATGAATTCCATTTTAATATAACCATAACTTCATATGTTAATAACTCAAGAAAACTTTCTCTAAGATATATTACCTTTGTCATAAAAGGGACAACAGAAAAGTGCTATTGAATTTGATATGGGAAGATCAAATCTATGTGACTGCACTATTAGTGATGGTTTATATAACAAGAGAGACATTTATTTTCCAATATGTAATGATTTTTATTGCCTTAATTGGACTTTCTAGATTCTCTGTGTTCTTCCTAAGTCAAGCTACAAAATGAAATGCAACATTCCAGGAAGATTCGTTGTGATCATCTTGGTGGAAGGGAAGGATATGCTAACCTTGGAGTTCTCTAAATCACTGGAAGTAAGCTGAATGAAATGACAGTGGGCTGCCCATATATACTCAGGCAACAGAAAATGCTGTTAACCATTCATACTACAGCTGTTAAAAGATCAAGCCTTCACATTTGATACTTCTATTAGACCAAAAAAAAAATCACATCCTGTGCAGATAAAGTCTTCATGTACGTTTTGGGTAGACATTATCCAATGCATGTGCACCTACACACAGAAAGGATCCCTGCACAGGATATGGGATGAGTCTCTAGTAATTAGTAAACAGAGTGAACAAATCCCAGTGCCCACATGTGCCACCCTGTGAGAGATCGCTAATGAAAATTACCAACAAAGAACTATCTAGAAGAGCCATGAAAACCCTATTCCTCCTCTTAGGTTGGGTGGAGAAGATCAGTCCTATATATGTAAGTTATTCTTCCAGGGAAGAATGACAAAGGGACAACCATGCATGCACATTCCAGTTTTCCAAATGTTTGCATTCTGCTTTAAATTGAGAATGGGCTGGCTGCTCTGTGTCCATGGAGGCAGAGGGGTGAGGCTTTTAGTTGCTGCCTGAGGTTTATATGAGGAGTGTTCTGTCACTCACAGGCTCTAGCTTATGTGTTTCTGAGTCTCTCAAAAAGAAAACCTCTGAAAAGAAGAGAGCCCTAAACCTAAGACTCTGATGTTGGCAGGAGACCTAATTGCCATAAGAGGCAGGCAATATGCATGCTGAGGAAAGAGAGCAGATTAGGCGATGAAAGCAATGATCTAAAGGACTTGGGTTTAACCATCTGCTTTATGCTGTTGCTAGAGACCTATGACTTTTCTATGTGAGGAACTTAGACTTTAGTCCATAACCTAGCTCAACGAAGTTGAATATTTACTTTTAGAAGAGAATTATTAGAGGCCATCAGGTGGCGTGGTGGTTAAGGTGCTGGACATTCCCACATGGCCAGCCACAGTTCAAGTCTTGGACTTGGTGACTTCCTTTCATTTTCCTTCTCTCTGTGTGTCTGTCTTTCTCTGGTCAAATTAAGATAAGTGAGCAAATAAATAAATAATTCTTTAAAAAAAGAGAATTATTGAATAGAAGTTTTAATCCTAAAAATTGTTATTTCTTTATTGATTATGACTAATATTTAGGGTCCATATCTATTACATTTTTCCATCTGTCTTGTTATCTGTAAATATAAACAATTATATTTTCATTTTTGCATGTTGCATATTAAATATTTTAGATATTTCTATTCTTTAAAAATAACTTTTAGTTCATGATAGAGCATGTGCATGTGGTAGGAGGAGGGTTGGGAGAGAGAGAAAAAGAGACAGAGAGAGAGAGATGAGCACTCCACACTGAGTCCAGTCATCTTGAGCAGAATATTACTACTGCCACACAATCTTGGTCTCAGATGTTTCTATTCTTTTTTTGAAAAGCTTTTGCTATAGGGCATGTATGCTTGCTAGAAAGAGAGAGACAGAGAGAAAGTGGGAAATCATCCTCCAGGGGTTATGGTCACACAGTAATCCCTTCTCCTCCACTCTCCTCTGGGGATCTTGGGCACGCACACACACCAAGTATGGATCTAAGCCAACAGGTCTGGAACTTGAACCATGGTTGACTATGTGGAAGTTAAGCGACATAGCCATTATGCCCTCTGCTCACCCCAGATGTTTCTATTCTTAACAGAGGTTTTACTATTATTTTACTAGCCATGCTATAACTGATTTCAGACCAAAGTTTCCAGCCAGAAATTAAAATGTCTTACTATACCATTTTCAATGTACGAATATTTACAAAATACAGGAAAAATTATGTTCAAAGAGATTTTGAAATGACCATATGTCCTAAAATATATTTTCATGTTAAATACTATATTTCATTGCAACATTTAGCAATCTTTCAAATTAAATATTAATTACATTTCTTTTTGTTTATTAGCATACTTTTGTTTGGATTTATTTCTATATAAATATTTTAACCCACAAAATACCTATTTACTTATTTTATGTACAGGTCTGAAGTGTGCAGACTAATGAGGATGGATCAATGTGCAACCAATCAAGATAGGGCACATTTCCAACTCCCCAGAGTTCTCTTATATGCCCTTCCAGTTGATCCCCCTCTGCCCTGAGCAACCACTGATTTCGGTTGTATCATCAAGACTGTCTATTCTTTTTTTTTTGGAGAGGTTTTTGCTATAGGGCACGTGCACTCGCCAGACAGACAGAGAGACAGAAAGCAAGAAATCACCCCCCAGGGTGGATGGCCACGCTGCAATCCCTTCTCCTCCGTTTTCCTCTCGGGATCTTGGGCACACATGCACACGTGCCCAGGGTGAGTTTAAGCCACCGGATCCGGGACTCGAACCACGGTTGACTAAGTGGGAGTCCAGCGACATAGCCATTACATTAACTGCTGGTCCCAAGACTGTCCATTCTTGAACTTCAATAAATGAACTCTTGCAGGATGCCCTCTTTATATGTATAGCTTATTTTGTTCATGGTTCTTGAGATTCATTCAAGCTGTTGTTTGAATCTATAGTTCTTTTTTTTTTATTAGTGAATAGTATTCCATTGCATAAATACACAACTACTTTTTTTTTATTATTATCAATTCTCCTGTTAATGAACATGTGGGTCTTTTCTAGTATGGATTGTTACTGGAAATCTACTATAAATATTCCTTTTAAAAAAATGCTTTTACTGGCACCAGAAAGAGACAGAGAGAGGAAAAGTCAGAAATTACCCCTTCAAGGGAAATGGCCACACTGCAATCGCTTCTTCTCCGTTTTCCCCTTGGGATTTTAGGCATGCACACACATACGCCTGGCATGTTATTCAAGCTACTGAGTCCAGGAACTGCACAGTCAGCTCTGTGGTATTCAGCTGCCTTAACTACTACGCAACCTGATGGCCCTACTATAAAATGTTCTTGCTGAAGATTTTGGTGAATATTTCCTTTCTCTTTGGTAAATAGTTAAGTGGTATTCCTGGGTCACAGGGTTGGTATATGTTTATAAGAAACTGCCCGTTTTATGAAACAACACTGTGTGTGTGAGCATTTCAGTTGCTCCATGACCACAACGCTTAGTGGTGTTGGTCTCTTACATTTTAGTTTCGGAGTGATGGAGGATGCTGACGTAAGTAGATAGAATTTTTGTTTAACTCTTGAATAAAGGTCCTAAATCTCTAAATTTATTGGGCACATATAATTTCTTTATAGGACATTTGCTAAAGTATTTTGCTCAGTTTTTCATTTTTTAAAATTAAATTATAAGAATTCTTGGGCTGGTTCTGTAGAACAGTGGTTTAGCATTGTGCATTACAGCCAGATCCCACTTGGCAAACTGCTGTTTGAATTCTTGACCTGGCAGCTTGAAAATAATGCCAGGCATCTGTGCATGCATGCTGAAAATCCTAACAGGAAGGAGAAATGGAGAAAAGGGATTGTGATGTGATCTTGCCTCAATAGGGGTAATGTTGGAGTCAGTTTTCGTTGACTGCTTTCCCTCTTGATTATGGGTATCATTTTCTTGTTTCTTTGTGTACTATTGACAATTATTACATAATATATTGAAATACATAAACTATACGTTATAGAAATTGTGGACTATGCTATTTTCCTTTAAAAGTTGTTGAATTTTGTTCAGAAGGCAGTTCAATTACTGGCTGACCACTTTACATTCAGGAGATTTTGCGTTGTTAACTCATGTGGATGTTAGTTTTTACCTTGATCATAAGATAAATTCTTCCTATTTGAGACATAATTTTACTTATAAAAGGTTGCCCTTTTGGGGGATTCATTGGGACCCTGATGTATTTACTATAACCCTCTGTGTTGGTGAGACTCAAACTGAGTCTTTTTTCTTCTGAGATGAGTAGCAGCTAAATTATCCACCCTGCTCTTTCAGCTTTTGAGATACTGTTTTCTACTGTGTCCATAAGTGGGCAGTCCAACATCCAGCCAACAATTGGAACATATTATATTCACAGTGTGGCTTCTTTTTTCCGTGGTCTATCCTTTCTGTCTCATAGCTCCAAACTCATTTTGTGACACCTCAAGTTAATAAGATATTGCTTCCCATTTGAGTTTTATCTGACAAAGTATAGGCAATGGAGTGCCCTTGAGCGAAAAATCTGCAGAAGCATGACCTGACCCAATGTGTTTCCTTCTTTAAAGTGATTAATCCCCTCCACAATTGATGCTTTCTGAATTGGGCCGCTCTCCAGCTTGTTCAGATAGGTGCGTGTGCATATGTATGCATGCACACGTACACATCTATCTCCAGAGTTGTTCATTTTTATCTGAAAAGGTTTGTTTCAACATAACCATTCTTCCTTCACAGATCTCAGAACTTTTGGACTATCATCTTAAAATATATTTCAACATAGTGTACATAAACATTTATCACTTTTCAAATTCTTTACAATATACTAAACAAGTAGTAAAAAGAGATTTAAACACAAATTTAAAGGTGTATTTTAAAAATAATTAAATAGATTAAATTATAATGGCAATAATTTTTAAAAGATTATTTTAAAGGGACCAGCACTTGGCATAATGACTATGTAACTAGACTCCCATTAGTCGACCATGTTTCGAGTTCCTGACCTGCTGGGTAAAACTCTTGCCAGGTGTGTGTGCGTGCATGGCCAAGATCCCAAGAGGAGAATGGAGGAGAAGGGATTGTGGCATGGCCATCCTCCTTGAGGAGTGATTTCTTGCTTTCTGTCTCTCTGTCTCTGTCTTTCTCGTGAGCACACATGCCCTATAGCAAAAACCTCTCAAAACAACAACAGCAACAAAGATTATTTTAAATCATCTTTTACACTAGAATTGATATCCAAATAATAGTAATGTTTATCATGACATTTGTTGGCCTAAATTACTTTTGCCCTTGGAAAATACAATTATGGAATTCTAAAAGCAATCCTTGAATTGCTGTTAACAAATTTCAAACAAATTTTATTTTGGAGGCCAGCAGGTGTTGTAGTGAGGACTCCTACATAGCTGATCATGATTTGAGTCCCAGATCCAGGGGCTTAAAAACCATGCCGGGCACATGTGTGTGTGCCCAAAACCCCAAAAGGAGAATGGAAGAGAAAGGAGTGCAGTGTGGCCATTCCCCCGAGTGTGTGGGAGGGAGAATTTCTCACTTTCCTGCTCTCTATCTCTGTCTCTCTCTCTGGCGAGCACATGTGCCCTATGGCAAAAAAAAAGAAAAAAACCTTTACTATTAAGCATTTCAAAATATTGTTGACATTTTTATGTAAAAGAGAATAAAAATACTATGATAATACAAAGTAATTATGTATCTACTATTTACCCCTTTTTCTCTAGTCCCATTAGTATCTTGGTTCTGTAATCCAGGCTGTGAGATTTAAGCACGTCTCACCACATACTGTGTACGGTGATGTCTGTGACTAGACTTACATGCAGTGTATTTATACCAGAAAGAGTCATTTTGTATGTTGTAATGATGCACAGTAATTAAATGTAAAAAAATAAAAATTAAAAAAAATAAATACACAATTCACATTTTCTAAAAAATATTTTTGGGGAAGTTAGAAAGTGCTTACTCTTGGGACCAGCAGTTAGCATAATGCCTTTGTCGCTGAACTCCCATGTAGTTGACTGCACTTCGAGCCCCGGACCCAGTGGCTTAAACTCATGCTGGGTGCGTGTGTATGTGTGTCCAAGATCCTGAGAAGAGAATGGAGAAGGGATTGCGGGATGGGCATCCCCCCTGGGGGGGGGGGTTGATTTCTCACTTTCTGTCTCTCTGGCAAGGGCATGTGCCCTATAGCAAAAACCTCTTCATAAAAAGGAAAAGAAAAAGAAAGTGTTTACTCTTGAAATAATTTTAAAAGGTTGAGGACCAGCAGGTGGTGTGGTGGTTAAGGCTCTGGACCCTCCCACATGACTGACCATGGTTTGAGTTCTGGACTTGATGCCTTGCTTTCTCACTTTCCCTTTCTTTCTGTGTGTGTGTGTGTGTCTTTGATCAAATTTAAGAAAAAAATAAAAAAGAATGATTAAATAAAATAAATTTTTAAAAAGGTTACATACATTTTATCTGAGTAATGGACAGAGCTGAAGAAAATATGTCAAGCTTTATTGGAAGGCTAAAATGTAAGGTAAGGGTCAGAGATTTACCATGTCTAAACTCTCTAAGAATAAGTAGTAATAAAACTAGATCTGTTGTCCTTTGATGGTTCTGTATTCCAAAGGATAAAGGTGTATTAAATTTATGGAATCATATTCATAATTTTAACACAAATAGCACTCCTATAGAATAGACTAGTACTAGCAGATAGCATAATCGTTAGGTCTCTGGATGCCCACGTAGTTGTCTGCAGTTCGAGTCCTGGACACAGCAGCTTAAAACTCATGCTGGGCATGTGTGCATGCATTCCCAAAATCCATAAAGGAGAATGGAGGAGAATGGACTGTGGAGTAGCCATCCCACTTGGGGGTAGGGAGATTTCTCACTTTCTGTCTCTGTTTTTCCAAAGTCTCTCTGGTGAACACATGCGCCCTACAGCAAAAATCTCTAAAAAAAAATAAAAATAAAAAAGAATAGACTAGTACTATGTCTTGTTTGCTTATTTGTGGTGTTTATGATCATCAGATTTTGGACAAAACGCACTGTTATATTATAGCCAGAGAATCAGAAGTCATCTCATCTAATGTAAAACTAGACATCGTACATCTCATTCTTCAAAATTACTAACTCATCAGATAATTGGCTACATTTTAAGCAACTTGCAGTATGAGAAAAGATCTTAGGTTGAACCAAAATACATTTTCTTTCATTTTAATTCATTGTTTATAATTTTATCTCATGGAAGTTTCTCAAATAAGCTGCTTTCATATTAGCTCAGAGCTTAGTACCAATTCCTAATGTACACCCATTATTAGGATAAATGATGGGATCATGAGCTTGGAAATGTCTCAAAATAACTCTTTAATTTTATAAATAATATATAAAGAATTTTTTAGTTTCCCAATAAACCACGTGCTAATGTAGCCCCAAGGGAGGTGACGACAGTCATGCTAAGAACAAAGAGAACACTGATTACTTTTTACTCTTAAAATTGACCTTCTTGGGGGCCAGCAGATGGTATGACATTTGAGCTGCTGGACTACTACACGGTCAACCATGGTTCAAGCCCCAGACCTGTCAGCTTGCTTTCTCACTTTCTCTCTCTCAGAAGCACACATGCCCTAGAGCGAATGAAGAAATAATAATAAACCAAAACAATAACTGTAAAAGACAGGCCTTCTCAGGAGGGCAAAGGACTTTGAATTTCTCTCCATTCCCTAGGATGAATACAGTAGCCATTTTAGGCAGCACTTTCGTCTTCCTTGCTAAGTCTACCAACCCTGGTTTTGCTTAGGCATCTGGTCAGCACATTCTCTGGGAAGGTAGGCTTCAGAGAGGGAATCCCCGTGGTTACCAGTATGGTGATCTCATCTCCACAGAAGCTAGGTATGTGACCCTACTGGCCAATGGGTCTATAGCAGGGGACAGATTTCCCAACAAAATAAAAGAAAGGATGCCCCAGGAGGGAAGGCTTTTGTGTCCATATCCTTACTAGGCAAAAGCCCAGCTGTGAGGTTCTGCCGAGGCCATGACACCTATCGCTGCAGCAGTTAACTTGTACCTGTACCGAGAGGTGAAAATCTTAGGGGAAAATAGCCAGTATGTGAGAAATAGATGGTTCTGGAAACCTAGGACCTCTTGGTGCCCACCCTTGCCTCCAGAGTCCTTCTTGGGTAATGTAGTTAACTATCTAGATGACTGAATCATGGGTGACCAGTAACCTTTTTCAGTGCAGCTGAAAACAATCGTAACTACTACCAAAAGACAGGCCTGGCAGTCCACATCTAAAACTTTCATTTAACTCCTAGAACAGAGAAAAGGATTATATGGAGAATAGGAAATAGGAAGTCCCAAACTGGATACCAAAAAGAAAGAGAACTAGGGAAAACCACGGAGAGAAGAATGTGTCCTGGTAGACACTTAAATTAAAAGATTGAGGTGACACATGATAGTCAAAACATCCAACAACCAGTATGGTGAGGGTGTCTCCCATCTAGGGTGCACTTGTCCTGCACTCACTAAGGGTGGCTGGATCAGAGTGATATCAACAGTGCCCTGAGGGGAGGGGAGTGGTGATTTAGTTATGAACATTGCCCACCTCCCAACAAATTAGGAGGCATGGACTGGATTCTGAATCCCCTAAATGCTTCTGAATACCAGGAGGCCTTGAGGGTCTTAGGGCCCCTTTGCATAATTTACCTCCCCTTCCCCTTACTCCTTGAAGGCAGTTTGGTGAAGTTTGCAAAGGGCTGGCAGATCCTGAAAGTGGGGCTGCTGCCTGCCAACTCAGGGCCTGGGTTATACAAAGGAGCCCTTGAGTTCCAGAATAAGACTGACTTACTGCGCTAAGTCAACTCTCTCTCCTCCCTACCCAGCAGGACAGGGTTTTGTGAAAAGCTCAGAACACTTATAGGAAAACAAAGAAGCAAGATTCTCTACATGTCTGAGTGCATTGGGAACAAATGAATGACTGCAAAGAGTTTCTTATCCAGGTTAAACTCTCTCCTGAAGGCTCTATAAAGCAAACTGTGCAACACGGTGGGCTGACCTTTGATTCTGCAATGATTACTATGCCTGCTTTGGCCTTAGTTTCTCAATGTCATTCCTAAACTTTAGTTTCCAAAACTAAATATGCATTCTAAAATAATCAAGTCGAGAGTCATTATGTGCTCATTAATCATTTCAAAATTAACTATATTTTAGTTATCTTTAATTTCTGCCTTCCCCTATTATTTAATTGAAATTTATATCCCATCTTTTTTTCAAAATAGTTGGCATCATCTTTTTAATTAAGCACTATCTAAAATAGAACAGTCAGAGGACTGTCATTAATTCTGTAATCCTCCTTGGTAATTGAGCAAGGTATCAATCAGTCATCAGTCAATTAAGAAATTCGAAAGCTACCAGATGGTTAAGAAAAACAAGGAAACAGAGGGGATTGCAGGATTACATTCATATTACAGCAAAAGTAGATAAAGTAAGATCATGGCTGTGGATCACCCAGTTATCTGCACAGCTTGGAGAGTGCAGTCTCTTCTTAAGGTCTTACAAAGCTTGCTTGAATGAGAATGGATGAATCTTGAGTCAATGCTTAACAGAAGATAAATAAGCCAAGAAATCATTCTTTAAATGCTTAATAAAAAATGCTAATCATTCTTATTTATTGATCCAACAATCTCTAGGTTAAAAGGGCTGGGAAAAACCAAGACCCTCTGCTGTTTTTGGTTGTGGCAATGCACTTGGTAAGAAATAACACTGAATGGTGGCTGGCTCTACATTTCCAAATACAACTGCCGGTGCTATTTTCTTTTTAGTATCCAGAGACACTTCTTAAACTATCAGCTCTTAAAGGTGTGTAAGGACCATCTAATCACTTTATAAATTACATTTTGCACTTTTGTTTAGGTGAAATACATTAAAACACATTGATAGACCCCAAGAAAGGAAAAGGTTGTATGTTGTTTTGGTCAAGAAAATTCACAAGGTGGACAAAGGGTTGTGCAGTGGTAACATAACTGGGACCATGGATCACACAGGACAGTCCTCAGTTCAAGACCCAGTTCTTCTCTGTGCACTGTTTTGGGGGGGAGGTGCACTTGCACACCTACGTTGTAGGCTGGCTGAGGCTGGGAGTAGAGTGCAGTGTGAGGGTTCTGTTGAGGGTTCCTGTCTTTCTGTGTCTCTGTCTCATAGAAGAAATAAATAAAATTTTTAAAAAAGAAAAACTTGAGTCCAGCAGATGGCATGGATTAAGGAGTTGGAATCCCACATGGCCATCCATGGTTCAAGTCTTGGACCTGGTGGCTTAGAAATCACACCATGCATGTGTGCATGCATGCCCAAGGTCTTGAGAGAATGGAGAAGGGATTGTCACATAGTCATCCCACCCACAGAGGGTAATTTCTCATTTTCTCTCTCTCGGTCTCTCCAGTGAATACATGTGCCCTGTGGGAAAAACCTAATGAAAAAAAATTTACAGGGATAACATTTTGGATGGTTTCAAATGAAATAAGATGTTTGATGGGTAAGGTGTGAGTTATTTGAATGATATATTTTGTTATGCTTTCACAAACTCATATATCCCTTACATTTTCCTATAAAATACCATTGCAAAAATTAAAAAAGAGTAAAACAAAACAAAAACAACAAAACAGTAAAATCCCATTGTAAAGAAGGCTAATGAGCATTTTCATTTTTTTAATTTTATACATTAAACCACTATATATTACTTAGCTTGTAAAGTGAATTTTCCCAACATGAATACACTTCATACCAGTCCAGTTGAAGATACTATACACATTATCAATAGATAATAATCCATTTCTGTGTCCTATAGATGTTTTGCCTCTCCATTTTTCTCCTTAATTTCTTTCCTCATACTCTCTCTTTCTTCCACCCTCTTCCCATACTGCCTGCTGTATCCATAACCATTTTCCATGCTTCTTTATCCTCTATTCTTGCAGTTTTCACCATAGAGTATGGACCAAGTCAGTATATATTAAGAGGAGACATACAATGTTTCTCTTTCATAACCTGGCCTGCTTCACTCAGCAGTAAATCTTCCATATTCATCCACTTTCTATCAAACACCAGGGTTTTGTTTGTTTGTTTTTAAGGCTGAGTAGTATTTCATAGTGTGCTATACTTTTTCGATCCATTCATCTGCTCATGGACATTTGGGTTGGTTCTATGTCTTAGCAATCGTGAATAGTGCTGCAATAAACATAGATGTGCAAGTATTTTTCCAGCTAAGCATTCTCTCCTGTCCTTGGGTAGGTACTCAGGAGTTGAATTGCTGGATCATATAGTAGTTCTATTTGTAGATCTTTGAGGAGCCTCCATATTGTTCTCCACAATGGCTAGGCCAAATTACATTCCCACCAGCAGTGTAGTAGAGTTCTCCTGTCACCACAGCTCTGCCAACACTTAACCATTTTTTGTTTTTGTTTTAATCTTCACCATCCTAACTGAGGTTAGGTGGTATCTCACTGCAGTTTTGATCTGCATCTTCCTTATGATTAGGGATGCTGAGTATTTTGCATATGCTTTTTGGTTGTTTGAATGTCTTCCTTAGAAAATTGTTCATTCAGCTCATTTTCCCATTTTTTAATTGGGTTCATCATTTTTTTCCAGGTAAACCACTTGAGTTCCCTGTGTATTCTGGTTATCAGTTGCTTATATTAGGCATAGTTTACAAAAATATTCTCTCATTCTGAGGGTTTTCAATTCACACTTATTACTATGTTTTTTGTTGTGAGGAAGCTTCTTAATCTGATGTAATCCCGTTTGTCTATTTTTAGGAATATTGCTCATGCTTTGGGATCCTATTTTAGAAGTTTTTGCCTATCCCACTGTCTTTCAGTTTCTCTAGTGTTTTCCACCAGTACTTTTATAGTCTGAGGTATTAGGTTTAGATTTTGAGTTGATTTTTGTTAATGGTAAGAAGTAGAGATCCAGAATCATCTTTCTATTTTCACTCGTTTTATGTCCTCCAACTTGCAATCTCTACCATAGAGAATTGCCATTTTGATGATATTAATTTTTCCAATTCAGGAACATGGTATGCCCTTCCACTTTTTTGTGTCACTTTTAATTTTTTTTAGATGTTTAGTTTTCCTTATAGAGGTCTTTGACTTCAATTAGATTTATTTCTAGTTATCTTATACTTTTTGTGGCTATGGTAAATAGGATTACTTTCTTCAGATCTATCTCAATCTGCTTGTTGTTCATATATAGAAATGCTATAGATTTTAGTATGTTGATTTTGTATCCTGCTATTCTACTGTATTCATTTATTTTTCGTGGATACTTTTGGGTCTTCTATGTACGAAATCATGTCATCTGCAAATAGAGATAATTTAATCTCTGTTTTCCCTACTTGAATGCCTTTTCAGTCTCTTTTCTGATTGCATGTCTAGGACTTCCAGCCCTATATTGAAAAGGAGTGGAGAAAATGGGAAGCCTTTGTCTTGTAATGGTTTTTAATAGAAAAGCTTTCAACTTTTCCCTGTTCAGTATGGCATCATCTATGGGTTTTTCCACAGATAGCTTTTATTGTGTTGAGAAATGACCCTTCTATGTTGATTTTGCTGAGAGTCTTAATCATGAAGGGATGTTGTATGTTATCAAATACTTTTTCGCCATCGATTGATATGTTTTTATTTTTATTTCTGTTGATATGGTGAATTATGTTTATGGCTTTGTGTATATCAAGCCATCCTTGCATACTTGGAATAAAGCCTACCTGGTTGTGATGCACAATCTTTATTATATGCTGTTGGATATGAGAATTTTTTGCATCTCTATTCATCAGAGATATTGGTCTGTAGTTTTCCTTCCTTTTCTTGTCCTTGTCTGTTTTGAGGATAAGGGTGATGGAGGCTTTATAAAATGATTTTGAGAGGGTTGCTTCCTTTTAGATCTTTAAAAGCAACTTGAGTAAATTGGGAGTTAACTTTTCTTTAAACGTTTTGTAGAATTCAGAATTGAAGTAATCAAGACGAGGGCTTTTCTTTGTTGGGAGGTTATTTATTCCAGATCCAATCTCATTTCTTGTTATGGGACTATTCATGCTTTCTGTGTCCTCCTTATTCAATCTTTGTAGATTACATGCATACAGGAATTTGTCTATCTCATCCAGGTTTTCTTGTTTGTTGGTGTATAGTCACCATAGTATCCTCAAATGACGTTCTGTGTTTCTATCATGTCTGCTGTAATATTGCCAATTTCATTGCAAACTTGATTTATCTTGCTCCTTTCTCTGTACTTAATTAGTCTAGCTAATGATGTGTCAATTTTGTTTACCTTTTCAAACAATCAGCTTTTGCTTAAATTTATTTTCTGTGTAGTTCATTTATTTTCTATTTCACTTATTTCTGCTTGTATCTGTATTATTTATTTTATCCTGGCATTTTATTTTTGTACTTTTTGTTGTTGTTTATTCAATTCTCTGAGGCAAGATGTTAGGTTGACCATTTGCCATCTTCCATCTCTTTCTTATGCACACTAATTATTATGAACTTCCCTTTTATGACTGACTTGTGTCCCATTGATTATGGAAACTGATGTTCCCATTGTCATTGGTTTCCATGAATCTTTTGATTTCAGTCTTAATTTCTTCAGTAGTTATGAAGTTATTCAGGAGTAGGTTATTTGGTTCCCATATGGTTGTATATTCTGGTGGGTTTTTCTGAAATTAATATCAAGTTTAACTTCATCATGGTCAGAAAAGATGCTGGATATAGCTTCTATGCCTTTGAATCTGTAAAGGTTTGTTTTGTGCCCTATCATGTGCTCAGTCCTATAAAAGGCTCCATGTATGGGTGAGAAAAATGTATATTTAGTCGGTTTTGGGAGGAAGGCTTATAGATGTCTGTCAATTCCATTTGATTTATGGTATCATTTAAATCCTATATCTCTTTGGTTATTTTTTGTCTAGATAATCTGCCCAAAAGAGATAATGGGCTGCTGAGATTCTCAACAATTAGAATGTTACAATCTATCTCTTATAGATGAGCAGTTTTCCTTCATGTATTTGGGTATTCCTTAGTTGAGTTCATAGTTATTTATAAGTATTATATCTTCTTAATTAATTAGCCCTTTTACTACTATATAATGTTTTTGCCTCTTCTTAAAAATTTTGTCTTAAAGTCTATTTTTTCTGAAATCAGTATCATGACTCCAGCTCTTTTTTGGTTTTCATTTGCATGGAGTAACTTTTTTCAGTCCTTCACTTTAAGTCTAAGTATGTCTTTATCCATGAGATGCATCTCTTGTAGGCAATAGGTAGGAGGTTTCTGTTTTTTTATTCAGCCAATTTGTCTCTTGATTGGAGAATTTAATCCACTAACATTCAATATTACTATCAATATTTTTGGACATGTCCCTACCATTAAGTTGGCCATTTTCTTGTTTGTTTTTGTTTGTTTGCTTTTGTTGTTATTATCGTTGTTCTCTTATTTCTGTCTGCCTCTTTTTAGTTCCTGGTGTAACACTCATTTCAAAATTTCTTGAAATCTGATGTTGGCAAATTCTTTCAGTTTTTATTATTATTTATTTATTTAAATCAGAGAATGTTGTAAACTTTTCTTCTCATTTGAAGGATAATCTTGCTGGGTATAGTAACCTTGGTTGAAACTGTTTTCCTCTTAACACTTTGAATATATCTTCCCATTCTTTCCTTGCTTCCATTGTTTCTGTTGAGAGGTCCAATGTTAGCATGATAGGATAACCTTTGTAAGTAATTTGACATTTCTCTATTGCCAATTTTAGTATCCTGTCTGTATCTGTGTTTTTTTCCAGTCTGGCTATGATGTGCTGTGGAAAGGGTTTTCTTGGGTTGATTCTATTTGGGGGTCCTTTGTATTTTGGGGGTCTGGATGTTTGAGTGCTTCTCTGGATTTGGGAAATTTTCCCCCAGGATTTTGTGGAATAAATTATCAGTGGCCATATTATTTTCTTCACCTTCTGAGATACCAATTATTCAGATGTACGGGTGTTTAATGGTATCTAGCAGTTCTTGTGTATTGTCCACATTTTTTGTTTGTTTGTTATTTTTTCAGTCGTTTTGGTGATATTTTTCCAGGTCAGAGGTTTTATTCAGTCTTCTGCAAGGTCTAATTTCCTTTAATACTTTTCATAGAGGTTTTGATTTCCTAAATTACGGCCTTTATCTCTAACAGTTCCATAGGATTTTTAAAAATATGTCCATTTCTTCCTTCAAATGATGGAAGGACTCCCTCATCTCCTGGAGTTTGTTGTCTCTCTTCTCTTGCATCTCATAGAATTTTGTTGCCATGAATGTTCTGAATTCTTTTCCTGACATTTTGGTAACTTCTGTTTTTTCAGAAGTTGGAGGTGAGTTATTGTGTTCTCTTCATGAAGACATATATCCTGGTTTTCTAATACTTGAGGCTCTTCTGTGATTTTTAGTCATTTGGTGATGTGTTCACTTTTGGATAACTCTTTGGAGAAGGTTTCAGCACCCATCAGCTCATTTGCTTCCCCTCACTATGAATTGCTTCTGTATCAATGTTTATCTTCTGCTGTGGTTAGCAATGTGGTCCCCTCAGGAGTTTTCTGTTCAGGTATCTGAAGAGGAGTTTCTACCTCTTTGTTAGTGGTTAAGTAAGAAGTGAGTCTTCCTCCAAGCCTCACAATGTTTAGATGTTCGAAAACTATAAATCTAGACCTATCTAGTCCCTCTGGGGATGGAGGCTGAGCCGACAGTGACAATGTAAGGCAGATGAAAGAGAGAAAATACAAGAGGAAGGAAGAAAAAGAACTTCACAGGGGGCTTCTGATGGAGACGGAGTCTGCTTGAGGAAACTGCAACTGCCCTGTCCTTTCTAGCTCTGATAAAGGGGGGGGTGGACTCTTACTAGTGAGTATTTTTCTACACCATCAATATAGAAGGTTGGCAAAAAGGATCTATAACTTAGATCTGTAAAATTGTGTTCAAAGAAGATGTAATTGTATTAACTATTTAAAAATCCAAAGACTAAATAGAATTATATAATTTTGTCTCTACATAAAAAAAGCAAATGAATCACTGTAATAGATATGTAACTGCCACCTGTTTGTCTAAGGAGTAGATAATTTGCACTTTAATGATGTTTTATGTAAAGCAACTTGAGTCAACATTGAGCAACCTCCAAGCCTATATCTCCTTTTTATTTTCATGCAGACATTTCAATATCGGTATCTTTAACATTGCAAACTTTTAAAAAACATAAACCCTCCATTTACTGTCTCTTGGGAAGAGTATACTTAGAAATGAAAAGCACCTCTCCCACACCAGGGGAGACCAATCCCTTTTTTGTTTCATTTATCAGTTATTAGACTGTAACACAATAATGAGGGTCTAGGTTTTGGATTGCATTTTTATTTCTTTAGCCTGTTGAGCATAAAAATGTCTCCAATGTTTCCCAGCAACAATGTAAATACAGCTTGTCTATAGAGAGTTGGCACATTAACCAGATCTGGCCATTTGGAGGTTACTTAATCTAAGGCAATTGGGCCATAGAAACCCAGCAACCTGCTCTGACTTTTGACCCAGGCACCACCTTGTACTGAAGTAGGAGATGAGAGCTATACGTTTCAGGTGGCTCATGTACAAGAGAAAGCAAATTTTGTCTCTGTCAGGGAGGTTCAGTTTTATCTTCAGTCGAATATTCCTGTGACAATATTTTCTTTATGTAACTAGATTTTTATAAGAAAATTGAGCCACTATGTATTTGAACATTCTATGAAAAAGCAAGGTTGGGAAATCCTTGTCAATATTGTAAAAATTCTAAACTTTTATTATAATGAGTTACAAGATAAGCCTAGATGCTAGTCATCCATTGTGACCTATTACTAAAGACACACCTTTCCCAAGTCTTTTACTTAACCCTTGCAATACCCAAAATATTGGTTGACAATAGAGCCTCTCGATTTTAGGAAAATAAACAGGAATGAAATCAGCAGATAGCGCTGGGACCAGGTGGCAGAGGAAGATCAGAGAAAGTCCCGGATGGAGTTGAGGGTGGAGTCAGTAAGCATCAGTTCTCCAGGCATGGGAAGTGGTGGTGGGAGGGTGGGCAAGAGTGGGACTAGGCGTGCGGGGTGGGGGTCCATTCCAGAGAAAAGAAACAGCAGGAGAACAGGTCCAGATGTGGGGTGGGAGCAGGGCAGTGGCAGGGACCTTGGGGTGGTCCTTACAGCTCATTCTATCTGGAGCCTGAATCAGGAGAGATGCTGGTATAGGAGGGTTAACTAGGGCAGCTGCAAGCAGAGATGAGAGAAAGGAAAGAGGGAGGGAGGGAGAGCTGAGGAGACTGGGTTGGCTGGAACAACGTGAGCAGTGCTGCAGTCAGTCTAGCTTGGTGGCAGCACTGTGGATGGGGGGGGGGGGGGTTGCTGGGGATGGACAGCGAGTTCAGTTTCAGAAACCTGAGGTCATGTTTGGAGTTCTACTGGAAGGGAAGGCTTATGGATAAGATATTCTTAGGTATCATGGACTGCAATATTTAATCCACTGCTAAAACTAAAGGAAAATACACAAAAATTTATTAGGGGGTTCTTTGGAAGTCTTTTACTCTATAGCAAAATTTTCTAAATGGTTACTAGGGAATCTATAACTACGACCACGGATGTAAGGGTCATAACATTTTAGTTTAGTTAACATTGAAGTTAAGTTTAGAAATATTTGGTTGTCAGGGGACCAGCAGTTGGCATAATGGCTATGTCACTGGACTCCCATGTAGTCAATAGTGGTTTGAGTCCCGGACTGGTGTCTTAAACTCACGCCAGGCACGTGTGTGCGTGCCCAAGATCCCAAGGGGAGAATGGAGAAGGGATTGAGGCATGGCCATCCCGTCTGGCAGGTGATTTCTTGCTTTCTGTCTCTGTCTCTGTCTTTCTGGTGAGCACACGTGACCTATAGCAAAAACCTCTCAAAAAAAAAAAAAAAGAAATATTTGTTTGTCAGAAAAGTCATGATGTATTTTTTTCTGTGCTTTTCTATGCAAAAATACATCATGACTTTTCTGACAATTCAATATATTACTTTTTTTTTTTTTCAAATACAGGGAATTTACATGTTTTACCCCACCCTTCCCATGCCTCCTGGCTGTCAAGTTCTCAAATGGTTACAATACAGAGAGAATAAGTCTCCTTTTCCTTTTCTTTTCTCTTTTCTTTTTTCTTTTCTTTTCTTTTCTTTTCTTTTCTTTTCTCTTCTTTTCTGTTTTAAATTTGCTCAGAGGGCATACACATGCTTCAGGAGGAGAAAGGTAGTGTCAAGCTGCAACCCCTTCTCCATTTCTCATTCCATTGGGATTTTGGACACGGACACACACACACACCTGGCATGGTTTTCAAACTGCTGTGACCAGGTTTTGAACTGAGTGGGCTTTTGTGTCAGAGCCATCTTCCTTAACCAGTAAGCCACAGGGCTGGCCCAGATGAGGTTTTAAATGGATACTTCATATCCTGGGAGTTGTCATTGTGCTGGGATATTTCCGGAAGCTGTTTTGCCTGTGACGTGGTGCTGGGACCTGACAGTATTGGACGCCATTTCCTCTTGATAGACAACAATCCCAAAGGGTGCTTTCTGCAGATAATCTCTTTTCTCTGGATGTATCTATCTCATCATGGTTTCTTCAGTACATCTTCTCGCCTTACATGTATTGTTATCCAAGAGGAATGGGACCTGAAAAAAGTCCTGTCAAATCAAATTCCAATTAATTTACTGTCACTATGTGTTAACCATAATCTCTTTTTTTAAGGAAAGAATCTTGATCGATTCTTTCATCCATCTAGCACTCACTATTAAGCACTAACTATTGGGTCTGCAGAAAAGTCATGACATACTTTCTACTTGCAAATTTCAGGAAATAATAGACCAAAAACCCTCCAATCTCCTGCTCCCGTGAGGGAAGACAGCTACATGAAGATAAAATTGATTGTGTGTACTACTAAAGTCTCATGGAACAGTTCTAAACAGTTCCTTTCTTGCTTTATGCCGAGGAAGATAGTACTTGTCACAGATTTATATAAAATTTAACCATCTTTTTTTGATGAGCTTCAATTTTACCATATTTATTTCCTTAAGTTTATTTTTTATTTATTGAAAGCAGGAGAAGGAGAAAGACAGAAAGAGGCACCTTTGACAGGGTCTGTTCACGCCAAGATCCCCTTCCCCCAGTCCCTCCGGCTGGTCAGGATCTCGGCCTTCGGGATGGTGAGTCATGTGGCTTCCATCACTGCTGAGCAGTTTCCTGTAGCCTGCACTGCTGCAGCAAGGCCAAATACTTACATATTCTTTCATTGGATGCAAGTGATTTTCCCTCTTTCATCTGAAAATGAAGATAAAAATGTATTGCTTTACCCAGCACAGTATCATATAAACATGTTTGAAAGATCCCTAGGGTAATTGGCCCATTTTTCTTACTTTAGAGATAAATTATTAGGATCTCAGAGATCTAACATGACTTCTCCAAGGACATACAGTTGATATCAGAGACGGAACAAACTCCATCTGAACAAAATCCATGGCAAAGTACTTTAACAACATTGTCAGAATACTGTCAATCATTACAACACACGTGGAATAACACTTGCAGTGAGCCTGATTCACTTTCACATTGAAAAAGAAAGTTATGGATCACACAGTGATAGAGTAGTATAAAATTATCAAGTTAGATGAACCAAATCAGACAGAAATTGGGCAAAAATATTCAGGAAGTAGAGCCTAGCATTGTTTCTTAATTGCCAGAGGGTGCATGCATTTGCCAGAGATAGAGAGACAGGATCAGGGGTCAGGGGGTACATACCACCCCATGGGAGAGGACTGTGGTTACGCCACAGTCCTTTCTCTTCCATTGCTCTATCCCGTTGGGATTTGGGGCATGAATGTACATATGCCCAGTGTGTTTTTCAACTCACTGGATCAGGGATTCAAACTGTCATCCATCATGTTGGATCTGGGCCCCTTAATCACTAGGCCTTGAGACCAGTCAATAGCAATGTTTTTCATAGAGGTCATCTCTTATTCTTCAAAGTAGATTATTTTTCAGTTTTAGAGCACAATGAAGTTAATTCTTAATAGACTATTGTAAGCGACACTGCTTACAAAGGTATAAAAATAAAAGCCAATGTATCTGAACCATCCATTGGAGCTCGCTAAGTAACCTCCACTTCCCGTCCCTCTCTAGGCAACAACTCCTGCATACACGTCTCCATGGCATGAGTCAGTGCTTTTTAGATCACATTCCCTGAGCAAGAGCACAGAAATCGATACCTCTCACAAGGTTGCCAATGGGCTGGAAAGCGATTAGTCATTAACCTAGTCTTACTGCTCCCAATGCTCACAGAAGGAATTTGAGCATCTCAGTGGATTCTGAAAAAGCACTAGCGATAAACTTCTCAATGGTAGCAGCTTTGTGCAAGGTTGGCCCCAAACACCAATACGATCTTCTCATATATTCAGATTCGAACCTCCCAGTAACTTACTTGAAATCAGATTATAAAGATGATGACATAAAATATTTATTCTACTTCTATTGGTAGAAAATAATTCACCAAATACGGCAAACAAGGAAGGTCTTTCAAAGGTATTTTCAGAACTTTTGACACTGGGTGACCTACAAGGCATGTGCACTTACCAGAGAGAGATGGGGCGGGGGGGGGTTGTGGGGGGAGGGGAAGTGAGAAAGCAAGCCACCAGGTCTGGGACTTGAACTGTGGTTGGCCACGTGGGAGTCCAGCACCTTAACCACCATGCCACCTGCTGGCCCCAAAGTAGATATACTAATGTTACAGTTGGCAACATTTTTCTGCTCTAAAATTTGAACTTCAAAAGAGCTCTCCACTGAGCTGAAAGAGTTAATTAAACTGGTAGGAGCCCTATGCTGACTTGAATTGGGTGGATTCTGTATTTCAGACTCTGGTTCAATAAAAATGTCAATGTTATCTGGGTACACAGAACATATTTCATGGTGATAATGAATCTGTTGACTTACTGTTCACACTTTATTATATAATTTTTAGTAATGCACTTGTCGGAGGGAAACATGAACACACAGGAGCTCCTCCGTGCCCAGCTCTCCAATACGCCGGTGCTGGTTGGCTCGCTGTGTGTCTGTCCTTGGCATAGTTTGCTGCCAGCTTGACTTTATTTAATCAATCAGAGCGCCATAGATGTTGGGAGAACACAACCATGTCCTTATTGACTGAGTTAATCTGACTGGGTTCGAAATAGGAACTGGAAGATAGGTTATTTTTAAAGCAAACTCACTGATGCATGAACCTATCCTGCAGCGAGGTGACTTAGATGGATAACCGATGGGGTGTGTCAGAGAGTGTGTGAAGACTGTGAAAGAGGACCAGGTTGGGAGAGAATGGGTAGCCCAGAGTCCCTGGCAGGGAAGCCCTTGTCCTCAGGCCCACAGCCCCTGGCTCTGCATATAAGAATACGTCAGTGTGGCTGGCTGGCAGGACTGGCTTTCCAATGTGCAAGACCAGGACTAAAGGGAATTTTGGGGTCTGTGTGAAAGTCATTAAGAATTTTGACTCGGCCACAGTGGCGCTGCTACAGCGCAGTTCTACAATGCTGGAGGCATGGAGGACCAGGGTTTGGGTGCGGGTTTGCTTGTACACAATGAGTGTGCACAGGGGCACGTGTATATGTGCCTATGACCCTGGCTAGCTGGAAGCCCAGGGAGTGAACTGAGGTCTGACACCCGATTGAGAGTACTTGTCTTTCTCTTTATAGGTCTCTGTTACTCTCTCATGAAAGAAAGAAAAGAAGAAAGAGAAAGAAAAGAAAGAAAAAGAAAGAAAGAAAGAAAGAAAGAAAGAAAGAAAGAAAGGAACTAAAAAATATTAAAAATTTCAAGGTGAGGGCCAGCAGGTGGCATGGAGATTAAGGTAACTGGATCCCACATTGCAAACTCCGCAGTTCAAGTCCCAGACCCATCAGCTTGAAAAATTCCCTGGCTGCATGCCCAGAATACCTGGAGAGCAATGAAGAAGGGGGTTTCAGCATGGCCATCCCCTTGGAGGGATGATTTCTCACTTTCCTTCTCTTTCTGTCCGTCTCTCTTGGGTTGGCACATGTGCCCTATGGCAAAACTGAGGGGAAAAAAATAGAATTTCAAGGCAAAACAGCAGAACCTTAAACCAACAGCTCAAGTCCCTCACCCAAAAAGCAAGTCTTGCCTGTGGGTTAGGAGGATGGAGTGCTGCCCTCTAGCGTTGCTGAAGAAAACGAGCTCTCCTTCCCAATGCTTACTCCGACTCCCTCGGCCCCTAGAGCTTGCACAGTTAGTCTCTTGTGGGTTTTGTCACAAATAAATTGAGTATATTTACCGGAGAACCGCTTGCTCCCTGTGCATTACTGTTGGCGTGCCAGCTCTCCTGACCACAGGTATAGAGGTGAACTGGCGACCTCTGTGGGGTCCTTATGGTTGCCCCCATCTGCGTTTCACGCTCTTGGCTTGATACTGAAGGGCATTTTCATCCTACTTCATGCAGCTTGTGGATTATTGTTTTGTTTTTTCTTTCAAAACAGAAACTGTTGTAAACTTTTAAAAAGGCTTGGTTGGTGTAATTGACTCTAAAGCTTTGGTAGAAGAACTATTAATATAATGTTTACACTGGTCCCCTTTCTTTGTATTAAACATAAACCAACAACAGGGGCCTCACTAAAATAAACAACAAAACTAAAACAAATACCCCAACAAAGCCTCTGAGAACCCTGACATATCTTTGATTTTAACATTATATTCCCTCTAAGATCTTTGTCTATGATGATGCAATTTTAATTATAGAAGAGGAGGAAGAAAAGGGGAGGAATACTGGTATTTGTTTCTGTTTTGCTTTTGTGTGGCCCTACTTTTCAAAAGATACTGGAAACTCCACCAAGAGTATAAGGTCCCTGTAATTTTCTTTTTTTCCCCCCTGAACCATCTGGTACGTGGTAGGCACAAAATAAATATTCATTTTATGAGTTAATGACACAATGAGTGTTAAAAAAAAAAACTCTTAATGTTAAATGATCTCTGAACAGAGTCTTTCTAATTATATTTTGTCATTGCATTCTAACAAACTCTCCTGTCTTACAACTACCATATGGAGAACATAATTCGGTATAGGTGCCGAGTATTAAAAATACTCCACTTTCCCGCTAGAATGAAAGCAAATAAACATCTACTTTTCCCTCGTGAGTTTTTCGGCTCTTTTAATCATGAACCTAAATTACAGACTATTTTTTTCTCCCTTCTTGGAGGGGTGAAGGCAGAAATCTCTCAATACAAGGAGTGAAGAAGCAAGGATTGGAGAGAACAATTAAAACGCTGCTAGCACAGGAAAGGACTGGAAATGCACAACTTAGAAGGACCGGGCAGAGCCGAGGAAGGGAGACGATTGGACAGTAGTGTCCAGCTTCCTGCTGGCGGTGCTTCCTTAGGAGCACAGCTGCTAGATATTTGTAAGTGCCACTCATCAGCGTCTGGCCATTGAAGCTCGCTCTCAGAAGCTCCAAGGTCCTCAGCTCTGGCAACCGTCAGTCCTAGGTCCACAGGAAAACACTCATCGAGCCCAAGATGGCGTGGACCTGCCCGAAGGGCTTAACTGAAATGACCGGATGAGGTCGAGGGGTGTGTCCGGGCAGAGCAGGACAGGGCCTCATGGGGCTGCAGACCCAACAGAGAAGACTCTTGCATTGATTCTAGGGTGAAAAGACTTTCAGTGAGAGGTAGATTTTGGGACCAACAGGGACATCGGGGGCACCCCTGCACCACCCCCTCCTACGATGGCACCTCCTCACCCAGTCCCCAGCAGACCTGGGAGGTAATGGGGCAGGACCACCTGACAAGGACCCGTGTACTGGACGCGTCCCCGAGTCGAGCCCTCCTTCCTCAAGTCCCCCCGAGATCTTCCAGCGGTGGCAGAGCTGTGCACGCTCAGGCCTTCACCGGGGTCCACCAGGCATTCACAGTTGGTAAAAATAACCCCTCTGGGAAGGGCCAGGGTTGGCCTGGGCACATGGCCTGGGATCTGCCCTTATGGGTCCCACAAATACCCAGCTTACATACCGGGCTGTGAGGGGGACAGGCAGCCAGTCCTGCAGCAGGGGAGTTCCAGAAGGTTCCGGAGGTTTTGGGCAGCCCACAGAAATGCTCAGGGCTGGTAGCCGAGGACAAGAAAGGGGAAGGCCACTCTGCCTAAGAATCTTCAGGGAAAGGAGATGGGATTTGGGAGTCTGGGCCCAACGTCCCTTGAGTAAGAGGAAACCTCCAGAGGGGTGGGTTCCTTGCAGGTCAGCGATGACCTCCAGGTTCCCACCGAGGGCCAGGACTCAAGCTTACAGGAGGGGACGACGACCCGGCGGGGGTCTGCCCCTGCACAGCCCCCACCCGGTCTTTGTCCAGCGCCCCATCCTCCCAGGTGCCCTGGATAGAATAAGTCCTGGAGTCCATGTCTCCTGCATCCGCGCGGCCACTCTCCCCCGCACGCCCTGGCCAAAGGGGCCATGCCAGCCTGAGGACGTCATGCAAGCACCTGCAAAGTGTGACCAAAGCTGCAAGGGAAGGCTGGAGTGACTGGCCCGCTCGAGGACCTGGCGGGCACCGGCCAGTAGCCCCGCTGCACTCCTCGGTTGCGCGTGAAGGGCTGTTTCCTTCCCAGGGTCCCTCGCGTCCCAGCGCCGGTGCGCCCTCCGTAGGAGCCCCCTGCCCCAGAGAGAGGGAGAAGAGCGCGGAGGGGCGGTGTGAGTGGTCTTTCGCCCGCTACGGGCGGCGGGGGAGAGTAGGGCATGCAGGTCCCGCTTGGCGAGAGTGGAAGGACTGAGCCCCCGCTGCGCTCCGAGGACCGGGTCGTGCGGGTTGGGAGGCGCCGCCCGCGGCCTAGGTGAGCGAGCGAGTGCGGGCGCCGCCCCAGCCCGCAGCCCACCGGGCCCGGGGTGCCGGCTCCCCCCGCGGGCCCCTGCGGGGG
>NW_006159558.1:5383015-5410313 GCF_000334495.1 Tupaia belangeri chinensis | reverse complement strand
GCCCGCAGCTCCCTGCCCTCCTGCTGCCCGCGGCCGGCTTGTTCGCGGAGAAAAGTTTCCTTGAAAGGTTGGACCCAAAATAAAGTTGGGGTGTTCACCAGGTGGACAGCGGGCGAGTGCGTGCACCCCGGCGCCCCCGCTGGCCAGCTCCTCCCGGCGGCGCCAAGCCTGCCCGTTCCCGTGGGTCGCGGCGGGATCGACCTGGCACTTCCTCGGGCGCCCACAGCCTCCCATCCCTTCCCTCTGGCACAACCCGAGCTGAGCTGGCGTTTTCCTTGGGATTGGGCGTTATCTAACTCTGTAAGAAGCCCGCCTGGGGAAAGTGGCCGACTGCAAGGACAATGAATAAAAGCTGTCGCGGGCGTCTCTGCCTTTAAGTCGGTAGATAGCGCCGGGTTGCCCTGCTGTCAATGGTGCATCATCTGAGTCTGGGAGTGAGCATTTGGATGGACCCCGGGCTTCTGGAGAGGCAGTTCATGGTTACAGGGTTGAAAGGGGATTTCACCCCTAGGAGCACAGTGCAGGCTCACAGCTGTGTCAGTTTTGCCAGTTTGTGATTTTCGAGCAGAAATCCTTGGCTCACTCCCTTGGACAGCCAGGGGACATCTGTAGATGGCGGTAACTTCCTGTTACTGATCTCACCCAGTGAGTGGTTCAAACTTTTGCTCTACCTGCTCTGAGAAGCGTGCAGACCGTGTGCCAGGCGCCCATTACCCGTAACACGCTGCTGGTCAGTGGTTAACGGGTGGTCTCCACGCTGGGATGTTAGGGGGCTTAGAAAATAAGTATGTACCTATACATATTTGTGTCTGCGAGCAAGCAAGTGGGGTTTGCTTGGTCTCATGAAGGGTTTTCAATAGCTGTTCTTGTGTTTGGCAATTTGTTTTGGGTAACCTGAGCCGGGTATTATGGTGCCCAGATGTTATGCATGGGACAACATTACCATCATGGGTTTTTAAAAGTTGAACGTTTCCATTTCCCCCATGACTGGATGGGTGCTGTCTTCTGAGTTCGGTAAAGTCGGAATTGAAAACAGCGCCAGAGGCTGCGACCTGACAGGTCCTGGCATTCTGGCAGGTAGGGCTGAAGTGTACCTGAAGGGCAGCCTTCACGCCCACCCCCCCTTGAATGCTCCTAGAACGGCATCGTTACCTCTCTCTCATATTAAGACTGGAAAGAACGTGGAGAGAGACTTTGGCTCAGTGGCAAGCCGGATCTCTAAAGGCATCTTTGGGTTTCCTCCACTTGCAGCAGAGGAAGCTCACACGTCAGAGTTTTCCTCTGGAATCTGTTCTGCCAGGGCGCTTCTGTGTGTGAGTCCTTTGAATCTGTAATTCAAGCTGTTCTGGCTTGTTCTCTAATACATGGGAGGGAGGAGCAGGTGATGGCCTATTTATAGCACCGTCAACGTATTTAAAGGAAGTGTGAAGTTCATGCCTCTCCGAAGCCCACTCCAAGCTTTCTACAGTAAAGCACTCTAATGTCTGAAACCTCACAGACACAGATGTTCTTGAATGGGTTAGTCAGAGCCCCAACCCGGTTGGCCTGCAGCACCTTTGAATCCGGTGTTGTTTGCCTTTGTGTTCTTTAGACCATTCCTTCATGTTCTATTTCACTTGGTGCAGATGCCAGAGTGGTCGCCCTTTAAAATTATCCAGGCCTCTTTGTGTTTGTTTACAAACCATGTCCACACTTTCTTTGCATGTCGCCAAATTGTTGTAAGTGCCCACTCGGCATTTCCGGTGACATGGCAGTTGCCAGGGCTAGGCCCAGGGACAGGCCCAGGGACAGTGGTGCAGATCCTGACCTCTGCTATCCCTGGCGGTGGTCTCTTGCCATCTATGTAAATCCTTTGCAGTGATGAGCTGGGCGGAAACGGTCCAGATTAAGGAGGGTAGAAACGTTCAGACAAGTCAGAAGTGGCAGATGCCTAGGAGAAATGGTCACTGTTTTTTGATACTGGTCTTTAGGAAGGACCAGGACAATTGTGAGTTTCCGACAGCTCATTTTTATTTTCATTTTAGTAACATCATTACCAACATCTCAACTTTCAAAAAAATTTTTCTCTCTCCAGTTAGTCAAAGATGATTGGGATTGGAACCTTTGAAGCTGGAACAGTGCTAACGTAGGGCCATATGCATGAGGTCTGGCAAGAATTCATTTCCCAGGCTGAGTGGAGTGTGGCTTCTGAGGGGAGGTCTACCCCAGGAGGTGGAAATGGTGGCCTTGGGGTCCTGCCCAGGTTTCCACCCAGGAGCCCTTTCCCAGAACAGCTGAGATCTCATGCAGTTTGGGAGCTAAGCGGATCTATTTTTGCTGCCTGAAATCTTGGACAGATTCCTTCCTTCCTCTGGATCTGCCTGATTTGGATTTCCATTAGACTTTCATCAGTTCTTGGAGTAGAAAAAGTCTGGCAATTTTCTTAATGCACATCCTTAGTCTCCTAGAACATTTGGACTATGAAATGATTTTAGCATAATCCAGGTAATTGGATTGCCCCATGTAATTGCCTGGTGTGAAGTATTTTGAAATATATGTTAAAAAGAAAAGAAAAAACACACAAGCATTGTTTTGATTTAGTATTTCCCTAATTGACATTGTTCACAAAATGATTTCACTTTATTTCAATGTAGAATCTATCTATGATTCTATGTTATTGACCATGACATTAAAGCAATCTTCAAAATATTTTTGTTATACTGTAGAAGCAAATCCTGGATTGAAACCGCACAGTTCTCCTTACTTGATTATTTTCTCCGTAAATGAAACTATCAAATAGGCATAATCCCACACTTGTTAAGACTTATCTGAATACATGAAGCTAAGCAAATAGACATATATTGGCATGCCTTGAATTTCAGTATTGTGTTTATAATTTGAAAATATTATCTGTTGCTTATCATGGAAAGTTTTCATGGAAAGTAAGATTTATAATTTTTTCAACATCACTTTTTTGAGTGTTTACCAATTGCTAAGCCTGGTAATAGGGCTGAGTCTTTGAGCAAATAAATTTGACACTTCACATCAAAAATTTAGACCAAATGAATCCAGACTTAAAGCCCTAGTTGTAAATCTTATCATGTTGCTTTGTTTTTCAGAACTGGTTCTCATTACTGAATGAATGAAACCTTTTCCAGAGTCAAATCCTCTAATTTATTATGTCCAAAATCAACCAGATTTCTCAAAATTTGCCTGTCATTGTTAGGAATGGTTGACATAAATTTTTGTCAAATACCAGCTGGCTCCAGCCAGATTTGTTTCGGCTAAAATTTATGATTAGGAATTGTCAACATTTCAATTTGAATGGGAAAAATTTATTACCATAAATTTTAAGTAGTCAAATACTGCAATATAATGGATTTGTCTTTTGTTTAGCCTGATACTGAAATACACATCTGCATTGTATCAAATATAAATAGGTAATAAGTATGACTGAGAAAGTGACCCAAGATCATTCTTTTATGGTGATTTGCTGAGCTGCATTTACAAAATAGTACCCGTAAGTACTTTTCATTGCAAATCAGTTTTCTAGTGTCAGGTATTATCTTTCTAAAGGAAGACATATCAGAGTGTTTTATCTATACCTTGAGAAATAAACTTTTTCTTTCAAAACTAATAGGTGGAGGGAAATGGTCTTCATTATTCCAATCATTCGGAACTCCCATGGGTAGAAGAACACTGTCTTCTTTAGTGTTGAAGACTGGAAAGACAGATACGCCCAACGGCCCTCTAAGGATCAGGGACTCTGTGCATTCTTCCTTTAGTTCCGCAATTTTGGGGATGGCAGGGAGGTTGAGCATGATTTAATCTTTTTTGTAATGGCAGCTAAAGGTATTCATGTGTGTGTGTGTGTGTGTGTGTGTGTGTGTGTGTACTTTTCTATACATGTGCAAAGTTCTTAATTAGCAGCTGTTTGTAATTGGCAACCAGTACTCCACTAAGTCATTTTAGTGGTAATTTACCTGTGGTATAAACAAAAGCCAAAAAAATGAATTTTCTGTAGAAAAGATGGTTGCAATTTACAGGATTAGCAAGGGAGGATTTGGAAGCACCCTTTGGATGTTAAAATACGTGATTAAATACATACGAGGCACCTTGCCTTTCTGCATTTAAAATGACAGTATGTGTAGTGGTTGAGAGAAAGTGTTTCCCTGGGATCTTGGGCTTGGTCCCTTTCTACTTTTGTGACCTTGAGCAAATTGATTATCATGTTTATGTCCCAGTTTCCCAGTTTGTAAAACTTAATGGTACCTGCCTCATAAATGTGGTGGTCTGAATCAGAACATGAAAACCCTTAGAAGGGTGCCGGGCGTGGCACAAGCCCCCAGGAATTGGTAGCCATCACAGGGTCTTGGTCTTCTGTGGTTGCATTTTCACTGGTTCTGTGACATGAGAGCTGGACAGACATCAATTTTACAGAGAAAGAAGCTGAGACAGCCCTCTCCCCCCCAACCCCCAGTATTATTTTCTTCAAAGTCTTGCAGCTGCAGAACTGGGGCTAGGTCACAGGGCATTTGACTGTTCCTGGGTGACTTTGTGGAGAACTTTGCAGGTCTGGAATTCCCAGCCCTGGCCCTCACACATAGCAGTTTTCTTGTTGGAATGTCCTCTTGCTATAACACTCCCGATCTTCATTGTATGTAATGGAGTTACCTTTCCAGTTTTTTCTCTTCCAGTGTTAAAAGGAATTCAAATAGATGTGCTTCCTCCAAACTAATTCAATGAAGCGACGGCATCATTTATTTTCATTATGCTAAGTATTCTGAGTAGCTTCCTTGTCAAGCAGAGCATCCACTTGTGGCTTTGCTTTGGTTGTCTGAGAAGTCCTGGCCTTGACACTGTGGCATGTAATAGCTATTCCTTTGGAGCTGGGATGCTTACTGATATATATATAATTTTTTATTATAATAATTATTTTTTATACATTCAGTTGCTGTACATCATTTAGCACAAGCCCCCAGGAATTGGTAGCCATCACAGGGTCTTGGTCTTCTGTGGTTGCATTTTCACTGGTTCTGTGACATGAGAGCTGGACAGACATCAATTTTACAGAGAAAGAAGCTGAGACAGCCCTCTCCCCCCCAACCCCCAGTATTATTTTCTTCAAAGTCTTGCAGCTGCAGAACTGGGGCTAGGTCACAGGGCATTTGACTGTTCCTGGGTGACTTTGTGGAGAACTTTGCAGGTCTGGAATTCCCAGCCCTGGCCCTCACACATAGCAGTTTTCTTGTTGGAATGTCCTCTTGCTATAACACTCCCGATCTTCATTGTATGTAATGGAGTTACCTTTCCAGTTTTTTCTCTTCCAGTGTTAAAAGGAATTCAAATAGATGTGCTTCCTCCAAACTAATTCAATGAAGCGACGGCATCATTTATTTTCATTATGCTAAGTATTCTGAGTAGCTTCCTTGTCAAGCAGAGCATCCACTTGTGGCTTTGCTTTGGTTGTCTGAGAAGTCCTGGCCTTGACACTGTGGCATGTAATAGCTATTCCTTTGGAGCTGGGATGCTTACTGATATATATATAATTTTTTATTATAATAATTATTTTTTATACATTCAGTTGCTGTACATCATTTAGCTTGTATAGAGAATTTGCCCAACATGAAATGCTTACTGATACTTTAAAGTCACTGTACCAGTGGAGTGTGCCCAGACATCTAGTCTGGTCACTCCCGTCACTAACAATGAGTGATCCAACGTGTGGACGTGATTAGTGAAACGGCACACCACTTTGTTAACAGAGTGCTGTGTGAGCGCGAGCACTGTTGTCACAGCAGCAGAATAGTGAGTGCATATTTCAGCGGGATGATGTTTTGAATCACCCTGGAGCAGCTCATGTCAGTCACACTGATGCTGTCACCCTTACACTCATGT
Organism: Tupaia belangeri chinensis; assembly: GCF_000334495.1. Taxonomy (NCBI): domain Eukaryota; kingdom Metazoa; phylum Chordata; class Mammalia; order Scandentia; family Tupaiidae; genus Tupaia; species Tupaia belangeri. The sequence goes on along the minus strand of NW_006159558.1, from coordinate 5,404,436 downwards.
TTACCTCAAGGGTGATCTGCCATTCCGGACCCAGGGGCTGAGACCCTCTCTGGCCCCCGAGTCTTCTGCTGAGTGGCTTTCCTCATCACGAAGCACCTGCCCCGTCTGTATTCCATTTCCAAGTGCAACCTCCTTGTGAGCCTCGACAGCCCAGCCTTTGCTAAATATCCTTGTTCTATTGATTGCTGTCTCTGATGCATGCAAAGCTCATGAACGGCACAAAATCGTTTACCCTCTACATGCCTGCCATCCGAGGTTAAGAATAGTTTGTGGGTCCACTTTGTCTCCTCGCCTAATGTTAGTTCTAGCAGGAAGCAACTTAGCATCCTCTTATTTATTTCTTTTTCTTTTTCTTTGTTTTTTTTTTCTCTTTCTTTCTTTCTTTCTTTCTTTCTTTCTTTCTTTCTTTCTTTCTTTCTTTCTTTCTTCCTTCCTTCCTTCCTTCCTTCCTTCCTTTCTTCCTTTCTTCCTTTCTTTCTTTTTTTTTTTTTAGAGGTTTTTGCTATAGGGTGCGTGAGCTCTCCCGACAGACAGAGAGAGATAGAGAGACAGAAAGTGAGAAATCACCCCCCAGGGGAGATGGCCACGCCACAATCCCTTCTCCTCTATTCTCCTCTTGGGATGTTGGGTACTCACTCAGGTGTGCCTGGTGTGAGTTTAAGCCACCAGGTCTGGGACTTGAACTGCAGTCAACTACACGGGAGTCCAGTGACATAGCCATTACATCAGCTGCTGGTCTGTTCCCATATTTAATACAGTGCTGCCCCACCGCAGAGGCTTAATTCAGGCATGCACACTTTATGGTAGTTACTTTTTCCGTAGCGACTGCATTTCCATCCTGTCGCTTGCTGGTAAAAAGCACCTACATGTCGTTGATGGACCTGGGCCTGGGCTTCAAGTTTGTCCCTTTGCGTGTGCTCCTCACATGTTAATATGTCTGTCCTTTCCTCAGTCACTTCTCCTATGGAATGAATATCAGAGCCAGCATCTTGGGACTCTGTTGGGAGTTAGTAAGATAGGTCCCACAAGCATTTTGCACGGGCCAGGCCTGTATTATACCCCGACTGAGTGGAAGTCTCTGTAGTCGGTGTATTTGTACCCAAGAGTGTTCTCTTGGTCACGGTCTTTTCTGGAAGTATTTCAGGCTGACCATCAGCTGAGCGCTGTATTAAGATTTTTAATTCCGGGTATAAAGGAGCAGGGAATGCATAAAGTGTGTGCATGTAACTTTGAGTTATTAAAAAAAAAAAAGGAGAGCGAAGCCTTGATGGTCTAAGTAAAAGTCGTGGTTTGACATAAGTTTAATATTCTCCAGCTCTAAAATTCTTGCCAAATCGGCTCTCGTACTGACCTTCATACTTCTCAGTTTCGCTAGCTTTGGGTCATTGTATGTGAAATCGCCGAGAGTAATAAGGTGATATACATCCTGTAGTTCCTTGATACCAAATGGGAAATAGACATCTACCTGGCACCTCCGCACGCAGCAGGTGCGTTCTGGGGGAGAGAAAAGGACTATTGAGGCAGCTTCTATGTTGATCCATTTGGCAAAATTAAGCCTGTGCTAATTCTTCAATGCCCTCTTTGTCTGAGGATACAATAAAAAATCACAGGAAAGGAATGAGAAGAGGCTTGGAGGAAGGCTTTATGAGTCCACCTGTTTGGGGCAGTGGCACAGAAAGTGCTTTCTGTTCCCCCTCTCCTTTGGCTTACGCTCCTGTTGCCAGGAGTGGGACTAAGGCGAGTGAGTTGTGGACACAGTAAGATGCTCAGCTCCCCAAAAGCACTGTGGGCAGCTTTGCCAACTCACTTTCTGACTGCCCTGAGTTCTAGACCCACTGGGCCAAAGATAGAGTGAGTCTACAGACCTGGTCACGGCTCTGAGGGATGCTGAGGGCACAGTGTATGTCAGAATCGAACCAAATCACTTTTGAAAAACTGGATGGTTGAAAAGGGAATTTTCCATTGTGAAAGCAATTAAAACAAATTGAATGAATAATTTATTACACTTAAAATATATAGTCATAAAGTCGATAGTTCCTTGTTAGAGCACTGAAATTCTGAGGAAGATTTCTCAAGACAGTTGGGTTGTTATTATCTGAGAGAATCCTGTGAGTGAGTCAGGTTTCCACTCACCTTCCCACAGAGGGTCCAGCAGAGGAGGAGGCAGGCCAGCAGCCCTGCAACCCGAGCTGGCTGCAAGTCCTGAACTGGAAAGTCTCCCATTCCCACCCGTGTCTCACTCCCCCAGACAGAACGATATGGGGACATGCAGCGCGGACAAGCCGCCACTCCCCAGGGCTGATTTTATCTCCATGTGCTGACTCCCCAGCTGATCTGCGTGTGTGTCTGTGTGTGCACGTGCACGTGTGCTATAGTGTCCTGTAGGATTTTTCACAAAGCTATATAAAGAACAAAGGCCAAAATAGTTAAGATTCCAAGCGATTGGTGATCTGTGGCTATTCTAAAGGAAATGGACTTTGTTTATTACTAGTACCAATAAAAACTATCGATGTTAAAATTCAGTAAAGAGAGCAGGTGAGTACAAATGAGGCCAAGAGTGAAGGATGTTAACATGGCTCAGACCCGAGGTGAACCTGCGTCTAGTCCTCTCCTGCCATGCACCTCTGCTGACTGCGCACACGATATCCATGCTCATTGGAGTTGGACTTCAGAAGCATAGAATGTAATCCCTCATCTGATTAATTTGATTTGTCGTTGATTCTTAAACACACTCCTCATTGATCTATAGCTGGCTCATTTATTTATTTATACTGAAATAAGCACCCTCAGTCGAGTGGGAGCTATTTAGTAACATATTTAGTAACATATTTAGTATTTAGTAGAATATTTAGTAGAATATTTAGTAACATATTTCAATCTATATGTTATATGAGTTTAATTCCCCTGGCTTTCTGCAGATATCAACTCAATGTTGAAATTGTTTTTTATTGTTCTCTTGACTTTATTTTAATTATCTTTATTATATTTACATATATACAAGTATACATGGATATACACAATATGCATATACACATACACACACATATATATACACACACATGTGCACATGTAAGGGAACTTAATAAAGTTCATGGGAAAGTGGAATTGAACTATGAACTTTTTTTTTTTTTTGGAGAGATTTTCACTACAGGGCGCGTGCACTCGCCAGACAGACAGAGAGAGACAGAGAGACAGAAAGCGAGAAAACACCCCCCAAGGGGGATGGCCACGCCGCAATCCCTTCTCCTCCATTCTCCTCTCGGGATCTTGGGCACGCACGCACATGCGCCCATCGTGAGTTTTAAGCCACTGGGTCTGGGACGCGAACCACAGTTGACTACATGGGAGTCCAGCGACATAGCCATTATGCCAACTGCTGGTCCCCCAACTATGAACTTATTATGGCGTTAAAAATTTTGAAATCCATGCATAGTTTTTTCATAATGCATATTTCACATGAAATTTTTGAACCCTCATACACACACACACACACACACACACACAGAAATGATACGGAGTGAGAGGTAGAGATTGAGGTCGATTACATATTTTTTTCCTTGTGAAGAATCAAGTTGACCAATCCATTTCAGTTATCCTTTCCTCACCTTTGTCTATATCAAAATTCCACTTATGAGTGATCATATGAGCTGTTGAGCAGCATTGGTTAAGTTGGTGTTTTGTTTTATTTAGTGTAACTTTGCAATCGCACACACAAACACACGGTGTAATTACTGCAGCTTTGTAATAAGTATATCAGACAGGGCAAGTAACGTCTTCAGTTTCCTTTGAAGTGTCTTGGTTATTTTCGACCTTTTGCTCTTTCAGATAAACTTTACAATCAACTTATGTCGATCTCCACATGAAAATCCTATTGGATTTTTTTAGTGTCATATTGAACTTATTAGTTCATTACTAGGAATTGATATTTTATTTTATTAAATTGCCTGTCCCTACCTTGGTCATCTCTCCATTTGTCTTTGTGCTTCAGTGACATTTTGAAACTTTTTATATATCGTTCTTGTTTCTCAACCTGACATGTCTTACAGGCAGTTGCTTACTGTAAATGGCATTTTTCAAATGATGATTTCTATTATTTTGTTCCTGGTATAAAGTAATCTGCCTCAGTCTTGGATATTGATCGCGTACCCAGGCAACTTGCTGTTGCGTTCTATTCATTATGAGCATGGATTCTTCCAGGTGTCCTCATCATGGACACATAATAAGTTTATTTACTCTTGTTCAGAACCAAGACCTTTAATTTCCATTTTTTATGTTATTACGCTGCTAGGAACTCTAATATGATAATGACAGGATTTATGATTGGAGCACCCTGATCCCTCATATGTTCTCTGGAGAAGTGAGTTTGGAACACTTTACTTCTTAAAAATTAAGCTTTGATAATCATACAAAATAAATCAGGGAGGATGGCTTCCTTTTTGATGTTTAAAAAAGTTCTCAGTACATTGGAAAGAATTGATGGAGTTTGCGTAGGAAGCCACATGGGCTTGTTGCTGCCTGTGCAGGGAGAATTTAAAACTCTCATTTCAGTATCTTTGGTCATAATAGGATTACTTAGTATTTCTAATTTTATTTTTGATCAGTTTTAATAAGATATTTTTCTAGGAATTTTTGCATTTCATCCAAACTCTCAGATTTAATGATATTCATTAGAAAATTCCGTTCTCATTTTGATGTTTTACACATACTCTATCTTTAGCTTTTGCTTATCATATTTACGTGTCTTAGTTTTTCTTTAAGTTTATTTACTTATTTCCATGAAAGAGAGGGAGAGAGAGAGACAAATAGGTACTAACCGGATGTTGCCGTCATGCAATCCTCTTCCCTGGCTTGTCCCTAGCTCCGGCTTGGTCAGCCAGGATGACAGGCGTATTGTGCGTGTTCAAGTCAGCCTAGGAGCTGGACCTGAGCCTCCCATCTGACTCTGATGTCCTGCGGCAGTGTACCACTGACTAGGCCCACACGCCTTCTAATTTTCCTTAATTAATCTCATCTGAAACTTTAAACTTCTTTGCTTATCATCTCCATTAGTATTTATTTGGTTTTATTTTCTACTATCATTTCAGTCAGAACAAGTCATGCTATGGAAACAACTTCAAAATCTTAGTGGCCTAACTCAAAAATGTGTGTATTTTGCTCAAGCTTCATTGTGCTTGCAGGCAGGGAGGGATTCTCACGGTAGTCTCTCAGGGATTCGGGATGAAGGGAGGTACATCCCAGCACTTTCTTCCTTTTTCATTCACCACACCTAGGAAGCAAAGAATGCTTCAGTATCTTATTGCTGGCAATTAGATACTTCTTCCATAAGAAGTGAGTCTTTCATTCACTTTTTAGTGACCAGAGTAATTGTTCTAGTTATCTTTTCTTCCACAAAATCTCCCCTGCAAAACTTAATGACTGAAAACAAAATTTATTTCCTCTTGGATCTGCAGCTTGGGCAGGTTTGGCATCCCTGTGCCACTTACCAGCTGGGTGACTTGAGAGCCAGGTACTAGAGTTGCTTTAAGGCTTACTCACTGACCTTCTAGTGGCTGCTGAGATTCAGCTGGGTCTGTTGATTGGAACACCTTTGTGGAACTTCTCTACATGGTTACTTGGTTTCCTTGTAGCGTAGGTGCTGGGTCCCAAGGATGATCATCCTAAAAGAACAAGGTGGAACGTTAAAAGGCATGGTATTTTTATGGCTGTCTCCAAAGTCAGAGAAAACTAATTCCACCATACTCTATTGGTTAAGGCACCACAAAGACCCACCAATGTTAAGTCGGAGGGGAAATAGTCTCATTTGATGTGTGGGGGGGTCATCCACTCATAGGGTAGGATTTAGTGTGACTCTATTTGTGGAGAACACATTCCATGATACATTGCACCTTACGTAGCCATGCCAGATTTCTATATACCTGGAAGGAGGTATATCAGTTAGCTTGTCCTGTGTAACAAACTACCACACAATTTAACAGATTGTAACAGCTACTCATTTATTTAGCTCACATTGTGTGGGTCAGCCCTTGGTTCTTTTGATCTAGTCTGCCCAGTTATATCTGCTGGTCTAGCTCACATTTGTGTGGGCAGCTGGCAGTTAGTTAGTAGTTGGGTCACCCACAATGGCCTCATTTACACGTGTGGCTAGTTGGTAGACTGTTAGCTGTTGGGTCACAGGTTACTGGGTTTGGTGTCTCCTCTCATTTAACAGACTGGGATGAGCTTCTTTAAGCAGAGTTCAGAGTATTCTAAATAATAGCGAGGAAGATGATAAACCCCACTATGCAACAACTGTAAGGTCTTTGCTTGGGTCATGCAGCTACTGTCATCTCATTGGCCAAAGACAGTCACATGGCTAGTAACAGACGAGGGCATGGATACAGCAAAGGGAATTATAACCATATCAGAGAAGTGAATGTAAAATAGTCTGCTTATCTGGACACAAATAGTTAGTTCATCCTGTCCTAAGAAAATATACAGACTCCTTTCTCGGGAAATGCAGTCCAAAAGTCCATCTCTTTATGGCAATAAATAAGCTCAGAATCTAGGCTCCCTGAGTGAAGGGACCGCATTTGTTCAAAGTCACTTCTACATCAAGTCTGAGTATGGTTTCTCTTGATTTGGAGGCCAGTGGACTAAAGAGGCATGCTATTAACTGTTTACCCAATCACCTCATAAAAACAGATAACCACAATGGACCCTCTTGTGATCCCAAGGGGAGAATGACACACATTGGTTTCTGGTTCATAGTGATTCCAAATTTGGCTGGTAGGCAGTTTGAGAGGTCCTGGCCCTGAAGCTGAGGATTGCTTCTTAATCAGATCCAGACTCCTGTCATGGAAATAGTCCTCTGATAATGTCATTTTCTGTGGCCTTTGGCTCTTCCTTGTGGGAGGTTTTTCTTGTTTACCGTCTTCTTGACCATCTCTGAATTGAGTTCTGGGTATATTTCCTCCTGGTGGTAACCAAGAAGCTTCCTCAGCCTTTTCCTTGCCCTCAGTGGTAGAGAACCCAGAGTGCCCTTAAAGTCTAGAACAGCCATAGGTCAGGTACACTTTCAGAAATACCGATCTCTCAAAAGATAGTCAACTTTTTCTCTCTGATTGTGGTCATCTCATGCTGTCAGTCACCATAGCCACAGTTCTTTTTAGGACATGCTTCAGTTTGCTGTGTTTCTGTGTCTTCTCATCTCATGTCACTCTGTCTTTGTCTTAGTCCACTTTGTGGTGCTGGAGCAGAATACTTGAGATTGGGTAATTAATGAAGAACGGACGTTTATTTCTTATAGTTCTGGAGGCTGTGGAGGCCAAAGTCAAGGGACCCACATCTGGCAAAGGCCTTCTTTCTGTATCATCATAACATGGTGGAAGACATGAATTGCACGAGGTGAGCAGGAGGGACAGCAGGTGGCGTGGCGGTTAAGGTGCTGGTCGGCCCGCATGGTCGACCATGATTGAGCCCAGACCTGATGGCTTGAGAACTGAGAAGGGATTGCTGTGTGCCCTCCCCCCGAGCAGTGATTTCTCACTTTCATTCTCCGTCTCTCTTAGATGAGCACATGTGCCCTATGGCAATAAAAGCCTATAAAAACAAAAACATAAAGAGAGTGAGCCGGAGAGAGCTAGATAGGGCCAGACTTGCTTTTCTAACAACCAGCCCTCACAATAAAAAACCCACTTCTGTGATAATGATGTCATTTCCCAAGTGTGGAGTCTTCATGATTTAATCCACTCTTAAGACATCTCAACACTGTCGCATTGGAATTACGTTTACAAAACATGAACTTTATGGACACAGTCAGACCATAGCACTCTCTCTCTCTCTCTCTTTTCCCAGCTATATGTAATAGGAGTTTGTATGAGAAATACATTTCTTGGATTTTCTTTTCCTTGGTCATTTTTCCAATGAATGGATTTATTGGTGCCACACTTACTTGAGCTTTAACTCTGAGGCACTTTTATCCATTTGGTTCACAATAATGGGTTGTGTGGATCATACAGTGCTCCTAGGATGGGGATGGGCATCTCAGATTGCATGGTGACTCTGTGGCTCATAGTCAACATTCATTCCCTTCTAAGGTCTGGTCATAAGCTAGTAGCTGTTTATCAAAAGGAGAATAGTTATCTGCAGAGCTACTAAGAAGTCTTCAAAAAGCACTGATTTGGATGGACAAGTTGGCACTTTCAGGGAATTCTGTGTAGACAAACATGGCTAGTCACTGTAGAAGGTGGCCTCTATGGTGGCATTGAGCGGAGGGTTCATGGGAATCTGGAGCTACTCCCTCTGTGCTTCTGCATCAAGTGTCGGCTGGGCACTGTTTGGCAGGACTAAAAGTTGGGAAGAAGAGCAGAGGAGAGTGGGGACAGGCAGAAGACAGTCTAGGACCTCTGACTGCCCATAATCTATCTGACTATAAAGACTTTGGTTGAGCACTTCCTTCAACTCCAACCAAGAACCTTACAAGAGAGGGGATTCTGCAAAATGTAACTCTTAGCAAAAAACAAACTGGCACTAGAATAATTCAGCTCAACTTTTGAAATTGTCAGATTCCCTCCAAACACCGCTGTTATTGCCCACCATAGACTTTGCCATGTACTTTTTTCATTATTCTGTAAAAATTTATCTAATGATTTTTTTTATCAATAAGTTATGTAGGTTTGTGCTTTTTGTCTTTTGATTATTTGGTAATTTTTAATTAATGATCTTGTTATAAACTTTTTTGAGAGTTTTGCTATAGGACATGTGTGCTCACAAGAGAGAGACAGAGACAGAGAGATAGAAAGCAAGAAATAACCTCCCAGCCGGGATGGCCCTACCACAATCCCTTCCCCTCTCAGGATTTTGGGCATGCATACACGCTCGCCTGGCATGAATTTTTTTTTTTTTTTGGAGAGGTTTTTGCTATAGGGCATGTGTGCTCGCCAGACAGACACAGAGAGACATAGAGACAGAAAGCGAGAAATCATCTCCCAGAGGGGATGGTCACGCCGCAATCCCTTCTCCTCCATTCTCCTCTCGGGATCTTGGGCACGCACGCACACGCGCCTGGCACGTGTTGTAAGCTACAGGGTCCAGGACGTGAACTGCAGTCAACTACATGGGAGCCCAGCGACATAGCCATTACGCTAACTGCTGGTTCCCGCCTGGCATGAATTTTAAGCCACTAAGTCCAGGACTTGAACTGACTGCATGGGAGTCCAGTGACATAACCATTACTCCATTTGCTGGTCCCTATTTTGTTATAAACTTCTAATTTAACTATACTGTGATCAAAGAACATGAGTCTCTATGATATGTGTCTTGAAATTTTTTACAAGATGCCTGAAACATGATTTTATAAATATTCCATGCATACTTAAAAAAAGCATTGTTCTCTCTAATGACCAGAGGCAGAATTCTGTATTTTTCAATTAGACCAAGCTTGTTAATTATGATGTTAAAATATTTCATTTATTTATATTATTATTTTATGTCTTTTATTTGATTGTTTTCATTTTTTGTTTTATTTGCTGGGCCTATTGATAACTGGCTGAATTGTTGACATCTTCCACTCTTGATAGATGAGCTAACTTTCCATCTGATTGTATATATTTTTGTCCTATGCCCTTGATGGTTATTTTATTAGGTGTATAGGTGCTTAAAATTAATATAATTGCCTATTTATACCTCATGGTAAAATAAAGTATAATTGTATATGTGGATAAGAAAAAAATTTTTGTATTTTGTGTGTGTGTGTGTGTGTGTGTATATATATATATATATGCACATGTGCACATACATATTGTGAATATATGTCTCTCTACACATACCCCTGTAGCCAAAGGTATATCAGAGCTAGAAGCTGATTTTGTTTTTCTCAGTAATTAATGCTGTTGGGTGTGGTAGTCCTGTGGCATTCTAGACACTCACAGCCATGTAACATCTGTGTCACCACACATGGGAAGAAACTGGCTTGGGGATACTCAGTTTTTTACCACAAGTCACACAGTGGGAAGTGACGAGAAGAGGTTTCTACCTTCAGTCTGCCTACTTCGAAGCACTGCATCAGTTTTCTTTTTAAATAGAGAAGCATTATTTTACATTGGCCTATCCTTTACCATCGAAATGAGAAATAGCACCGTTTATCAGAAACTGAAACATGTACACAAAAGAATGAAAATACAGGTAACCTGTTGTTCCATGGTAAAGCCTCTAAGGAAAAAGACGTTGTCACATAATAAATAAAAGTGGTGGGTATTTAATTGGCCTAGCAATTAGAACCCCAAATGATCAGAAAATGCATTGAAATGAAAAGATGAATGTTTGAAGAGAGAGAGAGACCCGTTATCATTACAGTAGATGACACCGTCTACAATTCCCCTTTGCAAAAAGCATTACAGTGTATTTTACTTACTATGCATTGTATGATTGAATTTATTTTTTACCTTCTTAAAAGCATTTTAGAAAGGCATTTTAGTACATTGGCTTTAGTCTGCATTATCTAGCAGTTTTTCTGTTTGTTTGTTTGTTTGTTTTCCCCCACAAAAGGAGGAGAGATTGGGATACATACAAATATTTAATAGACTCATGGTATTTTTAATGTTTTAGCCTGCTTATTTTAAGCTACTGTGTTTCATACTTGGAAGTTTGAAAAGTCACTCAGAAGAAAACATGAGATTTTCTATGGGAGGGAGGACTGTGGACCCAGGTCTGAGGCAGTCTTGGAGTCCACGTACTTGGCCTCGAGAAAAGCTTGCGATGCGACGCAAGGCCGAGAGAGAATGACTCCCTCGGCTTCTGCGACCTTTAATGAATACTCTTCTGTTTCGTTCTTGACACACTTATAAAAGGCTCTGTTTTGTGAAGAGATCTATGTTAAAACTCCTTCAGAGTTGGAGTTCAGAAGGCAACACAGAATAAATTGATGGCTGCTCTCTTTCTTGAAGAGCCCTGTTTTGTTTGTTTGTTTGTTTTTGGGGGTGGGCAGGTCCATGTTTTACAGAAGGCCGGGTTTTAAGCTTCCTGAACAGCAGTTAAAGGTCTTAGGCCATGTGAGGCTGGGGATCATTTCCTAGTACACAGAATGGACCTGGGAACATGCCTGGCTGGTGAGCGAGGCTACACCATCAGCTGCCTCAGATCCCAATGCAACTGTGGGGCCTTCACAGGCCCCCCTCCCATCCTCTTTAAAAATATATCCAGAATTATAGTTTGTAACCACATTATCAAAAGCATATGCAATCTTTGACCCTAAAGCTTGAAAACTTGTGCTTTTTTTGGTTCTCATTTTAGAAGAAATAGAAATTTTTTTTCTTTCTTTCTTTCTTTTTTTTAGTTTACTGTAGAGAACTTCTGCTGGCCAGACAGAGAAACAGAGAGAGAAAGAATAAGAAGTTGTTGTCTAACGAGGGGCTTTACCCTTTTTATCCAGGACCCAAAGCAGGTTGACCCCTTGCCACTCAACAAAACAGAAAGCACAGAGGCAAATTGTTGATGAGAGAGGAAAAGAGACTCTATTATGTGTTGTGAGAATATCTTCGAATCGTCACCTCACTTACAGATGTTTTTTAGGGAAGGGGGATGCTATGTGGTTGAGAGCCACCTATAGAAAAGCATAGATCAGATTAATTTTTATTTTTTTGAGAGAGGCTTTTGCTATAGGGATCATGAGCTCATCAGAGAGACAGAGAAAGAAAGAGAGACCGAAAGCGAGAAATCACCCCCCAGGGGGGATGGCCATGACAATCCTTTCTCCTCCATTCTCATCTAGGGAGCTTGGGCATGCACACAAACGCGCCCAGAGTGAGTTTAAGCCACGGGGTCTGAGACTCGAACTGTGGTAGACTACATGAGAATTCAGCAACATAGCCATTATGCTAACTGCTGGTCCCAGATCAGATTAATTTCTAGCTGAGGGGGCACAATCAAATGATTTATCTTTGAGACAGGAGTTTCAGTCTTAGCTAAGAGGTACAATCTAACAAATCATCTTCATTTTTTTTAAGAATTATTTTATTTGACTTTATTTATTTATTTTAATTTGACCAGAGAGGGACAGAGTGAGAGAAGGAAAATGAGAAAGCAAACTGCCAGGTCCAGGACTCAAACTGCAGTTAGCCACGTGGGAGCCTAGCACCCTTAACCACTATGCAACCTGCTGGCCCCATCTGGCATGTTTCTCAAGCCACTAACTGTTCAGTCCGTCATGTGGGATCCAGCTGCCTTAACCTCTGCACCAACTACTGGTCCCCTAAATTAAAATACCTTTTTTAAAGTTTTTATTTATTTATTCCATGAAAGAGAAAGAGAGAGCACGAGCATCCCCAATAGGGTCCTGACACCTTTACCCACTCCCAGCTCCACCAGTCTGCATCATGGGTACACGTGTACCTGGCATACTCACGGAGGTCCCTGGACATGAAGCAGAAACTCTTTTCTGTGGATATGCCCCAACAGAACATCACACTGTACTTTAAAGCCATACCACTGTCCAGCCCCTAAAAGAAGTTAAAACATTTTGTGGGCTCCTAGGGGGGTTTGTGGGACCCAGACATTGTGACCAAGAAAGTTATACTGACGCATGGGTAGTATAACTCAGAGAGAGAGAGGGTCCCATATTTATAACCAAAACATATCATGTCTTGTATGAAGGGATCTCCAAGAAGTCTATGGAAAGTGAGTATTATGAATGAAACTATGCATGGATTGCAACCTTTTTAATTTTTTGTGTACCAAAGTAAACTCACACTCTAATTTTACTTTTCTACTAACTTTTTGAGGTCCCCTTATAAACAGTACCCAGCTAGATAAGGTAGTGGGTCTTTGTTGAATGATAGATAGCTCTTTTAAGAGAAAAGAGCAGGAAATGTCCCATAGGCCATTGGTTTGTCCTCTGCTTTCTGGAAGGACTCCTTCCCAGCTTCCTGTTTCTTAAGTTACTAATTTTCGCTCTGCAGTCATGCATATTTTTGCACTAGTTTCTCATTTTTCAGGAGAATTAAGAGCCAGGAAAGTCAATAATTATTTCACTTTTACTGTTTTAATGAAATAAGTGAAAAGCCATACTAAAAAAGCAGTATTCCTGGATCTTTTATGGTTAGTTTTCTGTCCACAGCTCAGTCAAGTTCATTTTGGAAGGTTTAAAATGAACTTGGTTGTGGGCCAGCAGATGATGTAGATTAAGGTGCCTGTGCAGTTTGAGTCCCAAACCCAGCAGCTTGAGAAACCCCGTGTGTGCGTGTGTGTGTGTGTGTGTGTGTGTGTCCCCAAAATCTGACAAGAAAATAGAGGAGAAGGAATTGTCACCTGGCCCTGGGAGTGATTCCTCACTTTCCCTCTCCCTCTCCCACTCCCTCTCCCTCTCACTCTCCCTCTCTCTCTCCCTCCCTTCCTTCCTCCCTATCCTTCTCCCTCTCTCTGGTGAGTACATATGTTCTATAGCAAACTACAAAAATAATAATAATGATAGTAATAAATAAAAAAGAAATAAAATCCATTTCCTTGGCTCCATGTGAGCAGCCATGGCTGTCTGGAATTTGATATTCTCAAAGGACATGCTGTCTCGTCCCATGAGAGTCCCAGGAGAGCTTGCAGCTGGTGGACATCTAATACCCTCTTGTAATGACTGTAAAGTGTGTCTGAGGGTAAGAGAAATAACTTGGGCACTTAATCGTGGATATAAATAGCAATGGAGGAAGAGAATAAGAACAACTCATTTGATCCTGTTGTTTTCTGCTAGTACTGGAAACATATTCTCTTGGTCACTAACTCATCTGCTGCATGGCCAGAGGGCAGAGCCCAAGGCTGGACTCCTGTCTGTCTCCCTTACCAGCTTGATATCCCATGGTGATCCTTCTCAGTACCTCACTTTCCTCCCCAGGATGGTGGTGCTAACACCAATGTCCACCCTCATGGGACTGTTGCAGGATGAAAGAGGTTAACATATGGCAGAGTACTTAGCACATGAAAGTGAAGTTTTTAGGGCTTCTCCTTTGTGGTTATGCTGCCTTTTCCCAGGTATCATTTAACACACATGTAATTGTGACAGAGCAAAGGAAGTGGAGTCAGTTGAGGGAGGGCCTGAGTCCCAGTTCGTTCTATCAGCTGCGTGTTGCTTGGATGGAGCCATCTGTAGTAAAGGTTAGAGCTGCTGTGTGATGTGGTAAACCCCATATACACCAATAAAAGTGAGGGGTCCCTAGGCTCTAGCATTCGAAAAAGGCCCTACCTGTGAGTCCCAGACTGTACCATTACTGTGTATATTTTGCAGCTTCAGTGGAAGTTTCCATGGTCCCAGCTGTGTAGGGTTTTTGATTAAAACTCCCATGAGTGTTTCAGTAGCTACACACATTTGGGTGAGGATTACAGACCTTAACCTGTATGCCATCCACAGTCAGTGTGCTCCACAGCCAGGTCAAGTATGATGTTCTGTAGATGCTAAGGACAATCCATGCTTGTGTAAGCCAAGGAGCCATGATGTCTATTGCATGGTGCTGGAGTTGGGATGGATTGAAACAGTGTGCCTTTTTTCTGTGTGTGTGTGGTTAGAAAGAGATAAATAGGCAATGAGCATTAGTGTGCAAAATGAGTCTTAAAAAGGTATTAGTAAGAGGTTAATAATAAATGCCCATTTCTTTTTGCTATTGGAGCCCAAGGGAGGTGGAGGAAGTCAAACAGCAAATATGGCGGCACTTCTCAGCACTTCGCGCATCCTCACCTATTATATTTAGCTTTTCTGGACCTTTTCCTATTAACCTATGATCCCCTTAGAATGTTAATTGCCATGCACTCAAATAAAAGCTCCTCACTTTGGAAACTGAGATCACTTTTTTTTTTTAACAAAAGATTTCAAATCCATTTGAAGACTTAATTGTCGATGCCAGGGTAGGTAGGGTCCTCTGATTCAGGCAGGGTGTGAGTTGTCTTATTTTCTGTTGGCAAGAGTATGTTCTTGCCTCTGCTTCTGTTGCATTCATGGATCAGTAAAATTTATTCCATTTATTAGAGAAAACATAAATTTGATGGCATAGCTGACATCCAATAGTGGACTCTCTTGGAAATATATGGGTATTAAGATGAAACTTAAATTTTTAAAAGTTCATGCTGTTCTACTTTTCAAACAATTTTCAAAACCCAATATATTTCGACATGGATTAACATTGATAACAGTTTAGCTCCATAAATCATTGGGACTGTGGTGTTTCCATATTGTTCACTATTTTCTTCTTTCCTCAGGAAGTGGAAGACCATGTGGCATTTTTAATCACTGTTCCGACTGCCCTGGCAATTTTCTTCGCAATATTCATCCTCGTCTGCATCGAGTCTGTGTTTAAGAAGCTGCTCCGACTCTTCTCTCTGGTGATATGGATGTGCCTC
This sequence comes from Tupaia belangeri chinensis, assembly GCF_000334495.1. NCBI lineage: Eukaryota > Metazoa > Chordata > Mammalia > Scandentia > Tupaiidae > Tupaia > Tupaia belangeri. The sequence continues at coordinate 5,389,085 of NW_006159558.1, read as the reverse complement.
GTCGCCATGGGATACCTGTTCATGTGCTTCGGAGGCACCGTTTCTCCCTGGGACCAGGTAGGTGTTAGGATACTTGGGGTATTGCCTTTACACGCCTCACGTGACGTATTAGTTCTGCAAACTAGGCCCTAACACGGAGAGCGGGCATCTGCAACTGAGACCATAGTCTTTTTTAAAAAAGAAGTATACGTTTTTAAAATTCATTCATTTGTAATGGAAAAAAGATAATTGCAGAAATGCGGTCCAGTGTGACGTTTCGAGCCATGTGTGTATGCTGTCGAAGGACTAAGTCAAGCTGCTTAACACATACAGCACGCCACTACTTACCTTCCTTTGTTTGGTGAGAATGTGTGAAGTCTACTTTTTGAGCAGTTTTGAAGTATTCATCATTATTAACTGTCGTCTTGTACAGCAGATCATCACGTTGTATTTATCTCGTCTAAGAAGAAGTGAGAAGAGCCAGGCTCAGAGGACAGTGTTCTGTCTTTTTTTTTTTTTTTTGAGAGGTTTTTGCTATAGTGCACGTGCGCTCACCAGACAGACAGAGAGAGACATAGAGACAGAAAGCGAGAAATCACCCCCCAGGGGGATGGCCACACCACAATCCCTTCTCCTCGTTCTCCTCTTGGTATCTTGGGCACTCATGCACACAGGCCCGGCATGAGTTTTAAGCCACTGGGTCCAGGACACGAACCATGGTCGACTACGTGGGAGTCCAGCAACATAGCCATTACGCTAACTGCTGGTCCTAAGGACGGTGTTCTGAAGTAGCTGTGGAAGTGGTGCCCCATGGCTGAAGCCACTGGGTGCCCATTTTCATTGACCAGTCCTGTGGGCAGCCAGGCTGCTGAGCAGGGCTCTGGTGCTATTTGTGTAGACGAGCTTGTTTCCTGAGTGCACGGTGGTCTCCTCTATCCCAGAATCCCGTGCGCTGTCTCTACTCTGTCCTGGCTTCAGCCCTTGCCTTCTTCCTCAGTCACGTCCTCCAACTGCCCGACTTCTTCCGTGAACCTCGCTCTTCTGTCAACATCACATCTCATCCCGGGAATGGCTTTCCCTATCTCCTGGGACTCCCACCTGCCTTTCTTCCTTTTGTACCCACTGAGGCTCTCGGCTTACAAAATGCCCAGGTCTGCGTGGTGTCCTTTCCTTGGGAGCCTTTGGTCTGACGAGTGGGTTTTCTCCAGTGTTGCTGCCCTGTGAGGTTCCTCCCCGTGTCCATCTGACGTCCTGATTAGATGGCTTGTTGACTGGGCAGGTCTAGGCTGCAGAAATGGCTATTTGGACTATTAACTTAGAGCTTGTTGCTGCAGCCAAACCTTTGTGGCCATCCAGGAGAGGGTGAATGTATCCCCGAAGAGGGCTGTCTCAGCATTGGTGGGCTGTCAAGAGCTGTGGTAAGAGAAATGGGACCCAAAGGTAGGCAGAGGAGAAGCCATGTGGGGAGAAGAGAAGTGGGGAGGGAGAGTTGCCCACTGGCCGAGGGAGGAGCATGGGTCAAGCTGGGAGTGGATGTGACAGGGACAGAACCATGTTGCTGTGCCTTAGTAGAAGAGCCCTGGCTGAGCCCAAAGGTGAGGCTTCTAGTGGGTTCTATCATCATAGTCATGTGAGCACTGCTGTTATCCTCTTGGGGCCTCAGATTCTTCTGCAAAGGGAAAGGGCTGGGCTGCATGAACACAAGTTAGTCTCCTCTAAACAATGCTGTCATAGAGGCCAAGAGAACTGGAGAAGAGCTTCATCTTTTCATCTTCCCTCTCCCACTCCAGCACTTGGAGGGTTGGGTCAAGCCCCTTATTCGAGCTGCTACTTCCCTCCGCCAGCCCACCCTTTCATCCTGGGCTCCTGTCTTACCTGACCGCCTGAGATGGCCACAGGGTCCCAGTGCCTGCTTCACTTCACACTGTGCACAGGGAACAAACTGGAGAATGGCTAGGAGCATGGGCTAGTTCAGCATTTCCTTAGCTTACGTTTCCACGCGAATTGCATTTTTTTGTTTCCAGATCTTTGCTATAGAATGCGTGCACTCACCTGGAAGACAGAGAGATGGAAAGCAAGAAATCAGCCTCTGGGCGAATGGCCATGCCACAATTCATTCTCTTGCATTCTCCTCTTGAGATTTTGAGCACACACACATAAGCACCCAGCATGAGTTTTAAGCCACCAGGTCCAGGACTTGAATCATGGTCGACTACATGGGAGTCCAGTAACAACCATTATGCCATCAGCTCATCCCTCAGTTTGTCTTTTATTTTACTAGTTTAATTTTTTAATATTCAATCACTGTATATCATTACAGCATAAAAAATGAATTTTCCCAGCATGAAAACACTGTGTATTAGTCCACTCAAAGTTATTACCATACACATCATCAACAGACAATTTTCTAATTTTGTGTCCTTTAAATATTTTGCTTTTCTTTTTCCTCTTGATTTCCTTCTTCTCGCCCTCCGTCATTTCCCACCCTCCTCCCACACTGTCTCTAGTTCCCACAGTTGCCCTCCACGCTTTTATACCTCCCAGTCTCTCCATTTATGGCACAAAGTGTACACATTCGGTATGTACTGTGGGGACACGCTGTGCCTTTCACAGCCTGGCTTGTTTCACTTAGCATTGAATCTTCCACATCTGTCCACTTTCCGTCAAATGCCAGGGTCTCACTGAGTAGTATTCTGTAGTGTATACGTGCCACACATTTTCAATCCATTCTCCTGCTCATCGACATTTGGGTGGGTTATATGTCTTAGCAACTGTGAATAATGCCACAATAAACATGGATGTGCAAGTGTTTTTCTGACCAAGTGCATTCCTATCCTTTGGGTAGGCACCCAGGAGTGGAATTGCTGGATCTCATGATAGTTCTATTTGTAGGTCTTTGAGGACTGTCCATATTGTTCTCCACACTGGGTTTACTAATTTACATTCCCACCAACAGTGCAAGAGTTCTTTCTTCACCTCAGCCTTGCCAGCAGTTATCATTCTTTATTTTTTAATTCTAGCATATTCTGATTGGATCAGGTGGGTTTTTTTGCTATAGGGTATATGTGCTCACCAGAGAGAGACAGAGACAGAGAGGGAAAGTGAGAAATCATCCACCCCTGGGGGATGGCCATCCTCTAATCCCTTCTCCTCTGTGCTCCCCTCTGAGTACACTGGGTACAAGAGTGCCTGTTATCTGGGACGGGTTTGAGCGGGGCATAGAACACCTCATCAAGACGCTGTTGGGAGTGCTCTCTGTCTCTCTCATTTTCTCCATTCATGGGAGAAAGAGATAAACTTTAAAAAAGAAAAAAAGAAAAGGGACACTTTCATCCATGGTCCCCACTGAGGGTTGAAATTGGGCTCAACACCCTTGCTACCCTGCCCCCTTCAGTGGGAGTGAGATTTGAAATGTATTTTGGTGCCATATTAACAAAACATCTGTTCTCTGGCCCCTCATGGGCAAGGAGCATTGGCCATTGAGAAATCTTAGAGTAGGTTCCCAGTGCTTAGGGAGGCGGGCAGCTTTCAATGCCCTTTAGAATAGAATGAGTCCCACTTGAAGACAGTTATGTCAGAAACACGTGTCAGGTGATGCAGGAGTGAGCCGCTGTGCCTTTCACACAAGGCCTTCTTCCCTGCCAGCACTGAGGGCAAGTTTAGGGCCTCCAGAGCACCCGAGATTGGACAATTTGCTTAGACTCACGGAAGCTGTCGTACTCATGATTAGAGGTTGCTACGTGGAAAGGATGCAGGTAAGCATTGGCCATGGGAGGGGCCCAGGGAACCCACCAGGCATGGTGCTCCTGCGTCCTCCCCCTGTGGAGGCATGGGCAGCGCTGTCTCCTGGCAGTGACACATGACTATCGTCACAGAGAATTATCCATGGTGGAAGCTCAGTGGAGACTTCGATGTCCAGAGCTTTTCCTGGGCTGGGTCTCATGCTGCATGCATGGCTGGACTCTAGTCCTCACCCTTCTGAAAGTGAGGCTGCCATTTCTAGCCTTCAGCCTTTTTTGAGGCAGATTGATGCTGCGTGCTCTTAAATTCACATCGTAAGTCACATTTAGACTGTAAGCGGCCCAAGTGCACAGGCAGACAAAGATGCCGTAGGAGGCAGGGCCTGCTGAGGGCCTAGGCCACCCCTTGCATCTCCTGTTGGTAAGGTCATGTGTTCATTGCATGAGTGGCTTGAGCATCACTCAGGGTCATCAGCATCTCCATGTTCCACCTGGGACACAGAGTGCAAACAGCCGCATGGTCCAGACTCCGTGCCAGACCCCATCCTGAGAGCTTTCCTAACAGAGATCACATAGTTCCTGCATGGCTCTGGGAGCTGCACGTGCCACTCAGGCTTCCCAAGGGCAGCAACACTGGCTCAGGTGGCACCGCACCTTCCTCACGGCTGAGCTGCTGGAGAGTCATGAGATGTGAGCCTTTGGGGTCTGATTCCAGAGGCTAGCTCTTATCCGTAAGGTCTGTGGTTCCTATCTGGGGGCCATTTTTCCCTCAGGGGATGATTGGCCATGCGTGGGCACATCTTTGTTTATCACAGCCTGGACAGGTGTCGGGAGTTCTGCTGTCGTCTCAGGGGCAGGAACCAGGGGTGCTGTCTGGGGGGTGGATGAGACCAGTGTTGTTGGTGTAACACCCAGGAATGATGGGGTAGCCCCGACCGGCAAGGATTAAGCAGCCCTGAGTATCAGGAGAACCGAGGCTGAGAAGCAGTTCAGGTACCACACTGCCCCCTGACGATGCCCGTTAAATAACCAGCTCTGAGACCCCGGTACGTGGAGCTGTGTGGAGCTGCTCGTGCACCTCGCTCTTACCGGGCAGTGGGAAGGGGTGACTGTGGGAAAGCACAGGCTGTTAGAGGCGGCAGACTTGGCGTGGCAGGAACATCAGTGGAAGTAAGGAAGACAAGGTCTGTCTCTGACCTGCTGCTCTCCCATTGGCCGGTATGTACTCCACAGGGCTGCCTCCCACAGAGTGAGTGTCCCAAGGTCTTTCTTATGGTTCTGGAGGTTTGGGATGGGGAGTCAGGGCAGTCATGCAGAGTTTCTGACTCCAGCTGCTTGGTGGTGGTGTCTGGATTCTAGCTGGAAGTCCTTCCTGCTGGCCGCTGACCTGGGCTCCTTTGTGAAAGGCCCTCTATGCCTCCACTTCCCCTGAGGGAGCCCACGAGGGTGAGGCTGAGGTTTTTACCTTACTTTTCCTAGTGGTTTGAAAATATTTGAACAGTATTGAACTCAAAATTAGTAGAGGGCTATATAAGATATTTCCTCTATCCCAGCAGATAAAGCAAATGGGATAATTTTTAAGTTTAAGGAAACAGTGCTTGGGCTAGCCTCATAGCCTTGTTGTTAAGGGAGCCAGGTCCCATGTGGCCAATCATTGTTGGAATCCTGACTACAGAGGCTTGAAAACTTCAGCAGACACATGTGCATGCATATCCCAAATCCCAACAAGGAGAAGTGCAGAAGAGATTGTGGCACAACCACGTCCCATTAGAGGGTGTTCCATCCTCTTCCTTCTTCCTCTCTTTCTTTTTCTAATGAACGCATGCACCTCTGGCAATAAATAAAAAATAAAAAAGGAAAGAAGGAGAAATGGCAGTGTGTATGGGATGCAGTCTCCCCCTCTGCCCCGTGTTGTTACACAGCTCTGCAGCGCTTCCTGCTGCGGGCCTCCGTGGGACTAGCCCTTGTCCTGATAGGTCAGTCCTATGGAAAGAGACCTCGTCAAGGTCATAGCCAGTGCCAGAAGGAATTCAGTACTCAGAGCTGCTGAGACACTTACCAGCTGTGCTAGGAGCGGCAGGGGATGTGGCATTAGAACAGTGAACCTGGAAGCAGTCCTTTGTTCCGTAGGTACTCACTGTGTCAGCTGCCCAATACTGCCCTCAAAGAACCATCCAGGTGTGCCCTGTGACGGAGAACAGCAGAGATGTAGGTCCCACAGCCTTGGAGGCCATGCCATGAGTTTCCACCCATGGACATGACCATACTCTGCCCAAGGCTCTGGGGAGAGCCCTCCCCTGGCTCTTCCAGCTGCCGGCCGCCAGTGAGATGCGGCATTTCTTGGACAGAAA
>NW_006159558.1:5341645-5382230 GCF_000334495.1 Tupaia belangeri chinensis | reverse complement strand
GCATTCCTTGGCTAGAAGGCTTGCAGTCTGGGCCTCTGTGGTCACATGGCACCCTCCCTGTGTGTCCATCTGCATCTGTCCTCTCCTTTTAAGGACACTTGTCATTACTGGGCTAAGGCCATCCTAATGACCTTACCTTAACTCAGTGACGTCTGCAGCGACCCATTTCCAAATATGGTCCCACTCACCGGTACCAGGACTGAGGATGTGAGCGTACCTTTAGGAACATAGCTCAGCTCCAGGTGGACAGCCTTTCCCTAGGACACACACTGTTCCTGGCGGGTGCCCTGCTGCAGCAGGACAGGCACCTTCTCCTGGGGTATGTCGGCCACTCAGTGTCCACTCTCCCCTCATAGATTTTGATGTCCCCTTCCTTTTAGCTCCCGGTCATCCTGGAAAGAAATGTGTGCTGTGGGGGATTGGAGGCTTTTCCACCCCAATGTCAATCAGGAATTAGAGACATTCTGTGCATAAGTGCCATGCTGAAGTAAATCCACATTCGTGACCATCAGAGAAAATAACTTGCCCACCCATTTGCCACACAAATAAAAAGAGCGTTATTGGCACACGTTGGAAAAAGCTGGCTTACTTCTGCCTGGCCCAAAGAGGGAGGGCTTCCTGTTGGCTCCTGCATTGCTGACCTCAAGTCAGTCCTTGTTGCCTGGTACGTAAAAACAAACAAACAAACAAACAAAAAAACCTCTTCAGTTCACATTGTGAAGCCTGAGCTTTTAAGTCATCTTTTATTTAACAAATTTTCTGACGAGAATGAATGTATTTCATCTCTCTGGTAACTGCCGACTTCTTGACCTACCTCCTGAGCTGCCTCTCGGAGGAGGTACCTACCATTCAGAGGGCAGAAGCCAGGCGGGTCCTCTGGCTCCCTCCTGGAGTGGGACTGCTCACACGCACATGGGCCCAGTCAGGGACGGTCTGGTGCAGGCAAGAGAACCCAGTCCTATTCGCCTCTCACTCCAGTTTTCTGCTTTTCCCTCACACCAAGAACTCACTAGAGTTCAATTAAGGCTTCCATTCTTGAAAACCCCATTTCAGCCTTGGCAGGAGACCGTGCTGAAGTTACTGTAGAGATTGTTGACTTACCAGCAACTCGAAAGGCGAACAGTTTGCTCCAGGAAGAAGACTTTCTTTGTCCTGTTGTCTGAAAGATGTCAGACACTTGGCCTGTGCATGAACGTGTATTCTTACAGAAGCAGGACGTCACTGTGCAAACATCTTTCTTTTTATTATTATTGAAAACAAGTGAAGATGAAAGAAAATAAAGGCCTCTGCTAGCCTTTGAATTGGTGCAGCACCTGTTTGCTTTTCCTTAGCACAGTCCCTTGGAGTGCTCTTAAAGACCGCATTCACCTCTGGGAGGACCCGTAGCCTGTGCGCGGGAGGAGAAAAGCATCCCTGGAGCGCCTGTGCCTGGACACCTGAGGTCCCCTCTGTGAGCTGTTGTGCACTGGGTGATACCGGGCCGGGCTCAATGTGAAGAAGCACACGCCTGAGAGAAGTTGAAAAGCAGTTAAAATTATTTTAGTTAACAACAAAGACAAGATTTGTGTTTTAATTGCAAAGCACATACTGATGAGACATGCGAATTTAAGGAAGTGCAGCAAAGCTGGACCCAGCCTGCAGGGAGTTATTCTGAGATCCCACACATTTCTGGCTGTTTGAGCAGAGGCGGCATTTCTGAATTCTCCCTACTGTTCGTTCCCGGTCGGAGGGTTGTGAAATCGTGCTGGCTGCGTGGCAAACTGGGGGTTGTCCCGACCCTCTGTGGGCCTTGCGGCCTGCTCTTGCTTGAACAGACAGTTCTGTCCGAGGTTTTGGAACAGTTTCTCTGTTTGTTCTTCACTTTCCTTCATCCTTTCCTTTTCTTCCTTCCTTCCTTTTTTTCCCATAGGATGCATACACTCATTGGAGAGAAACAGAGAGCGAGATGGAAAGAGGGAAAGTGAGAAATCATCTCCCATGGAGGATGGCCATGCCACAATCCCTTCTATCCTCCACTTGGGATTTTGAGCATGCACACACACACACCCAGTGTGATTTTTGAGCTGCCAGGTCTGGGACTCAAACCGTGGTCGGGTATGTGGAAGTCTAGCACCTTAACCATGCTACCAGCTGGCCCCCCCTTTGCTTTTCTTTAGAGGCATATGGGTCCTAGTACTGATGGTTGCATCTCATCTCACTGTGATCTGGGAGTCAGCGGGCTGTGCCGTTGTTCACTCTGCTCTGCAACGGGCCTTCCCAGCCACCGCTGTGAGGACCTGTGTTTTAAAGGCTGTGCAGACATGGAGGCACTTCTGTTGGTGGCTTGGTTCCCCAAGTACAACATGGTGCCAAACACGTGATCACACCACAGATACTACAGAGATAACAGTGAGTGTGCAACTGATATATTAGGTCATCAGGAAAGGCGTGACATATTTCTCTATGCACATATGCGTCATGACTTGCCTGCCAACCCAGCGTCTGTTCACTTGTCTCCTCTACCCGAGGAGAGGACACGTTAAGAGCTGCCCCCGTACCAGGCGCTATGCAGTTACTTCATGCGTGTAACTTACTTGATCTGCGCAGTCCGGGAACATAACCTCTGATATCACGTGCATTTTACTGCCAAGAAGACTGAGGCCCAGAGCAGTTAGGCAACTTCCCCACAGTCACACGGTCAGGAAGAGAATCAGAATTTGAACTTGGCATTCTGGCAGCATCACACACCGTCTCCACGGGCCCTCTGTCATCAGTGCCAGTAGCCCTCAGGGTCCTGAGCATTGTCAGGGAACCCAGACCCTCCACATGCAGCCGTGGTGCATCTCAAAGAGCCTGCAGCAGGGTTATGACTTTGAGCTGGGGTTCCACAAAGGGGGAGAGGTATTCTTTGGGCTTCCATGCATTTATTCTTCCCTCAGTGTAAAAGGAGACATTTCTGATGGTTTTTGAACCAAGGCTTCCTGCGTTAAGGGTCTCTTATGTTCACCAAATCATTTTGAAAAGGTTGTGTTTGTCACAGAATTTCCACAACGCTGCTCTTGAATCTTACGAGCTGGTGCTAGATCCCCATACATATACATAAGGGATGGTGACTAACCCAACTGCATCTCTGTCAGGTGAGGGCTGTGTTGATACCGTGCGTGCATGCCTACGTGCATGCAGGGGAGCTGACAGCATGGAGGGGAGTGGATTCTGGACTCTAGGCTAGAGCTGCAAGTTCTCAGGAAAAAACATAAATCTAGATTTTTAAATCATTTCCTATTAAGAGTTGCTAAGCAACATCTCACTTGGCCTCTCCAGTATTCTGTATTTCAGATTTCGTTTCTCAGCAGTCACCAGTGTCATCTTCACCCAACTCATAAAGGAGGAAGCACAGTACATGGCTGGGAATCCAATAAAGATGCTTTTCACGGAGAAGGCTTCACTGTCAGCTTTTAGACTTGTGGTCAATAAGTGTTGGGGTTTAGTCGAATCCTCTATTTTCTAGTGTCACCGTGTTTTTCCTCCCCTTCTCCACTGTGGTGCTTCCTTAAAGCGCATGTCGAACCGGAACTGTAACTTCCCTATTTGTGGAGTGGATTCAGGTGTTAGCAGGTACTGTAAGTTTTAAGGAACTCACTGCATTTGTCTTGGCAGCTGTACTGTCCAGCTCCTGACTCAGGCACTAGTCAGTGTCCGGCTGCAGGAGGGTCTCTAGGCTACAGGACAGGGAGGAAACCAGACAGAGCCTAGCGGTTTCGCTGAGTTGAGGAGACAGGAGTTTAAGATGGCAAAGCCGTTAGACTTCTTAGGACAGAACACCAAAGAGGTGAGAGGAGAGAGCTGCAGAAGGGAAGAGAACACTCCAGAGGTCTATGGAAGGCTTCACCAAGTCTTAGCAGAGTATCGATGAACAAATGTGTGGGGAGAACCTACCAGTGTCTGAGAAAGAACATTAGGGAAAGAGGAGGTGGAACGATTCCCAGTACTCACACAGAGCCTGCAAGAGCAAGTGCAGGACAAAGGGAAACACTTCTTTCTCTTCCTCCTCGTCCTCCTTCCTCTTCCTCTCCTTCTCCTTCTTCCTCTTCTTCTCCTCCTCCTCCTTTATCTTCCTCTTCCTCTTCTTCTCCTTCTTCCTCTTCTTCTTCTCCTTCTTCTCCTCCTCCTCCTTTTTTTTTTTTCCTTCTATATTCCAGAAGGTGCATGTACTTGCCAAGGAGAAAAAGAGGGAGAGAGAGGAGAAAGTGAGAAAACATCCTCATGGGCAAGGGTCATTCCGCAATCCTTTCTCCTTCACCTTTCCTTCCCTCCAGGATTTTAGGCATGCACACACCCTCAGTGTGCTTTTTAAACTGCCCAGATGACCATATGGGATCCAGCCACCTGAACCACCAGGTCATAGGTTGGCCTAAGGAACCATTCCTAGTGACAAAGGAATCAGAACAAATTCTGGGCCTTAAACATCTCATTAAGTTTAAAAGGATAATTATATGAAGTATGCTCCTTGGCCGTAATTGACTTCAGTTAGAAATTAATAACATAAATCTGGAAAATCAGTGATTGGAAATTAAACAACACACATTTTTGTTTATTTGCTATAGGGCGCGTGTGCTTCCCGAAGTGAGATGGAGAGGGAGAGAGTGAGAGACAAAAGTGAGAGCACACCCCCAGAAGGCATTGCCATGCCACAATCCCTTCTTCTCCATTCTTCTTTCAGGATTTAGAGCATACAAACGTTCTCACCCAGTTTTTCAAGCCTCAGGGTCCAACATTCAAACTGCACAGTCAGCCATGGGGGATCTAACTGCTTTAATCACCACACTGCCTGGCTGGCCTCAAATAACACACTGTTAAATTACCCATGAGCCCAAGAAGAAATTATGAGGGAAATTAGAAAGTATATTGAACTCGGGACCAACAGATTGTGTAATGGTTGCATCGCTGGACTCCCATGTAGTTGACTATGGTTTGAGTCCTTGATCTGGCAACTTAAAACTCATGCTAGGTGCATGTGCATGCATGCCCCAAATCCTATGAGGAGAGTGAATGAGAAAGGATTGTGGCATGGCCATCCTCCCTGGGGGGTGATTTTTTTTTTTTTTTGCTATAGGGCGCGTGTGCTCTCCAGACAGACAGAGAGAGACAGAGAGACAGAAAGAGAGAAATCACCCCCCAGGGGGATGGCCACGCTGCAATCCCTTCTCCTCTGTTCTCCTCTCGGGATCTTGGGCATGCACGCGCACACACCTGGCGTGAGTTTTAAGCCACTGGGTCCAGGACTCAAACCGCGGTCAACTACGTGGGAGTCCAGTGACATAGCCCTTATGCTAACTGCTGGTCCCCCTTGATTTCTCACTTTCTGTCTCTCCAGTAAATGCATACAACCTGTAGCAAAAATCTCTCTTTAAAAACAAAAAGGTATATTGAACTCAATGAAATGACGTATCAAAGTTTGTAAGATGTACCTAAAGCAGTATTAGAGGGAAATTAATAGTATTAAACATTTATACTAAAAAGAAAAAAGTTCTCACTCACTGACTTAAGCTTCTACCTTGAGAAACTAAAAATACAAATGTGCAGAATAAAAGAAATTAGAAGATGCAGAAAACAATGAAATTGTAAATGGATAAATGATGACAATAATTAAGGAAACCAAAACTCATTCTTTGAGAAAATCAATAAAATTGATAAAACTTTATCCAGACTGGGAATAAAGATTGAAGATAAAATGACCAACAATAGAAGAGGGATTATCATAGTACCTACATTCTGTAAAAGGGTATCAGGAAATATTATGAAGAACATTATTTAATAAATTATCCATTATAGATAAAATTTCTTAAAAGCAAATTAGTAAAGTTCATTCAAGAGGAAATAAATAAGCCAATAGTTCTGTATGTGTAACATAATTTGGTTAGTTAAATATATTCCCAAAAGGGAGATCCAGGCCAAATGGCTTCCCTGGTGAGTCAGACTTATTTAAGGAATAAATAATTGGGAACCAGCAGTTAGCGTAATGGCTATGTCACTGGATTCCCACGTAGTCGGCCCTGGTTCGCATCCCCGACCCAGTGGCTTAGAACTCACGCCGGGCGCGTGTGCGTGCGTGCCCAAGATCCCGAGAGGAGAATGGAGGAGAAGGGATTGTGGCGTGACTATCCCCCCTGGGGGGTGATTTCTTGCTTTCTGTTTCTCTGTCTCTCTGTCTCTCTGTCTGGCGAGCACACGTGCCCTATAGCAAAAACCTCTCAAAAAAAAAAAAAAAGGAATAAATAATCCCAGTGCTACAATAATTGTTCTACTAAATAGAAGAGGGAACTTTTCTCTCCTCATGTCCTGCCACCATAACCACAATTCCAAAACTAAGGACATTCTAAGAAAAGAAAACTAAAGACCAATATATTTTTAAAAATAGATACAAAAATTCTAAACAAAATATGAATCCATATTAGTAGCTGCCAGTTACCATACAACTAATACATAACCCATACACATGCACACAGATGAGACATGACTTACAGTGGCTCAGCTTATAATATTTGACTTTATAAGGTGTTTATCAGAGTATTAAATGCATTTTCAACTTAATTATATTTTCAATTTATGATGGTTTATTGGGACATAGTCCCATTGTAAATCAAGGCACTTTGGTATTTGTATACAGCTGACCTTCAAATAACACAGGTTTAAACTGCATAGATTGACTTACTTGTGGATATTTTTTTCTTTTTTCTTTTTTGAACTAACACCAAATTTATTCGTTTTTAAGAGCAGGAAGTGTTCTCAAAAGAAGAAATAAGAAACAAGTCCAGTGCCTGTCTTTTGAAACCTCTCTTGATTCCAAATACTTCCCACTAACTCAGACCCTTTGACTTCCTGGGAATCTGATGGCATGTATAGGTTGAGGGTTTTCCCTTGTGTTAGGTTCCTCACTGCCCCTCTTCTGGGTTTTAGGGATGGATTCCTAAAGAGGAGCCTTGCCTTAATTCTGCTTAATTATGTCTATGGCTTTGTGTGGACAGGACCCTGGGTTCTTGTGCTCTCGCTGGTTCCCTTGGGCTTCTCCTTCCTGCTGTTGTTCCAGGTGATGATCCACTCTATCTAGAGCTCTTTCATTGTGGCTGCAGTCCTTCTCTTCTGTTGCCATGGAGACATTGCCTAAGTGGACTCAAAAAGTGGATTGAGATCCAGTCTATCTGTTCCTGGAGATGACTGGTCACTAGTCAACAGAAGGGTGACAGGGATGTTGAGATGCCTCTGAATCTGCTTAACCACCTTGGAGTCAAGATGGGGCTCCAGCAGTAGGATGTGAACTAGATCTTCCAAGGGCTTTTGTCTTGCTCTGTGGCTGGGCCAGAGGCCACTGGGTCAGCACTGTGGTAGGAGTTGGTATTGACACCCCTAACCCTTGCTGTGTTCTGGGGTTGAGTAGGATAATATGATATAAATAAATGGAGTTTGTTTCAAGGATACAAAATTTATGCAATAACAAAAAAATAATTTATGTGATTCACTACATTAACAATCATTTCATTTATGCAGATGCCCAAGAGGCACTTGGCAAAATTCAATACCTATTCATGATGGCATCATTCCACAATCTAGAAATAGGAAGACACAACCTCAAACTGATTGAGGGCAATCACAAAAAATATGTTTCATACTTAATAGTGAACAGCTGAATGTTGTCTGAGATTGGGAATAAAACAAGGGTGATCACTGTCACCACTCTCTCCAGTGTTGTGAAGGACACCCTCCCACTGCAGAGAGACAGGGAGGACAGAAATACAGCCTAGCAAATAGGAAGCTATGCTGTCCTTGTCTGTCTGTGTGCATCGCCCTTTACGGTAGCCGCTAGCTTCACTAGGTGTTGACTATGTCAAATATGGCCGTTTGAAACTGAGGTGTGCTCAAAGTGTAAACACTGATTTTTTTTTGTTACTTTTTTATTTTTAATCATTATACATCTTTCCAGTGTACAACATAGTTTTCTAAGTATGAATACGGTGCATATTAGTCAGGTCAAAGACATTACCATATACATTATAATCAACAGGTAACTTCGTTTTTGTGTCTGTTAAATTTTTTTTCCTGATACCTTCCCTCCCACTTATTACCCACCCTTGTCTATATTGTCATCAATATCTAAAGTTGCCCTCTGTGCTATTAAACCTTCCAATCTTTCAGTTTCTGCCATAGAGCACAGACATTCAGTATATATTGAGCAGAGACACACAATGCCTCTCTTTCATAGTCTTGCTTGCTTCACTTAGCATGGAATCTTCCATATCTGTCCACTTTGTATCAGATGTCAGGCTTTCATTGCTTTTTTATGGCTGAGTAGTATTCCATAGAATACATGTGCCACATTTTTTTAATCTACTCATCTGTTCTTGGGCATTTGGGCTGATTCTATGTCCTAGCAATTGTAAATAATGCTGTAATAAACATAGATGTGCAAGCATTTTTCTGACTGAGGGTATTCCTATCCTCTGGGTAGATACCCAAGAGTGGGATTATTGGGTCTTACGGTAGTTCTATTTGTTGTAGGTTTCGGACGTGAAGTTGCAGTTTACAAGGTTGGGAGACAGAAGTAATTTGCATTCTATTTAGAAACTGAAAAAATATTACTCAATACAACAATATTAAATACTTAGGAGTAAATTTGAACAATGCATGCAACTCCTCCACACAGAAAACTGTAAAACATTGTTGAGAGAAATTAAAGCTCTAAATCACTGGGGAGATAGACTCTATTCACAGATTCAAAGACTTATGTGAAGATGTCAATCCTCCCTAAATTCAGCATTTAGAGATTTAGTGCAATCGCAATCAAAGTCCCAGCAAGCTGGTTTTTTTTTTTTTTTTTGAGAGGTTTTTTGCTGTAGGGTGCATGCGCTCGCCAGAAAGACAGAGACAGACAGAGAGATAGAAAGCGAGAAATCACCCCCCCAGGGGAGATGGCCACACCACAGTCCCTTCTCCTCCATTCTCCTCTCGGGATCTTGGGCACGCATGCACTCGCGCCCGGCGTGAGTTTAAGCCACCGGGTCTGGGACTCAAACCGCGGTCGACTACATGGGAGTCCAGCAACATAGCCATTACGCTTACTGCTGGTCCTGCCAGCAAGCTTTTTTCACAGAGAGTAACAAGCTGGTTCTAAGTATAAGGTGGTGTGTGGGGATGCAAAATATCTAGAATGGCCCATAAGACCAAAAAACAAAAATGAAAAAGCAGAACATGGAGATCTTACCTTACTGGATTTCAAGATTTATTATAAAACTGCGTTAGTCAGTTCAGCTTCAGTGGCCCTGTTTGTTGTAACTGGACTGTAACGTTGGAGGCCACTTGACTGTGGGTTTGGATCCTTGGGTCAGCCTGCAAACGCACTGAGCATGCATGTGGGTACCCACGGTCCTGAGGTGCGGGAGGGCTGGGGAGAAGAGATCACAACATGACCAAATCATGTTGAGAGTCAAACAAAAGAGTGCATTAATGAAGTGGTGTGGTCTTGGTGTAAAAACAGACATTTAGGCCAGTGGGATACACCAGACTGTCCAAAATAGTCCTAAACAGGTAGGGTCTATTTATTTTGTTCAAATTTCAAGCGAATATAATGGGGAAAGTAAAGCTTTTCAATAATAGTCTGCTAAAAAACATTGGAAAGCCTTGTGCAGAAACAAATTTCTGCTCTTGTATCTGTAACAGTTAATGAGCAGTGAATGATGGACTTTAATGTTAGCTCTAAAACTTATAAAGGTCTAGAAGAAAACATTAGGGAAACAGTACTCTTGGATTAGAAAAATATTTCTTAAACAGAACACACAAAAAAATCTTAGCTATACAAAACCTTGATAAATAGGATTTTATTAAAACAATTTTGACTTGACCGAAATGAAAACCTTTACCATTCAAAGGCACTGTCAGAAACCTGAAAATTCAAGCTGCTGGCAGGGAGAAATAGTTTTAAAACATACACCACAAAGGACTTGTACTTAAGAGCCACTTAATAATAGGGAAAAAAATAACAAAATCAAAAATCAAACAGAGCCTTGGGGAAAATATTTCACCAGCGAGGATAGAAGGGTGACAGATACACACATGAAAATGTGCTAGAATTTTTAGGGAATTGCAGATTCAGGGTCCAGTGAGATACCATCAAGTCCTCAGCACACTTGCGGACGGTGAACGCTGACTGAACGTGGTTATGATGATAGTTTTGCAGGTGTTTATGTGGTCAAGACTTAGCAAATTGTCCACTTCAAATATGGGGAGTGTATTGTATGTTAACTGTATTGTAATCAAGGTGTAAAGATAAGGTCGGGTTTTGCAGTCCACAGAGGGTTTCGACCCCTCCGTTTCAGATTATTAGCACACATCCTCAGTGGGGAGGCATTATTCACATTTTAAGCATGAAACTAAGCAAAGTAAAACTGAGATGGCAAAAGAGATGTTGTGACTCGCCGAAACATGCAGCCTAGGACTAGAATCCACTGTTCCTTGAATAAAGTTACTGAGATGTTCTGAGAGAACGGCCTTATTTCCATTTTTATCTAATCTAAGGAGGAGAGGCTTCCTCAAGTGGAGACTATTACGTTTCTTATAAGATTGGCCAATCAGTTGTTGATCATATAAAATTTAGTCTTCATTGAGCCGCTGTTAAAATAACTTTTTAAAAATTAGACATGTGTGTGCACACACGGGCACATGTACATACACACACACCCCCAACGCTGAAGCCACCAAGCCGTATTTTCTTTAATGCTCTAACATTTTAAAAATTACTTTTATGATAGTTTTTATATCTCAGAGGGCGACATAGCTAAAAAGTTGTTTTCTAAGAAGCATCAAAACACAGAATGTAAACTCTAGAAATGGGGAGACAACAACTTTGGTTTTTGAAGCCGGATAAAGCAATTTTCCTGTAGAAGGGAAACAAATGGAAGCTGTATTAGAATAAAACAAATAAAATGTGATAGTCTCCAAGATATGGATTAATAAGGCAAAGGAGCAGAATGCAGAACTCAGAAAGAGACCTGGAGCCAGCCTATGACATGGAGGTTAAGGCAGCTGGGTCCCACACGGCTGGCTGTTAGTCAAGTGTCAGACCCAGCAACTTGAAAACAAGCAGGCACATGTGAGTGTGTGCCCAGAGGGAGGAGGAGGGATTGTGGCGTGGCCATTCTTCTTGGGGGGTGATTTCTTTCTCCTGTCCGATTCTCTTTCTTTCCCTCTGGTGAGCACACACACTCACACACTCTCTAGCAAAGGAAAGAAAGACGGAGAGAGAGAGAGAGAGAAAGGAAGGAAGGAAGAGAGAGAGAGACTTTTTATGTGCAGAGAAAGAAAATATACCTGAGATAGAATGGACTTTTCAGTAAGTAAAAAAAAATGGATAAATAAGTTAACGAAAGAAATGAGCTATATTATAGAAAAAAAAAAAAACCAGATTCCACTTAATTCCATGTAAAAATATACATTCTGGGTGTATTAAAAGTCTAAATGGGACCAGCAGATGTAATGGTTACATCACTGGACTCCCACATGGTCAACAGTGGTTCAAGTCTCAGACCTGGAAGGTTGAAACTTACACTGGGCACTTGTGCATGTATCCCAAGGTCCCGAGAGGAGAATGGAGAAGTGATTGTGGCATAGCCATCCCCCCTGGGGGAGTGATTTCTTGCTTTCTGTCTCTCTGTCTCTCCAGTGAGTGCATGTGCTATATAACAAAAATCTCTCTCCAAAAAAAGGGTCTGAATGAGGACTGAAAGCCATTATGGTTTTGGTGAAAATAGGGAGGGAAATCTCTTCATAACATCAGCATAGGGATAGGATAAAGTTCTTGAAGGATGAAAAGAAAAAAAAATAAAAGGAAAAGAAAGTGATAAAAAAAAAAAAAAACCAGATTTCCACTTAATTCCATGTAAAAATATACATTCTGGGTGTATTAAAAGTCTAAATGGGACCAGCAGATGTAATGGTTACATCACTGGACTCCCACATGGTCAACAGTGGTTCAAGTCTCAGACCTGGAAGGTTGAAACTTACACTGGGCACTTGTGCATGTATCCCAAGGTCCCGAGAGGAGAATGGAGAAGTGATTGTGGCATAGCCATCCCCCCTGGGGGAGTGATTTCTTGCTTTCTGTCTCTCTGTCTCTCCAGTGAGTGCATGTGCTATATAACAAAAATCTCTCTCCAAAAAAAGGGTCTGAATGAGGACTGAAAGCCATTATGGTTTTGGTGAAAATAGGGAGGGAAATCTCTTCATAACATCAGCATAGGGATAGGATAAAGTTCTTGAAGGATGAAAAGAAAAAAAAATAAAAGGAAAAGAAAGTGATAAATGTTAAAAGAGAGACCATGGAGTGTCTCTGCTCCTGGGCCGGTCCAATATGCCTGCAGCGGGGTATGGGACACCCTATGATAGGAAGCGGGGAAGTAGCCCTAATGGTAATCAGTTGGAAACTAGATAAACCAATTCCAGTATCTTTATTCAAAGAGATACTAAATAAAGGCCAGATGAATAGAGCACATCAACACATATGACAATGCTGGGGTGGGGTGTTTTCACTGTGGTACACAGAGCATGCTGCACACAGGCACTTGGTCCGCATTCACTGTGTGGCACTCAATCCAAGTCACCTTCACCTTACCGACACTCTTGAAGAAGTTTAGAGTCTGGATGTGACAGTGGGTTGTCACTTCTTTCCTTCCTGAAAATTCAAAGTCATCTAGGTCTGGGTCAGGCTGGGGACATTTGAATGCTGCGTGCTTAGAGAACAGGATCACAGACTCTCAGTGCTGTCTTGTAAACTAAGTGCAGAAACCTGGCATTATCCCTGGGAGGATATTTACCTGTTGGTTTCTACTGAAGCCTCTGTAAGGGTCAGTCTGGTTAATGGTGAATTTCTCCAAGAGGAGCAGAGACCTTTGGCTATGAAATGTGGAGGTGGGAGCCCCCAAAGTTATATCTTCCACATCATGGTTATAAAGGGCCAGTTGTTTTAGCCAAGATTCCCTGAGTGTTTGTCTATCCTGTAGGAGGTCTGCGTGGGTCCAGAATCTCTTTTGTGGCTTCACAGAAATGATCTGACTGTGAGGAATTAATTCACTTTCATCCAGAATGCCAATTTATGATTTGGTGGCTGTTAAGAGAATGCCACTGTCTCTTAGCCAACATACCTTTTTTTTTTTTTTTTTTCTGGTGTTACATTACCTGGGAAAAATACTCAGTTGAGTGTGTTGAGAATCAGATCAGGAAAAAGGGGACTGCAAACTCTGGGAGTTTTATTCAGACTGCAAGGAGTCTGAGGAGGAGCATGAGCATGGTGGCACTCCAAGGTCACAGTCTTGGCAGGTTATGTTCGGCAACACTCTTGGGCTCCATTACTTGGAGGTTCTATAGGCTTGGAATCAATACCTCTCTGATACTCTCAGCCAGTGTGGCCCAGGGAAGAGGTGAAGTATTGTGGGGATAATGGCATTGTCTCCTTCCACGTGTGGAAAACCTAGGCTTGGTTCCCTCTTGGTCCTTTCTTCTGAGTGCCCCTTCACTCACGGTTTAACACAACTTCCAATGACCTTCTAGTCACAGGGCATTTCCAGCAGAGATGGCCAGTGCGACCTAGAGTCTGGAGTCAGTGGCCATAGGGACTAAGAGCTCATTCGACATCATACAATCAACTCTCCTTGCATACATGCTCCTGATCACATGGGTACACTTTTTCTTAAGCATCCAAAAAGAGTTCTGGTTAGTCCCAACTGAGCAATCATGGCCGTAGGGTAGTTGGAGAGCATGTTAGCTCCTGGAATTGCAGCTAAGGTCTCTTTCTCATTTTAGCCAAATTCTATTTTGAGTCTAGAACATTGTCCACGTGTGACAGTAGGGCTTAGTGTGGGTCCAGCTTCCCTCAGGACTCTGGGAGTTTGTGTTCAACATAATCTAACGGCTGAGACCTGGGCGTTTGTAACTGTTAGACATAAAGAAAGTTCTCAGATTGCTGAGTATGTTTTTCCTCAGATACTAAGGTGACTTCCTAATGGTAGACTTCTGTAGAAAGAAGCCACTGTTAAAATTTTAGAAGCCCTCAGAAACATCAGTAATCTTACCTTGACATTAAAAAAAAAAATGTGTGTGTGTTTCTTATGTATTTTACTTTTTCCCACCTTGCTTCCCTCCCTCTCCCCCTCTGCCATTTCCCACCCTCCTCCCACACTCTCTTGTATCCACAGTTGCTCTCTGTGCTTTTATCTGGTCCAGTATTTCGGTTTCTGCCATAGAGTGCAGACATTCGGTCTAGTAAGGTC
The DNA here is from genome assembly GCF_000334495.1 of Tupaia belangeri chinensis. Taxonomy (NCBI): domain Eukaryota; kingdom Metazoa; phylum Chordata; class Mammalia; order Scandentia; family Tupaiidae; genus Tupaia; species Tupaia belangeri. The sequence continues at coordinate 5,367,939 of NW_006159558.1, read as the reverse complement.
AGTGTGGAATGGAAATGGAGTAAATTTGTGTTGTTTGAGGGTTCCTATTCTGTGAATTTGTCTGTTCTTTAAAATTTATCTGTAACTGCAAGATCAGTTATCAGTGTCATTCACAGACATATGCAGGATGGTAGTTGAGTGGGACAAAATTCATGTTTCCAGATGAATCTGAAAAAGGCAACGTTCTGATTTCCTGTATCAGCTCTCATACTGTGAAGTGTCCTTTATGTGGTCTATTTGGTGTCATGCTTTTTGCACTTTTTACTTTAGATGGACAATTTGTTGTTTAAAGTGGCTCCCACCATCATGCTGAAGTGGTGGCTAGTACTCCTAAGCTTAACAGGCTGTGCTATCCCTTAGAAATAAGGTATCAGAGGACTTCAGAAATTTCACAGGAAAGTGGAATTAAAGCTGGAATTTAGGAATTCATTCTGTGCAAAAAAATATTGAAATCCTCGGCTGACAAGTGGCATGATGGTTAAGGGTGCTGGATTTCCACATAGCTGACTGTGGTTCAAGTCCTGGACCTGGTGGCTTGATTTTTTACTTTCTCTCTCTGGTCAAATACAAATAAATAAATAAATAAAGTTAAATAATAATTGTTTTAAAAAAAGAAATCCATGTAGACTGTTTCTATGAGCTTTTGAAGACCCCTTGTACATGTGGGGTAGATAGGCTTCACTCACATATGAGCTATGGCACATCACATATGCTGTTGCCATGAACTTGGTGCTAATGAATCAACAGTACCTATTAGGTAAAGTATCTTGAAACAGAAGCACGCATAAAAAATGGAAGCACACATAAACCAGGCTGTGCACTGATGTGTTGATGAAAACATTGTGACCATGGTACACAGAGGCGGAACCTTGGATTTAATGTTTGGTATCGTACTTCAGTGTTCATGACAGCTTTATAGACAGAACTTCCCCGCGTACCATGGACTGCCTGCAGGCTGCCTCGGCAAGGTGAGCGCAACAGTATCCGCGCAACAGTATCCGTACGAGAACTGTGGAGACGAGCCTGCAATTGCTGATGTCATAGCTCTCTCCCCACCATCACACTTCCCACTGAATCGCTGTCTCTCAGCTTTGCCGTTTCTGTGCTGTATCTTTGTCCTGCTCAGTTTGAGCCCCTCATTGAAATACAATACAGCGATGATTTCAGAAAACCGTTAAGAACTGGTTGATGTGAGCGTTAAGGAATTCCAGGATTCGAATTTTAAAACAAAGGTCCTCTGGTCAGCATGTCCCTGATGAGTGGTGCCCACATGGTCAATGGTGACACCCTCGCTCTTCTGCTGCTGGTGCACTGGGCATGGCATTGACCACAGGTGCTGGGGGTCACATGCCACTCTGAGCTCTTGTGGGCTCCTGATGACAGTTTTGTAATGGAGCCAATGGATAGTACGCAGATGTGTGCAGCCTGCTGGGGGACGCTTCTGTGACACAGCTGATGAAACAGATATACGCTGCCTCTGCCTAGCATGTGCTGGGAACTCCTTTTGTCCTGTCAGTGCTACCTTCATTGCACTGAGTGGGGCGGGTCAGCTCCACCTTCGCAGGGGACTGTTCCTTCCCCTGCACGGTAGTTAAGGAGAGAAGGGGCCCACCAAAGGGATGCAGCCTTACCTTGCAGGCACCAGCAAGGGGCCAGTTAGAACAGGACGCGTACAAAATGCTGAAGTCTGCAGCAGCCCAGGTACATCCTAAGGGATTGGCTGAGGTGCTCCGTCTATGCCATGAGCCATAACACCCCCTGGCCACCTCAGAGCTCAGTAACAGGAGGGTCTGGAGACATGCCCCAGCCTCCCCTCCTGAGATGGGCTACCTGAGGGCTCCGTATAGCACAGGCTTTAATGCAGTGCTCTTGAGGGCACGGAGCAGTGGGTAGGAGCACAGGCATCCACTCACGGAATGGGATCACTTGTAATGTTACTGCATACACATGGTGAGACCCTGTGGCGGGAAGTAACTTGACCTTTTCTATAAAATCACAATCACACAGCAGCAGCTCAGAGGGCTGTGGGGAAAGATGGCTTTTAGCATGGTGCCTGGCTCGTAGGGATGGGGCTCAGTAAATAGTAATTCCTGGAATCCCGCGAGTATCCCGGGCATCTCTTCCTGAGCTATGAATATGAAGCTGCTCCTTGGTTCAACTGTTGAATAATAAAGCTGCTGATCTCATGGCCTGAGCCACATTTGGGTTAATTTTTAATTAGAATTTTGAACAGTGTTCCTTTTAGAAAAATGAACATGCTGAAGTCAGCAAGCACAAGAAGGGTATACACGTCTGCAGTAGGGATGGGGGTGTGCAGAGTTGGAATGAAACACACAACTCAGAATACGCGTTCCCTTCCTCCGCTCCTTCCGACTCTTGGCAGAATCGCTCAGGTGCTCTGCTCACTCCTCCCTAGATGAAGCCCTGTGCAATGACCGTGTGCTTCAGTAAAGATAGCAGCTATGTGGGCATTTTCATATAGTTCAACCCCCTGCTTAGGATCTCTGTATTTCGTCTGTGTGGCAGTCTGGCTGGCTTTCTCACGTCATCATAAATGTCAAGCTCAGTCCAGCCAAGAAGACCCACAGGAGGATTCCAAAAGGAAGGGTGGTAGACTAGATAGTTCTGACCTCAGAAGGGCGTCCTCTTGCTTTGGACGGAAGTTGTGCTTTCTGCTGTTCCCATTTCAGCTGAACAAGTAGTTCCCGAGTCCCTGCTGCTAGGCCTTGGTGTTAGAGCAGGAACAAAAGAGGATACCTTATGTCCTTCTGGAGCCCGACCTCCACCAGGTAGAGCGGACACGGTCTGTGATGCATCAGTCAGTTACATGTTTGGAGGGTGGTGAGTACTCGGGAAGGGGGGAATAAGGTGCTGATGACGACTGTGCGGGCTGAGGCTTGCAGGGATCCGAACGACACTGAGGGAGTGGGTGTTCTGAGCAGAGAGGGGGGGCCACCCCTGTGAGTTAGGGGAACTACAAGGAGTCAGGAGTGCCAGGTAACGAGAGAGACAGCAGTAGATGGCGACCACATCACAGGAGTGATGGGGGAAGTGAGCAAGTCAGCGGAGGGCAGTGCCTGGGAGACAAGTGGAGAGAACCAGGCCTGATGTCAAGAAGCAACAGATAAGGCGAGGCTGTTAACGAGGTAAGATGAACATCTGCTGGTCAAGAAGAGGTCTTCATCATGCATCACCTTTTTATATACTTAAAGAGGGGCCCCCTCCGAGCTGCACGCAGTCATTCGGCACAGGATGTTCTTCATCCCCTTTCACTGGGAGCTGGATGACTCACCGAGGATGTGTGCTGGGGGGCACAGCTTTTATGGTTACACCCTAAAATGTTTAATTACAGAAGCCTTATGAGGTTTTTTAAATTTTACCTAAGCTACTTTAAAAAAAGTCTTTTTATTTAGCTTTTTGAAGTTGAAGCATGCCTTTTAAAGCAGGTCTATTATCTGAGCCTTTTTTTTTTTAGAGAAAGAGAGGAGAGAGATTTTTACTATAGGGCATGTGCACTTGCTGAATAGAGAGAAAAAGAGAGACAGAACGTGAGAAAGCACACCCTACGGGGATGGCCATGCCACAATCCCTTCTCCTCCATTTGCCTCTCGGGATCTTGGGCACTCATGCACACACACCTGGCATGAGTTTAAGCCACCGGGTCTGGGACTCGAACTGAGGTCAACTCCCTGAGAGTCCAGCGACATAGCCATTACACTAACTGCTGGTCCTCCAACCTGCTAGTTTAAAAGAGGGGTTGCAGTACGTCTCTTTATGAAGAACTAAGTTTCTGGTGGCCCTTCATTATGAGATGTTTCTCAGAAACAAGACAAAACTCTCGGAAGCTGAAGATGCTTTTTAAAATGGCATAAGTAGTATTTATGATAATAAGTAAATGAATACTGTCTTAAAACCATATTGGACAAGCCAGAAAATGGGCATTTTTGCACCAGGAGCCTGAGCAGAAGCAGCAGGCATGTTCAGGGTGAGGGGAGACCTGGCCACTGAGCCGGCTGGTCGTGCAACAGCCCCTACGTAAAGATGCTGCTGTCTCCACCGTGCGGGTGAGGATGCTAAGTCACAGGAACGGGGCTCAGGCCACCCGGTCAGAAACGGAGATGCAGGCACCAGGTGTGGCTTTACACTCTCGAAGGGACTGAGCTCTGCCGGGGTCTAAGGTCAGGGTGTAGAGGTCAGTACATGCTAGGAGATACATTCCTATTTTGTTGGGGGTGGAGAAGAGATTTTGAATGCCTCTTCCCCCCCTAAAAAAACAAGTGACTTAGAAAGCTCTTAACTTCCAAGAGCTTCCCAGGTTTGGCATCGAGGTGTCCAACTACATCTGAGAACAACTTGGTGAGGCTGGTGCATTGGAGACGAGGAGATGGGATTCCCTCACCAGGATGGTCGCGATCCACTTCCCCATGACTGGCATTCTTAACCTGGAGAGTCTAACATGTATTGATTAGTGCCTTTGAATGGAGATACTCAGTTGAGTCATGTTACGAAAAGTATTGATGACATTCAATACACTTTTTAAAACGATAATCAATCAATTGATAAATTAGTAAACATGTATCACCCATTTTCTTGATAAAGAATGACTAGAAAAATAATATTTTGGTAAACCACCTTTCAGAGAAAAAAAATATTCTTGATTTGTAGTGTTTGTTGATTTCCAAGGTGTCGACACTCCCCCATTACAATTTCGGGCTGCCACCAGCTCCCCAAATTCCTGAATACCAGACAGTCCGCTGTTCAAGCGTTCTAGGGTCTGGCTTACTGCACCACTGAAGAGAACCAGTGGCAAACAGCAGAGGAAAATGAGAGGATGCGAAAGGCTCCTAGATCTGTTTACCCCAGACTCCGTGGCAGCAGTGACAGAGAAGAACGATTTTAACAAGACTGTGCGATGTGGATGTTTCTGTGCTGATAGGTTTTGTGTGGCAATGACCCGTTCATTTTAACTCAACATTTGCCTTGAAAAGTTTGCATTTGGAAAATTTTCAAGTAAACCCAAAAGTAGAGAGGAGAGTATAACAAGCCTTTACTGTCATTATCTAGATCTGCCTCCTGCCTGCCCGAGGACGCTTCGCTGCCAGTTTGCCCATACATTTCAGACTCGCCACCATTCCCAGTTACGTCAGTCTGTTCTTTAAGAACAGACTGTCTGTGTCCCGCGGGTTAGAACACTGGCTACTGTACCATTACCACACTTGGCAAAACTGACCATGTGATCTTGCGAGCAGAGGGTACCATCGATGTCCAGATCACCCTGGCTGTCTAAAAATGTCTTTTGTTTTGCATTTGGCTTGATGCAGGCTGAATCTACATGGAACATGTGAACTGCACGGTGGTGTCTCCCATTTCTCTTCTTCCAAGCCAGTCCCTCCTCCCTAGTTTTTGAGACCTTTGGCAATGTAGTTTGGTCTTTCAACTTGCCAGTGCCTTGTATTATGGATGTGTCTACACCTGCCTCAGATTTTTTTAGTTTGTACCTTTGTACCGAGTATCGTCTGCACACTGAAAGTCACCTCTAAAGGCTTCATTAGATTCAGGCTCACTTTTGGTGTTCGTGGTGGAGGGCTACACTGCCATGCTGCGGCTGCTGCTGGTTGCGTGTTCCCATCGCGTGGCATCGGGCAGTGCGTTCTGTCTTTCTGGCTGCCTTCCCTTGATGAGATGGATCAGCAGATGCAGAAGGTGACAGCCTGACCCTTCCACTGTGTCCTGTTGCCATCACCGCATCTCATGGTTTCATCTCTTACTGCCTTGACTTGGATTCATTATTTATTTCTCTAATTTTAACTCCTTTGAAATACTATAAAGAACATTCACTTACAAATTAGGGCCAATTATTTTATCTGAAATGAAACTTGAGTAGGAAAGAAAGAATCAGTAACTTTTTCTCATTAACTGCCAACTCTCAGTGTCAGGAGTCTATACCTGTTCCTCACAGTGATGATCAGTTTTGGGAGAGAGGGTGGTTTCTCTTTTGGGGGGTGTCGTGTAAATGCTTGGGTTCACACTCGTAGCTGTCGCCATCACCGACTTTGTGCATTCGATGTGCATTGTCCATTGCGGTCACTATTTTTGATGCTTCTTTCACCAGTTGGAGCCCCGTGGCATTCAGTTCTATATCCTTGGACACAGTCCATTAGAGTTTATCTGACTCTTTGTTTTCTGTTGAACAGAAAACCTCAAACACCTTAATAATTCCTTCCTCACAACAGGAATGGGGATGACAATTAAGGAGCTCTCGTTACTCTTCGTCATTGTTTTCAGGCATTTTCAGGGACCAGAGCTAGATATTATTTTTGACCAAAAAAAGGTCATACATTTTATAGTAATTTTCTTATTTAAATTAAAAATTATAAGGTTGTTATTTTGATTTTATGTCTGTATATACTCATACACTTAAAATGTAAGTAGAGTCATGCTTCACTGGATAATGACAGGGATGGGTCCTGAGAAATGTGACATGAGGCATCTTTGTAGTTGAACACAATGTATTTAACAAACTGCTACATACCTGGGCTAAAAAAATGTACAGCCTAGAAAACAATTACTGTGCTCTCCATATAAGGGATTCAAATGCTGTAACCTATTGTACTCTTAGGGGACCGCCATATACTATGCGGTCTGTCAGTGACTGAATTGTTATGCTGCGTCAGACTGTCTGTAACAACCTTAAGTAATTATTCTGTTTAATTCCAGAATTCATATGTACACACATACGTGTACTTATATTTAGTAAACATTTAAAAATACTAATATTAATACTCATAATAAGACCTTTGAGGTTTTTTTGGTGTTTTTTTTTTTTGAGAGGTTTTTGCTGTAGGGTGCGTGTGCTCACCAGAAAGACAGAGAGAGACAGAGAGACAGAAAATGAGAAATCACTCCCCGGGGGGATGGCCATGCCTCAATCCCTTCTTCTCCATTCTCCTCTTGGGCTCTTAGGCACACCTGCCCAGCGTGAGTTTAAGCCACCGGTCCGGGATTCAAACTGCAGTTGACTATGTTGAAGTCCAGTGACAACCATTACATCATCTACTGGTCCCTTAAGTTTATTATTATACATTTTTTGGATAAATTTATATCCTGCTATTTGATTAACTTCTCTTGTTTGTACATTTTTAATGCACTTTTGAATTTTCTGACAGTTTATATGCACACAAAGATAGTTTTATGTCTCCTTTCCCTCAATTCTTATGCCTCTAATTGCTTTCTCTTGTCTCATTGCATTGTCTAATACCTCCACTGTGCTCTGCAGTAGTAGTGCTGACAGTTGGCACCTGTGTTATTTTTCTCACTAGAGTGGGAAGGTCTCCAGTGTTTCCTCATAAAGTAAGATCCTGGCATCTGGACTGTGATTTTCATATTTGCATAATTATACTCAAATGTAAGCATCCCTCAATTTCTCTTTTATTGGTGCTTTTATAAAGAATTGTTAAATTCTGCTACATGCCTTTTGATAGTTTTAGAAATGAATTTCATAGATCTATTACTCCTTATATTTAAGAATTTTGATTTTTCATTGTAGCTTCTCACATTATAAACTGTCTGCTTTTCTTCTGCTTTTAAATAACTTTTGTCTTGAATTTCAGCTAATCTTTTATAAAAATTATAATCCTAGGTTCAATTTTATTGCTTTTGCTGGTTTATCCTTTCACATCCTTTTCTTTTTAATCTTTCTGGGGTAGTTTAAGAGTCCCTTATATAGAAAATGCAGTTATTGTTTTCTAGTCTGTACATTTTTTTAACTGGTCAGACAGGGCTATTTGCATTTATTGATACAGTCAATATGCTTGGTTTCAGTTCCGCTTTCTCTGACCACAGGCAGACACATGTACATTTGTGTACCAACATACCTACATGGTCTTATTATATGATCTGCTTCTTTGTTTGGCTTCATTTATTTATTTTTGGAGGGGAGATCGTCTTTCTGGCAGTTAGAACCATTGTTGTCTTGTTAACCGTCTTGGGGTACTCTGCTACAGTACCTTGAGTCTCCGCTTGATTGGATTCTTGGTTCCTTATGCTTATTCGCACTGCTGAATTCACCTAGGAGCTGCCAGCCCCACAGCCTCACTTTAAGGTTCATCCTCAAACTTTTAAGGTTGCTGGGTTTCTGCCAGTTGTTATATTAGCTGCAGCGACTGTATGTTTGTGTCCTCTCCCATCGCCCTTGCCGGCTGTCGAGTTTGCATGTTAAGGTCGAGTAGACCCAGTACCCCTTCCAGACCTTGCTCAGACATGACTCTGGCTCTAAAGCTGTTCTGGGGGCCCCTCTAGGACTGCTCATGGGAACAAATGCTCTGAGCGGTAGTCTGCCTAGACTCTGTCACCACTGTGGCTCTCTCTGTCCCAACTCGGGCTTTGCTGTCTCTGGCATGGATAGTCCTGCACACTGTGGTTTAACTGCCTGTGACCCAGACTAACCACGGCCATTTCTGCCTCCAAGACAAGGGGACACATAGAAGAATCCCGAGTAGTGGGGAGTAAGTCTCCAGGGACCCTCACTTCCAGAGGTCTGCTCCAGGAGGAAGCAATGACTGGGCCAGCTGCTGCCAGATCTGTGCTGGCCCAGGGTAAGTTTCCTCACTCTCATGTCATGTTTGGGTTTTGGCTTTCTACTCTATATATCTGCTAGTAGATATGCTCATAAGTAAGTCTGCAGTAGGGAACTACTCCATCTGCTAAGGAAGAGGGTGAGGGGGTCTTAGCATCTTCCTAAAGTGGGAAAGACATCAGCCAGAGTTGGGGGCGCTGGAGTCCAGAGAGAGGGCTTCCCAGAGCTATGAGAAGATAATGGTATTGTTCCATACTTTAGGAAAAACCCTCACACTTACAGTTGACCTGAGGGGGTACTTGGTGGTGGGTAGATGAAGAGGAAGGTGGTTTGGAAGGCCAGGAGTGGAACCTGGGGAGAGGTCTCATCAGGAACAGGACCACCTGGGGACTTAGGGGTTTTTCCAAGAGGGCCTGAGGCTTTTCACCGTAAGAAGATGGAGTAGAAGAGCTTCTTGGAGATGAGTGCAGACATGGGGTCAGAGATGACCCTCGAAGGCCTCTTAGCCCCTCCTGGCCGATCCCCTATCCTCAACTCCCTGCTCACCTGGCCCCTCTTATGCACAGATCCTGTGTCCTGCCTGTGGACACCTAGGATTTCTTTTAAATGGACGTTTAAGTATTCTGCCCTACTTATCTCAAGGGGTACAGGGGAGGAGCTCAGAGATGCAGAGTGTCTGGGCATGCTTGACTAGGTGGGATCAGGTCACAGTGCCTGCCCTTTTCCCTTGTGCCCAGAGTTCCTAGAACAAGCAGATTCCCCATCAGTGTCCCTCCACTTAGCCACGTCTCTGAGTGGCTTCTGTCTAAGGCCTGTAACAGTCTTGGGTCTTGTGTTGGGGAGGTTCATTTGCTACTAATTGTAATCTTCTCCAGTTCTAGACTCATGGAACCAGCCCATTGGTGCACTCTTTCTATCCCCAAACAACTGAACATTGCTCCCCAAATGGGCTGAAAAACAAAACCATGCTTCTTCCGTGAATGCTTCCATCATGTCTTCCATGCCTTTGGGGGTGCTGTTAGATCTGGGGCAACCGAAGTGAGCCTCGCTCTTTCCGTTTCCTGTACAGCCTCTATCCGCGAGGTGTTGCAACACAAAACGGACCACACAAACAGGCTGCTCCTGAATGTGGCTCTGCTACTGAATGTGAATAGCAAAGAAATAAATAAAACTAAAGTGGCAAATCTTCATTCCCCTGTGGAGATCCATAATAGCTGACTACAGGAGCTGGGAGGAAAAGGTAATTGACTCTCCACTTCGAAAACAGCCAGCTCGATGTAGCGTTTTCAATTCCCGGTGGAGGAAACAGTTTTTAAATATTTTAAAATCCGAGGTATAAATTTCGCCTTGATTCCTGCTTTGCTGTATCTCCCCTCCCCTGCGGGTTTTTATCCACCCCTTTCAAATACTGGCGAATGTCTCTGTTTTCATATTACCTGGCAAAAGACTGACGCAGGAGAGGTATTCATTCCCAGAAGGTTGTAGAAGAATGTGTTTCATGGCAAGTACAATAGGATGAAAGAACATTAGTTGACATGCAGTGAAGAAAACAAAACTGACACAGCATAGCAACCGGCCGCGTGGACACCCTACTTGTTTACAGTTTCTGTGTGGTGTTTCTCTGCAGCGACATCGACACAAACTCGTTTTCTGTCTTCAATTTAGTAGCTTGTCCTTCCCACTTACGTTTAAAATTCTTCATAAGTATTTGTTTAATTTCCTGCACAATCTCCCTAACTCTTAGCATTTGTTAGTTTTCGTTATTACTATTATGTTATGATAAATCACCCTTAAACATAGAGCATTTTTGGTGCCTTTTGTAGTCATTTCTTACTGTCGATCATGAATAGGGGAATTGCTGGTTCAAAAGAGTTCTGGTAAAGTTCTAGAGTATGCTTCCAAACGGTGCGGCAAAGAGTTTTGGCTTTCACACTCTGCTGGGAAGTATGGGCCAACGAGGGCACAGTCTCTGGATGTGAAGCTCTTGGGGACAGGCCCACATGGGAAGTTCTGGGTTCAAGACTGAAGACCTCCCTGAGTTCTGCAGCACACGTGGGCCCGTGCTCTGGGGCTGGCTGAGGCTGGGGTGATTTGCAACACTAAGTCCCCATCCGGGTCTCTCTCTCTCCCTCACTCATGGGGAAATAAGTAAATTAACATAAAAATTTAAAGTAATTTTAAAAAGTAAAGAAATATGAGCCCATTCATTGTTTCCTCAGAGGAACTTCAACCACACTACTGTCTTTCTTGTACTCTCGTGTTGAGGGGCCCAATGTACTGGAGGGTTATTGGAGAGTAAAATGGAAACAAGAGAGTAAAGTAGCTGAGGGCTACCAGTCAGCCCATGTGTTTGTCACTGCTGACGTTTTGCAGGTGAAGAGATGCCAGATTTCTCCTGTTGTCAGTTGTTTTAGATGTCAAAACCTGAGGGGAGAGGAAACCAGCAGTTAGCGTAATGGCTATGTCGCTGGACTCCCACGTAGTCGACCGCGGTTCGTGTCCCGGACCCGGTGGCTTAAAACTCACGCTGGGCATGTGTGCGTGCGTGCCCAAGATCCCGAGAGGAGAATGGAGGAGAAGGGATTATGGTGTGACCATCCCCCCTGGGGGGTGATTTCTCGCTTTCTGTCTCTATGTCTCTCTCTGTCTGTCTGGCGAGCACACGCGCCCTACAGTGAAAATCTCTCCAAAAAAAAACTGAGGGGAGAGATCAGCGATCGCATGTTAGCCCACTAAAATGTGCAGTGCCACTGCTGAAAACATTTTAACATATGGACATCTGAGTCAAAAGTCCCCCCAAATTATGTGACTATAAATTCAATTGAAAGACAAATTACAAGCTCAGATAGTAAGTTTTAAGACGTTGTATAATATACTAACATATATAAATATATAATATTAGGGGATGTCAATAAGTTTATGGAAAAATAGAATTAAAGTAGGAGTTTACTTTTTAAAAAGAATTATCTATTTATTTCTCTTTGTTATTGTTAGTTTTTCTTTTTTTATTTGACGAGAGAGAGAGAGAAAGAGAAAGTGAGAAAGCAAGCCACCAGGTCCGGTATTAGAACCATGGTTGACCATGTGGGAATCCAGGACCCTTATCCACCACACCATCTGCTGGCCCCAGGAGTTTATTTTTTTATTATAGTTTTTTTCACAGTATGCATTTTAATGAACTTTTCAAGACCCTGTGTGTAACTTACAAAATATTTTTTCACATATAATATAATGTGCATATTGTGTATAACTTATAAACACAAAATGCATTATTGTAATGTATTATAATATAAAATTGATCATATTTATAATAATGTGTTATGGGCCATTACATTATTATTATAATGTAATAATATCTTAATATTCTATTATATAATATATACATTATGTAAGTGACTAGGAAACTTTTAGTAAGAATAACAGTTTAAATAAATAGTTGAAAAAGAAAATTAGCTAGAGAGTGTGTGCACTTGCAGAGAGAGAGAGACAGAGAAGTGGGGAGGAGAGTGCACCTCCCCAGGGAGTCTGGTCATGCCACATCCTCTCCTCCCTCTTTCCCATATTTCTTGTGGTCCTTTGCTTTCCCTCCTTTCAGGATTTGGCACACATAGGAATACTTGCTTGACATGGTTCTCAAGCCACTGGATCCAGGATTCATACCACATGGTTTGCCTTGTGGGATTCAGCTACAAGACCATGGGCTGGCCCTAAAACTCCTTTGTGTAAGAGAAATAAAAACAATTTATTCGTAATAGATCATGTGTGTGCCACACGAGAGAGAGAGAAGCACCTTCTACAGGGTCTGGTCACTCCCTGGTCCCCCTTCTCCAGCCCTCCAGCCCATAGGACCATGGCTGCTCGTGCACACACCTGGCATGCTTCAGGCTGGCCACGCCAGAGAGTCAAACCTCAGTCACTTTGTAGGATCCAGCTTCTCTTGAGCAGCATATTACCACTACATTATGAAGAACAAATAAAACTTTTATCTGCTACTTCCATCTTTAACAACTATGGGCTTGATATTAAATATTTTATAGATTTTGTGGGAAGGAGAGGAATCTTATTACCTGAACATAGTATTTGCTTTGGAATCACTCGCTAGATAACAGTTTACAAAATGATGAAATTTTAAATTGCCTTAAATTGGAGCGTTAGTCATTAATTTGAAATGAAACAAAACACAGTACTGTCCTTTAAAGAATAAAAGCCAGTTTTCTAAATTATAAATTATTGATTTGAATAAAATGAATCTACCTTGAAGAGTTGCATCCCTATAGGGATTCAGTGGGCAGGGATGATTTGTTAAATGCATCGATTGGAGGAGACTGGATGGAAAGAGCTTTACGTGCTTGAGAAACATCAGGAATTACTGTCAGTAAAACTCAGTGCTTAAGATAATGCAAATATATTTAAGTTACTGAAGTAAGACATTTGAGATGAAAATGTGTACACTCCATAAGCCATGGATGGCATCAGCCACGTGAATACTATTTGAATTATTACGATAGGGCTTAAAGAAATAAATACTCTGCTTGCTGTGATTTAAAAATTTAAATATTAATAGTTTATGGGAACACTGTTTACTCCTGCTATAATATTTTAATATGACTCATATTTTTTTACATGGTTAAAAAAATGCTCTAGTTTAAAATACAACCATAAAATGTTATGTTGGGGTTAATTCATGAAGTGTTGATAGCCCTGGGTAATCTATTGTTTTCAAATGTTTCATTTTCCCCAGCGTGTCTGTGTAATAAGTATAATTCATTTTTTCTTATAGATAGGACTCCCTGGTCTAACTGGATTTTAAAAGAAATATGTTCATTCTTCTAACTGAGTACTTCCTCAAAACAGATCTCTGTGACTCAACACTTAGATTGTTCTCATTAGCATCCTTTTTTAAAAAAAAATTTAAAATTTATTATTATTATTTATACATTTAATCACTGTACATCATCTAGATTGTAAAGAGACTTTACCTAGCTTGAATACACCTCAGTCTAGCCCAGTTGGGAATATACACATCCTCATCAACAGATAAGAAACCATATTTATGTACCATAAATGACTTACCCCTCTATTTTTCCCCCAAATTTCCTTTCCTACACTCTTCCCCTCTCCCACTCTCCTTCCACTTTGTTCCCAGTGTCCACAATAATTTTTAATGCTTTTATGTCCTCTAGTCTTTCCGTCTCTACCATAGTGTGCGGACAGTGGTATATGTTAAGTGGAGACATACAATGTCTCTCTTTCATAGCCTGACTTGCTTCACTCAGCAACAAATCTTCCATACTCATCCACTTTCTATCAAATTCTGGGGCCCTGTTGTTCTTTATGGCTGAATAGTATTCTATGGAGTATATGTGCCACACTTTTCAACCCATTCATCTGTTTGTGGACATTTGGGTTGGTTCCATGTCTTAGTAATCCTGAATAATGCTGCAACTTGGATGCAGGAAAACCTGGGTCTCAGTTAGCTTTGGCAGGGTAACAGACCACCCCAGTAAACATATGGCCTCTGCCTGGTGGTTTTTCTGGTCTTGGCTTATTCTCTGTGAGTCTGGACCTGGAGCTTGTGGGATCCTCAGTCATGGAGCTTGTCTGTCTCCTTCATGGTCTTTCTCCTTCCTCATGCCCAGGCTGCTCCAGGCTCCTGCACTGGATTCCTAGACAACAGCAGGAGCATTCCAGACCCTCAGAAGCAGCCTCTCTGTCATTTTATCTTAACTGTCTCAAGATCCATAGGCAGTCCAGCTTGAAGGAGTGCAGAGAAGGACTCCCCCCTTCTTGGAAGGAGAGACAAGGCCCTACCCTAAAGGAGGAAGCACAGTGAGGGGTACTGATTTTGCATGCAGTCCACCATACCTGGGGATCGGGAAGAAGATGGGTGATTTCTGGGCTAAGAAATTCTGGCTTTTCCTCCTGTAATCCATTGAGATCAAAAACTGTGATTGAGTGGTTTTCTGATTTTTCTCTGACGCTGAGAAGGCACAATGGATGAAACAGGACACAGTGGATTGAAATTACAAAGTCACCCAGAAGCGGTTCTGTGGCTTGATGGTTAAGGCAGCTAGATCCCGCCCGACCAACTGCACCACTGGAGTCCTTGACTCCATGGCTCAAGAAAACACCAGGTGTGTGTGCGTGTGCCCCAAATCCAGAAAGGACGGAGAGATGGAGGAGAAGGGATTGTGGTGTGACTCCCATCCCTGAGGGTGTGCTTTCTCACTTTCCCTCTCTCTATCTTTCTAGCAAGTGCACATAACCTATAGCAAAAATAACCAGGTCATCCTGTAATCAACAAGAATACTGTGTTTGCAAAAGTCACACACCTCAGGATTTGGCTGATGACAGCATATGAAAAGAAGGAGGTAGAAATAAGTGAACTATGCCTTTTTGTTTCAAGCACAGTTTCCTCACGTTTGGCTCTGGACTTCCTATGTGATCTCTCAAATGTATTCTAAATGACGACCCTCATGCTATATGAAGAGGCTCCTTGGTTTTACAGAGCTGCTAGTCCTCAGGGAGCTAAGCGAGGAGGGTGATGGCTGTAAATGGACTTTACTCACCTGTGGACTCGGGTGGGATCTTACTGCTGTTTACATCAGGAGGGTGTTTGTGGTGAGTACAGGGATTGAGCGAGAGTAGGACAAACGATGTTCTTGATTAATGAGCTTTGCACTGTTAAATAAATGGTCCTTTATCTTACTTACAACAACTATAGCTGTTTTGAACAGGTCATGTGGTTCATTTTTACTTTAAATTATTGATGCAATGAATAGTTTTATACGGTAATATTGCATAATGAGGAAGCAGTATTTACCTGCATTTTCTGATAACTTGCTAATGTGGAATTAAAGCAGTGAACTGCAAATCATGATCAGATGCTTTCAATGCACACATAATTCATATTTTTAGAAGTGACCTTTTATTTTTCCCCCAATATATGTTTAGAGAAACAAGAAACAGATTCTTTGGGACTGTCAGTCTTCTCAGAACTTCAGCACCCTAATTCACAGGTGGAATCAATTCCAGCCAGCTTGTTAAACAACTTTATGTCTAACATATGGCTCTCTAAAAGAAGAATAACAAAAAGTTTATTCCCTCAGGTAGCTTGATAAAATACAACATAGATAACTCCATTATCAATTACAAAGCAATCACAGAAGGCAAGAAAATGTGGTGAAAACTGTTTACCTAAGACTTCATGAACAAAAGCAAAGAACATGTAGGACATTTGGGAAAGGTGAGGTTGGTTCAAGGTAGCTTGAAAAGGTGTGTTCAGCAGATTGCATAATAGTTACATGACTGAACTCCCACATGGCCGACTGCAGTTCATGTCCCAGACCCAGAGGCTTGAAACTCATGCCAGGTGCATGTGCATGCATGCCTAAGATACTGAGAGGAGAATGGAGGAGAAGGGATTGTGGCCATGTGCCACTGGGAGTGATTTCTCACTCTCTGTCTCTCTGTCTCTCCAGCGTGCATGTGTGCCCTATAGCAAAAAATCTCTCTTAAAAAAGAAAAAAGAAAAAGGAGTGTTCAGTCACAGACCTGAGGCTGGTTGAGGGCTGCTCATTAAGACCTGTGCTCCAGGGGATGGTCAGAGTGGCTTTGAGAAATGTATCAGTCAGCCATTGCCTCAGTGACATTGCAAAACAAATCACCCCAAGCTCAATGGCTTAAATCATGAAGATATTCTCACTCAGGTCTGTGGGTGGTAGATCTCAGCTGATTCTTATTCTGGGATGTAGACAAGCTCAGATCTTCCTCACACATGTCTGCTTTCTCCAGGATTAAGGGTTACTCAGGATGTTTTTTCACTGGGGACCACCCTAGCACAAGGACCAAGCCGAATTTGCAAGCACATGTAAGGCACTGTTCCATCGTGTCTACTAACAGTACACAAGCCAAAGTAAGACTTATGGCCCAGCCAGCCCAACGTCAGTGGGTAGCACTGTCCTCTGTGCCCCAGGCAAAGATGGAGCAGAGTGAACAGTGCTGGTCCACAGTCCACACAAGTCTAAGCAGACAGGAAGAGTAGGAAATGCTTTGATACTGGTTTTTGCTTCCATAAATGTGTAGATCTAATGCAAACATCATTGTTATGTTCTATTTTGATAGACCACCTCAAACCTGTAGCTCATGTTTTGAAGACTATGAAATTTATCTTAGCCTCTGAGCAGGTGGTCTTTTCCAGTAACAATGTTTTAGCTCATTGTGCTGCAAATAATCGAAATGCCAGGACCTGGGTAATTTAAAAAGAATGGAGATTTGTTCAGCTTACAGTTTGGAAGTCCAAGGTCCAAGGGCCACATCTGGTGAGGGTCTTCTTTCTGGTGAATACCATGGCAGAGGGCATGGAGAAGTGAGAGTGGGCTTGTCTGTGTCCGTGTGTCTGACTCTCCCTCCTTATACCCACTAAAGCTCAGTCATGGGGCCCTTCCGTGATGATCTTCATCCTAATCACCTCCTACAGGTTTCAGTTCTTAATCCCAGAGTCCGATTAAGTTTTCAACTTTTTAATGCCATTACTTTTGCTTTCAATATTTCATTACTTGAATTTTGGGGAGATACACTCAAAGCAAGCATTTCATAAATGAAATGCTTACATTATTTGTCTAAGAATAGTATTGAGAACTAGTCATTGAGGTTCTTGCTTTAACCCCAAAATAAAATGGGCTATAGTTATTAGTTTAACTTATTTAGGAATGTGATTGAAAAATAAACTGAAAACTCTAGACATGGCACATATTAACAGCATGTAATATTAATAAGTCAGCTAACTTGAATGCAGTATTCATAGAGGTTTAAGAGGTAATTTCTTTTTCTCTGCAAAATAAAGATATAATTCCATTACATCCACTGGACTCTTTACATTCTAGAGTTCTACTTAATTGATTAGCAGGGACACTATATACACAGTACTAAGAATACTGAAAACATTTACTTGACTTTTTTTTTTAAAGACTAAAATTTTATTTTATTATCATCATTATTTTTTAATTTTTTAGAGGGTATGCATGCTCATCAGAGAGAGAGAGAGGGAGAAAGATAAAGCAAGCCACCAGGTCTGGAACTTGAACCATGGTTAGCCATGTTGGAATCCAGCACCTCTATATAAAATTAGTCAGCACTATTATAATTAGAACCCTTAAATTATAATCTTTAGAAGCTTCTACTCAACAGTGTCCTAGGAGCATGTTAGCTAAGTAATTATGGCATGTCTTTAAAATAACTGTCAAAAAGAATCTAAAATAGGTTCACTTGATGGTGATTTTTTTCTTTTTGTACATAAACTATTTTACCCATACATATATTTACTAATTTATTTATTTATGTTGTAGCATTGGCTTCCTTTATTAGAGTACACATTTCTGATGGGATTCTGTATAAACTAATGATTAAAAATGCCTCCCATGATTATTTTAATTAATTATTTCTTCCATGAGTGAGAGAGAAAGGACAGAGATTAGCACCCACAATAGGGTCTCCACCACAGTGTCAGCCATCAAGGATCACAGGGACATGTGTGTGCCTGGCACGCCAGGGAGAGCACCTGGGAACTTCCCTTGTGTTGCCCCCATGCTCCCTGCCGGCTTGTAGTAACTGCAGTAACTGTTACAATGTCCGCTGCTTCTCTTCTTTTGGAAGGAGAGCTGGAAGGAGCTGGACATGGTGACAGGAGTGGTCTGGAATGCCAGTGGGCACTTTAAGTTCTTTATTCAAGCATTACCTCTATCATTTAGGATTAAGGCTCACTACATTTAAAATAAAAAAAGAAATCTCAGTCATACTTGTGTATTATAGGAGGGAAATTTGTCTCTGTTACTCTTTGGGGAAGTGCACAGTTAGGAGTCCAGAGTTGGTAGGGAAGATTCTCAGTGCCAGCAGAGCCCTGGCTCCTAGCTGCCCCTAGCGCCCCCACCCCAATCCCATCAGGGTCTCAGGGGCAACTTACTCTGAGGCCACAACAAGATGCCCACCTGGGAGGAAAGTGCTCTTTCCATTTTCAGAGAAACTTGGAGAAATTTTTGGATCTCTCTGCCTGCCTCTCATTGGCTGGATTTAGTCACGAGTGCATCTACCTGAAGAGGGTGCAGGAAATGTGGTCCTTTGCCAGGTTAGCAAGGAATTAAGGGCTTTTTCCTTTGCCGGGAGGCAGGATTTGATACTGGCAACCCCTGGCAAGCTCTGCTCCAGTGCTTATTGCTCTTTTGTCTTCAGAGAACAGTCTGAATGTGGAGCTGTGGGTGCCCGTTGTGACACGTGTCAACGCGCAACATCTCAGTTACGTTCAGAATAGCACAATCATTGAGCGCAAAATTTTGCCTTCCCATAGCTTTTGCATATTTTATAATCTTTCTTGAAGCTGTGGTTGTGTTTCCACTGTATGTGATGGGCATGTTTCAGAGTTAGATGTAGCTCTCGAGCTAATCAAACCATGTTTATACAAAGGTTTGGGAATTTTATTGAGTTATTCTTTTGTATGTCGGTCTTAATGGATATAGATTTCCTTATAGTTTTGGAGTAGGAATTTATTAGATGAATCTTTGCATTTACCCTCGTTGTGAATTTATTTAGTATTGAACACTGCTTATACTATTTCAATCACTTTTAAAAAGTTTGTGTTATTTCAAAATTCACGTTGAAATATTAGGTGATTGGTACTCATATAAATTATTTTAGTGACCATGGCCATGGAAAGGCCTTCAATGGAAAGTCTTCTAAGATCTTTGCCATTCAGAACCTTGTCAGAATCTCCTGGAGAAGGGCCAGAGTAGAGGGCCAGCCACTTTCTTGTCTATGGTTTTATCTGTAGGAGAGAAGTCAGAATGGATACAGGAAATAAAGCTGCTTTTCCTGTCTGCTGGTTCATAATGTCTGCACATTTCGATCGCAGACTTTTGCCACTCACTGTTTCTCCTTTAAATAGCTCACGTTGACTAATGGAGCAGCATGGATTGTCTGCAGAACACCACCCAAGTGTTCAACTAGGCCTAATGTGTTTTAATTACCAACAGCATAAGAACCCAAACACTGTATCGTGGCATGCCTAACCTTATTATTTTCAAGTAGCAGTTGAATAACACTTGGAAAAGAGTCATAAATCTCACGTACTAATTAATGGAAATGTTTAAAAAATACTGGCAGATGAAAGTAACAAACATGTCAGCCTCCAAATTGTGTTTTTCAACTCCTGATTGATAATACTAGGTCAGTTGCCAAGTTTTAATTTCTTGATTAAATGGCATTCCAAATATTGCTGTTTTATTTACATTTACTAAAGTTAATGCATAATGTATTTGACACTTCATATCTCTTACCGGAAATATTTTCCTCAATATTAAAAAAAATGCAGATGGTCAAGTGTAGCCATCAGAAATTCAAATTATTTTCACTTTATTAATGAAAAATTGTAATACTATATAGTAATGGGTAGAAGCTAATACCAAGAATGCTAAAAGATTCTGGAGTGCCTTTTGAATCACCACATTGATGAAATTTTCTTCAGTGTATTTTTAGTAGTTTTTTTTTTTTAGCATCAGGTACACATTGGAGATGTAAAGGGCAAATCTTTACTAAGCAGACTTTGCTACTTGATCATGTGTGTGGATTAAACACAGACATTAAGGACATTTGCTTATCTCTGGCCCTTCTGATTCATGGGGCAATTCGGCTGCTGCAGACATCCAGGTGTTGAGGGGGACAGCATATAGCAAATCTGGAAAGATAGGGATGAATTACAGAGATGGGTCAGAAGGGAGATACTGTGGAGTGCTTTGTGATAACGACCATCAGGGCTGCCCATGACCTTAAGATTTAAATTCAACTTTTTGTTGTGAGCTGGCTAATGTTTCCCTCATAGTCAAAGCAAGTAGTGTTTTTTTAATTAAAAAAAAAAAATTAAAGAAACATGCTTATGTAATTGGTATTTGGAACAGGCTTTTTATATGCCAATTTTTGTTTTCCCCCATGGTATGAACTCCTAAAAGCACATCCATTCTAATGCTGTCCCTCATTCAGGAAGGATTTATTTGGTGTTCATGACCAAGATGGCAGAGAGGATGATTTGGTGGTGCAGGTGGTGCAGGGAGCAGCATTTTACATGCCTGGGTGTGTTTCATTTTGCCCTTAGGAAGTAATTATTCTTATGTACCTTATTCTTATGTACCTTGAGGGAACTGTTGCCCATGGAGGTTATATACCAGTTTTAGAAACATAAAGCTCTTTGTTGATGGGGCATAGGCTTAGACCCAGATCAGTCCATTCTGAAGCTCAGCCACTTCACCTTGAATCTGTAGAGTTGGTCTGTCACATGATGGCTTTGGGCTGGGAGCCCACACAAGAATTCACTAAGTAAGTAAATATCTCTATTATAACAGTAAAGAAAGGAAAAGTCTTTACCCCCACAGCCCAGAAAAGTCTACGGGAGTTCAAAGGAGGAAGAGATCACATTAAGTTAAAGACCTAAATGCGTTCCATGGAGACAGAGCTTTCAAAGGCAAATAGTGACAAGAAGGAAGGATGGAAGGACACAACAGCAACAAGCTACAAAGAAAAGTCACTGTGGAGAACAAAAGGCACGGTCTTGAGTTCTCTGTTCTGGCTGCTGTATTTTAGTGTGTCTTAGATGACACCAAAGAAAGTCTGTGTTTTATCTGGTAGACACACAGATGCCCCTGGAGATTTTGAGCACAGAGATGACACATGTAGACAGCTCTTTGGAAGTTCATTCTGCACACAGTTCTCTAATTTTGTTTTATTTTCTTTCTTGGTACTCATTATTGCTGGAAATAGCCCATGCATTTTTTTTTTCTTTTTGCTTGTTGTCTGTTTTTCCTCGTGTAATATAAACTGTCTGAGGGCTGTGGCTAGGTCAGAAGAGGCATGTAGCTCTTCTTGTCCTCTGTAGCTCTGTCTTTCGCTCAGAGCTGGAGCTGCTCTGTGTGTGACCACTCTGAGATCACCAGGTTTTAAGATCTCTGTCCCAGTTGTTCTGAGCCCCTTCTTCCAGCCCCCCATGAGGTGCCAGATGTATCAGTGCAGCTGTCTGGGACCATCCAGACCAGCTCAGCCTCCAGCTGAGTTCAGGCAGCTGACATTCAGCCTTATCACATGGAACAAAGGACTCTTCCATCTCAATTCCTAACCTGCAAAGTCCTGAGATAGAATTAACCATGGCTGAGTGAAGCCACTCAATTGGGGGTTGTTTGTTATGCAGCAGTAGATAACTGGAACAGATAAAGTCAGTTCACCTCCGCTAAGGTCATGGCCAATGTTAGGGAAGCAGGAGGCTCTCTGTCGCACTATGATGTGCAATGGAAGTAGCTTATTTCGTATTTGACATAGCAGAGTCAAAGTGATCATATCCAAATGCTAGGGGACACAGTGTTAGAGGAGCAGTTAGGCACAAGAACTTGGTAGAATGTCATCTTAGAAGTACTATTTAGATCCAGAATCTTGCTCTCCCCTTGGATATTTAACTGATGTTCCCAAATTGAATTTTCAGCCTTTCCTCTGAAAAGAGACTTCCTTATTCAACCTTTTTCATCTTGATAACATCAGTTCTCTGTCTCCAGATACTTAAGTGAGACATGCTGGAATCCTCTTTAATGGGGCTTTTCCTCTCACACCCCACGTATATGCTTCTTCAAGGCTAGGAAGCTCCACATCAGCTAAGGCAATTCCAGAACCCACTACTTTGTTGTTCAAAGGAAGTCTCTGGGCTGCTGGGTTCACTTTGTCCAGTGCTGGCCTCCTCCCAAAGCCTAGCTGTGCTCCCTTGGCTTGTGGTGACAGGACAGACAGGGTGCAGGCACGCAGGCCAGGTACAGCTCATTAGGGATAAGTCCATGAGAACACAGGCCCCGCTGGTTTTTCAGGCGGAAGCTATAGTAATCCCTTTTATTAGCGTCATTTTTTCTTTCTTACTGAGATGTAACTTACATGCTACAAAGTGCATGAATATTGACATGACAGGTCAACATGTTAAGGAAGTTTTACATGTGTGTGTCTGGATAGATACAGGTAAATAGAAACACATGTACGTTTCTAAATTACTTTAGAAAAGGTCTTCTTTTTTTAAAACTTGGAACATATGCGATGGGGTTGGCTGACTGACCCAGAGAGTTTATTCTTAAAACTAATTAATTAATTTTATAATTTCTTATTTACACTTTATTGTACATCTTTGTGGGGTATAGTTTTTAAAGCATTCATGCAGTGCTATAATCAAATCAAGGGTATTAACTTATTCATCAAGTTCAACCAAGAACATTACATTATGTTGTGCACTTTCTATATTCTACTAGTTCTTCTTTTCCTTTTTTTTTTTTTTGATATATTTTTTGACTGGCAACTCCACTTTTCTATCCAGTTGTGTACTCGGTTTCATGACCTATTTACCTTGTTTAGATATCTTCTAGTGTCTGTTAATCATTTTTTCCGAATGTCCACACTGTGGTGGGAACTGCAAGACTTGATGGTGTAGAAGTACAGAGAGCAAAGACAGATAACTGATGAGTTTCTTGAAAGAGGAGCTGTCATATCTGTATGGTTTTTAACCCATGCTTATTGGAAGGACTGAGTAATTTTCAATAAGAAAATCCTAGATACCCAGATGCTCTTCATTGGTAGCTCATTGGAGAAATTCTAAGCAAATACAAACCTCTTTTTTAAAAGAATTATTTATTTAATTCCATTTGTTATATTATTTTTAAACTTGACCAGAGAGACAGAGAAAGAAAACAAAGGAAAGCAAGAAAGCGAGCCACCAGGTCCAGAACTCGAATTGTGGTCAGCCATGTGGGAATCAAGTGCCTTTAACCACCAGGCCACCTGCTGGCCCTAAAAACCTATTTTTAAGCCTTGCAATCAGCCCATATTTATAAATCTTACTTCTTTGAGACAGTTTTTTCTCCTCTGAGAATTAAGAACCCCTATTTTGTAAAAGAATAAGAATGACTCCTCTTAAGATGGAATCTTTTGTTATTGATCCTGATACATTATTAGCAATATTGGAAAAAAAGTTGATCCATGACTATGTCACATGCTCATTTCAGCCTGATTTTATTTGTTTCTGAGTCAAGTCCTCAAGCTGTGGTTCTCCATTTTTGTTCAGATGTAGCCTCATGTGGCTGCCTATGGAATATTTTTATTTTACTGAGAGTCAAATTCGTGTCTCCGCAACTGATGTCTGTGAAGCAGTGTCTACGTGCCAGTCCATCCTCAATCCTTTGCAGCTGTTAACTTCTTTAATTCAGCAGTTCTAGTGAGAAAGGTGATGTCATCATCCAGTTTTACAGGTGACACCGAGGCATAGAAGCGCTGAGTGACTGAGCACGTGGTCAGTGTGGCAGAGCCTGGAAGGTGGCACCAGAATGTGTGCCCTGACCACTGCACTGTGGTTTGGAAGTTGGGGACAAACATCAATGTCCCACAAAGCCACAGACAGGCTGATAGAGCCTGTCATTTAAGAAGGTTAATGAATTTACCTGATGTCCCTGATAAAAATGTAAATAATATATTAGGTGAGTATCGACAAGGCCATCCAGTTAGTAGGAGAAGCAGGCTGCTAACTCAGACAGTGGCTTTTGGGTTTGTGCTTTCAACCACTGAGCTGTACTGCTTCAGCACAACAGCAGCAAACAAGTTTGTAACTTTCAGTGAAGCAGAACTCTTAGATCCAAAAAGCCCTTGAAGTGTCAGCCAACTCAGTGTTCAGCCAAGCCCCTGTTCCCTTGCACTTCCAGGAAGTCACCCTTTCTCTGCTTAGTGAATGCTTTGCACCTGTCTAGTGCATCGTGTCCATGCAATGTTTGGATGCCCCATCGAGCACTGACCGCCTTGGAGAAGTGTTGTTGCATGGACATGGACTGGCACCATTTTGTATGTAAATAAAACTCGTGCTAATTCACCTTCAAAGGACTGGTCATGAGTTTATCCAGCCTTGAATTCTAAGAATTATGCTTCAGGAAAGAATTCTGTGAGTTGGCAGTGTTTCCTTATAAATAACTTCTGTTTCACCTGAAGAAGAAAAAACAGTTTTATAGGTTCTTACTAACAAAATTAATTTTAATATCAAAGGAACAGTTTCATTTTTCATGCTATAAGATTAAAAACTCTTTAAGAGGGCAGCAGGAGCCATGATGGTTAAGGTGCTGGGCTCCTGTATGGCTGATCATGGTTTGAATCCAGAACCTGGCAGTTTGCTATCTTACTTTCCCTCTCATGGTGTCTCTCTTTCTGGTCAAATTAAAATATAATAATGATGAATAGGATTGAATAAAATAGTTATTTAAAAAAACTGTATTATTCCTATGTTTCTATATTTACTGAGAAAACTTAGGATGAAATAAATCATGACTTCCCGCATAGTTCCTTAATATTGTTACACATATTGGGAAGTGGCATTGTTATAATTTGTCTTGATATTTTAGTTAGGTACTTGATATTATAAATTGCTACAGAGGAATCAGTAAGAATGAACAGAGTTTAATAAAAAGAAAAAACACTATTTCTTTTTAAAAAAAGGAAATCCACTGGAGAAGGGTTGAATAAACTTCTCATTTAATTTAAGTATTATAAAAGCATAATACTTATATATATATTTGGCGATATGCATATGGTGTTGATTATGTGAGCGATGTGACTGTCCTTTAGGAAAAGAGTAAAAATATCAATCTGATCTGTGTAAGTTTGAGTGGTCTCAGTTTAATCAGATACAGACCTGAACCTCAATACAAATGAATAGATCAATAGTTCTTTGTCGAACACTCTAGGAAAGGGCCCAGTTTTGATGAGACAGTGTGATATAATTTTAAAAATGAGACAGGAGATGAAAAAACATACAGAAAATGGGATAGATAGTCTGGTGCAAGGGCTCCTTATAAGGCTTTCTCTGTCTGAGGAAAGTGAGGCGATGGATGTGGCAAAGTCAGGGCATTTCTTATTTATTTATTTTAGGATTTTTGCCATAGGGCACGTGTGCTTGCCAGAGACAGAGGGAGAGTGAGAAATCACCCTCTAGGGACAATGAACATGCTGCAGTCTCTTCTCTTCTATTCTTTTCTTGGGATTCTGAAAACAATTTTTAAAAAATATTTATTTATTTATTTATTTATTTTATGTATTCAATCACTGTATAGCATTACAGCTTTTGAAATGAATTTTCCTGGTGTGAATACACTGTATATTAGTCCAGTTAAAGATAACATCATACATGTTATCATCAGCCAATAATTATTTTGTTCCTATGTTGATTTTTTAAAAATTTTTATTTAATTTTATTTATTATCATCATAATTTTTATATTACATTTAATCACATATATCTTTACAGTGTATTGCATTTCTTTTTCCAGCACGATTATCATGCATATCAGTCAAGACAAAGACATTCCTATCCACATCATTATCATCAAGTAGCTTTTCATCTTTTTTATATGATTATTTATTTAATTATTTTTAAATATTCAATCACTATATAACATTTGACTTGTAAAGAGAATTTACCCAACATGAAATAATTATCAGACCAGTCCAGTTGAGAATACTTTACATGTTATCAACAGGTAATAAACCGTGTCTGTGTCCCACTAATGTCATGCCTCTCTATTTGTTTTCTTGCAATCCTTCTCTATATTCTTTCCTTTCCCCCCCTCCACTTTCCACACTGTCTTCATTATCCATAAATATTTTCATTGCTTTTATGCCCT
>NW_006159558.1:5302160-5338094 GCF_000334495.1 Tupaia belangeri chinensis | reverse complement strand
TCCACATCATTATCATCAAGTAGCTTTTCATCTTTTTTATATGATTATTTATTTAATTATTTTTAAATATTCAATCACTATATAACATTTGACTTGTAAAGAGAATTTACCCAACATGAAATAATTATCAGACCAGTCCAGTTGAGAATACTTTACATGTTATCAACAGGTAATAAACCGTGTCTGTGTCCCACTAATGTCATGCCTCTCTATTTGTTTTCTTGCAATCCTTCTCTATATTCTTTCCTTTCCCCCCCTCCACTTTCCACACTGTCTTCATTATCCATAAATATTTTCATTGCTTTTATGCCCTCCAATATTTCAATCTCTACCATAAAGTGCGGCTAGTCGGTATATATTAAGTGGATACATACAATATCTTTCTTTCATATCCTGGCTTGCTTCAGTCAGCAATACATATTCTATACTTCTCCACTTTCTATTAAATGCCAGGGTCTTGTTTTACATGGCTGAATAGTATTCCATAGAGTAAATGTGCCACACTTTCTCTATCTATTCATCTGTCCATGGACATTTGGATTGGTTCCATGTCTTAGTGATTGTGAATAATGCTGCAGTAAACATTGATGTGTAAGCACTTTTCCAACTGGGCATTCTCCTATCCTTTGGGTACCCAGAAGTAGGATTGCTGGATCAAATGGTAGTTCTATCTGTAGCCATTTGAGGAACCTCCATATTGTTTTCCACAGTAGCTGAACCACTTTACATTCCCACCAACAGGTAGGAGAGTTCCCCTTTCACCACAACCCTGCCAACACTTACATTTTTTGTGATTTTAATCTTAACCATTCTGACAGGGGTTAGTTGGTATCTCATCGTGGTTTTGATCTGCATCTTTCTTATGATGAGGAATGCTGAGCAATTCCTTGTATACTTTTAGGCCGTTCATATATCTTCCTTAGAGAGATTTTTGTTCAACTTATTTTCCCATTTTTTAATTGTGTTAGACATTTTTTTTTTCCGGGTAAGCTGCTTGAATTCCCTGTGCATTCTGGTTATCAGTACCTTGTCTGGGGCATATTTTACAAAAAATATTCTTCCATTTTGAGGGTTGTCAATTTATACTAATTACTTTGTCTTTTGCTGTGCAGAAACTTCTTAATCTGATATAGTGCCACTTGTCTGTTTTAGGGATTATTGCTCATGCTTTGGGAGTCTTATTTAAGAATTTTTTCTGATGCAATTTTTAAACCACCAGGTCTGGGACTTGAACTGTGGTCAGCCACTTGGGAATCCACCACCTTAACCACCATGCCACCCGCTGGGCCCATCCCCAGGGCATTTCTAAAGAAAAGATGCTTAATATAAGAGAAGAAAAAGCATTCTTAAATAATTTTGGGAGAGTTCATGTTGGTTTGACAGCTAATGATTAGTCAAATATTGGGTTGTTGAAAAAGGCTTGATCATGACTTTTCCGACACTCATTATACCCATCTGTATAGCCTCTGATTGCTTTTAAAATTTCAGACCGTATTGAGCCAGACAGTGGCATAGCAGTGACTCAGCTGACCCACATGAAAAGGGCCCCAGTTCACACCGTGGGACCTCTCTCTACCCACTGTGCATGTGTGTGCCTATGATCCTGTCTGGCTAAGGCAGAGGTGGATGGTGGCATAAGGACCCTTTTGGGAGTGCCTTTCACTTTTGCTCTCTCAGTCAAAAGAAAAACAATTTCATTTTTTAGTGTATTACTTTTATTAAAAAATTATTACTATATTATTATTATTATTTTACATTTCTTAAGTTTACATTTAATCACTGCATCTTTACAGCATACAAAATGTTTTTTTTTTCCAGCATGGATGCATTGCATATCAATCAAGTAGAAAATATTACCATATAAATCTTTATCAATAGTTAACATTTTAACTAATGTGTCCATTAAATGACTTTTTTCCCCATCCTCTCCCTCCTTCCCCCGTTACTCATCCCCTCTTAGACTGTCTCTGTTATCTACAGTTTCTCTCCCTGTTGTTATACCTTCCTATGTTTCAGTTTCTGCCAGAGAGTGCAGACATTCAGTATATATTAAGTGGGGATATACAACGCTTCTCTTTCATAGTCTGGCTTGCTTTGTTAGCATTATATCTTCCATATTCATCCACTTTGTATCAAATATCAGTGTCTTATTGCTTTATATGGCTAAATAGTATTCAGTAGTGTATATATCCCAAATTTTGAAAATCCCGTCATTTTGGGATTTGTGCTGACTCCAGGTCTTAGTAATTGTGAATAATACTGCAGTACACATGGATGTGCAAGAGTTTTTCTGAGTGTTTTCCTATCCTTTGGGGAAATATGCAGCAGTGAGAATGCTGGGTCACACAGTAGTTCTATTTGTAGGTTTTGAGGTGCCTTCATGTTGTTCTCCACAGTGATTATATTAATTTACATTCCTACCAACAGTGTAGGAGGGTTCCCTTTTCACCACAGCCTCACCTGTGTTCCTGTTTTTAATCTTAGCCATTCTAATTGGGATTAAGTGGTAACTCATTGTGGTTTTGATTTGCTTTTCCCTTATCATAAGAGATGTTGAGCATTTCTTCATATGCTTTTTGTCCATTTGTATGTCTTCTTTGGAGAGTTTTCTGTTTAGTTTATTTGCTCTTTTTTGAAATTGGGCTGTTTGGTTTGTTTGGTTGTGTTGTTGCTTTTTTGTGTGTGTGTGCTTGTTTTTGTTTTTCAGATAAACTGCTTGAGTTCCCTGTATGTTCTGGTTGTCAGCCCCTTATCTGAAGCGTAGTGTGTAAATATATACTACCATTCTGACGGTTGTCCCTTCAGCCTAATTATTGTGTTTTGTTTTGTTATGTTTTGTTTTTGTTGTTGTTTTTGCTGTGCAAAAGCTTTTTACCCTGATGTACTTTCACTTGTCTTTTTTCAAGATTATTGCCTATGCCTTTGGGGTCTTATTTAAGAAATCTTTGCCTACTCCTATGCCTCCAAGAGTTTCCCTTATGTTTTCTACCAGTAGTTTTTATAGCTCGAGGTTTTATATTTAGATCTTTGATCCATTTTGAGTTGATTTTTGTTAATAATGGGAGATAAGGGTCCAGTTTTTTGTTTGTTTGTTTGGTTTTTGGTTTTTTGTTTGTTTGTTTGTTTGTTTTTGTTTTTGTTTTTTTGCTGGTGGATATTTAGTTTTTCCAACAGCATTTGCTAAAGAGACTTTTTTAACCCCACTGGATAGTCTTGTGCCCTTTGTTGAAAGAATACACACACACACACACACACACACACACACACAAACCAAACAAAAAAAAACTCCTGCAAGTGATACATGAATACAGTAGGATTCTTTTAGATTTTCTATGTATATAATCATGTCATCTGCAAGTAGAAACAATTTTACCTTTTCTTTTTCTGTTCGGATGCTTTTTATTTTCCTTTTTTGTCTGATTGCATTGGCTGGGACTTCCAGTAATATGTTGAAAAGGAGTGGAGAAGGTAGACAACTTTGCCTTGTTTCAGCTAGTTCCCAAAAAGCTTTCAGCTTTTTCCCATTATGATGTTATATATGGATTTGTTATATATGGCTTTTATTGTGTTGGAAATGCCCCTTCTACACTTATGTTGTTGTGGACTAAATCATGAAGGGATGTTGTATTTTGTCAGATGCTTTTTCTTCATTGATTAATGTCATCATATGGTTTTTATCTTTCCTTCTGTTAATGTGATCATTATATTTTTTCGCATGTTGAACCATCCTTGAATAAGAGTTAAAGATTACTCCAAGACCTACAAATTTGTATACTGTGTTGTTTTTGTTGTTAAAAAATTTGCCTCATTTGATAAACAAAATCATGTCACTGATAGCAAAGTTTTGTTATATTAAAAAATGAAAAAACAATGAGATAGTATGGAGCATTACTGTATTTTGTTGCTTAGCTGCAAACCTTGTGTTAACATGGAAGACAAGCTGTGAATTTAGACTCTGTTGCAGAAACTGTATTACTTTGTAATTTCAGACCACACATTTAAATTCTTCATGTCTTAGGAGATTCACTGGGGTACTAGCAGATGTTGTAATGGTTATATTGTTGGGTTAACCCAGTGGCTTAAAACTCATGCTGGGTGCATGTGCAAGTGTGCCCAAAATCCTGAGAGGAGAGTGAAGGAGAAGAGATTATGGCGTGGCCATCACCCCTAGGGTGACAATTTCTCACTTTCTATCTCTGTCTCTCTGGCAAGTGCACATGTCTCATAGCAAAAAATCTCTCTTAAAAAATAAAGAAAAAAAGAAAGCTTCATTGTAGATCAGGTTCTCAAATGTCTATTTAAATAAATAACAATTAGTATTTGACTAAACTCTATTATTCCCACAAGGTAAAGGCAGGAGACTAGACAAACTCACCTTCTTTTCTTTCCTAAAATAGTCGCAGAAAATGAGAAGGGTGTGTATGTTCCCTGGAGAGAAAGAGAAGAGAAAGTGAAAAGAGCGATCCATCATGCCATGATTCCCCGTCTTCTCTTTCTTCTTTTGGGATTTTGGTACACGTGTAAATGCACCTGGCATGTTTGTTAAGCTGCCACGTCCAAGACTTAAACCATGCAGTCGGTCATGTGGCATTGAGTCGCCTTCACCCCCATGCGCCTGCTTGTCCCACCTTCTCCTTGATGTCCTCTGTCAGAGTAGATAGCCCTAACTGAGTGGTGACTTTCATGTCTGAATATGCATTTTCTGAGAATTTTAATGAATAGTGTTCATTTATTTCCTGATGATACAAAAAAATCTACTTTTTACTGAAAAATTACAACCTGACCAAAAGGCAAAGATTAAACACAATATGGCCAGTTAGGTAACCTGTATCCGTAAGTACTATTCACTTTTGAGTATCAAGATGTAGTTGTTTCTACTTTAGGCATACACATATGTTTACTGGTGTGTGTATCTGATGGCTTTTATATATTTAAAAAGTGTGATTGTAATATTTATTTATTATTAACTGATTAGGACATGATTACTGTTCTACGTATAGTAAATGATCATTTTCATGACATTTTTCTAACGTTAGTGACTGCATCTTGTCCATCCTTTGTGTTGTCATTGAATAGTTCATTACCGTGGGTCATCTGAGAGGTTTCCAGTCTTTTACAATATATGCAGATTTTTAAAAAATTTGCCATAGGGCATATGTGCTTGCTAGAGAGAGAAAGTACCCTGTAGGGAGGCTGTCCATACCACAGTCCTCTCTCCTACATTCTCTTATCAGGATTTTGAACATGCATGCACATGTGCCTGGCATGTTTTTCAAACTGCCAAGTCAGGGACTGGAATCATGTAATCAGTCATGTGGAATCCAGCTGCCTTAACCACCAAGCCACCAGCTGGCTTTCAGATCCTTTCTTAACATCTTCCAAGTGCTTTATCTAGAAGGAAGAGCTTGCACATTTTTAAAAAGCTTTGGCTTTAGTTTAATTACATTTATCCTATTTTGATATTTAATAGTTCATTTTTTGGAGAGGTTTTTGCTCTAGGTGTGTGCACTCGCCAGAAAGACAGAGACAGAGAGACGGAAAGCATAAAATCACCCCCCCCACCCCCCGGGCAGATCGCTAGGCCGCAATCCCATCTTCTCCATTCTCCTCTCAGGATCTTGTGCACACACGCACGTGCCTGGCGTGAGTTTTAAGCCACCGGGTTTGGGAATCTAACCATGGTTGATTACATAGGAGTCCAGTGACATAGCCATTATGCCAACTACTGGTCCTGATGTTTGACAGTTCAAATCCTTCCTCATAATTCTGTTATTAAATGTTTCTTTACCTGTTCATTCCAATTTATTTTTTTTCTGGATCACTTCAGAAGCATTTTTTCTTGAATTACATTATAAGTTCTATTGGCATTGCTTAACATCTTCAAATTAACTTGAGAATAATAACAGATTCCCTATAATAAATTCCTGTGTGAGAACATGGTGTGACATTTTATTTAATAAGTTCATTTTTTTCATTCTGATTTTGGTAAGGCTTTGTTGTTTTCTATGTATACTTCCTGTACATTTGCATTCTGTATATGTCCAGATGCATCTTATTCTTAAAATTTGCACTGGGAAATTTTAATGAATTTTTCTGACATTCATATATATATATATATATATATATACCACTTCATCATTCAATATCTTTTCATTGTTTATCCCAATCATTATTATTCTTATTCCAATTATTTTTTTAAGCAGTCAATCACTATTTCTCATTTTGCTTGTAAAAAGACTTTACCCGTCATGAAATACTTCTCAGACCAATCCAGTTGAGAATACTATACATGTCATCATCAACAGGTAATAAGCCATATCTGTTTCCCACTAACGTCCTGCCTCTCTGTTTGTTCCCTTGTTATCTTTCTCTATCCTCTTCTCTTCACACCCGCCCCCACTCCACACTTATTCTTTTTAAGTACTTTCACTGCTTTTATGTCCTCCAATATTTTGCTCTCTACCATATAGTGTGGATAGTCGGTATATATTAAGTGGATACATACAATATCTTTCTTTCATAGCCTGGCTTACTTCACTCTTGCTCAGTTATTTTGATTGGTTAGTTGTGGCGTAGTGGTTAAGGCTCTGGACTCTTACATGGCCAATGGTGGTTTAAGTCTCAGACCCCGTGGCTTGAAACTCAGGCTGGGTACATGTACTAGTGTGCCCAAAATCCTGAGAGGAGAATGAAGGAGAAAGTTTGCAGTGTGGCCATTCCCCAGGGGGTGATTTCTCACCTTCTCTCTCTTCCTCTCTGTCTCTACAGCAAGTACACATGCCCTATAGAAAGAAAAAAAAATCTCTCCAAAAACAAAAACTTGATTGTTGTTTGCAAACAAAGATATTTTTTTATCCACTTTCTGATAGTTGTATCTCATAGTTTTTTCTCACCTCATTGCTTTGGCCAGGCCTTGGGGAACAATAAATTGCACAACTGCTAGTTGTGTTAATGGCTTATGGTAGCTTTAACAGATGTGCCTCTAGGATTTCACTGATCGTGACTTGGATAGTTGTTGATGGTAATTTAATATAGATATTCTTTAGTGTGTTATTTTTCTCTCCCGTGGCTCATTTTTATTACTGTATACCTCTCTTTTGCATTTTGGTTAGCTGTTATGTATCATTTTAATCTGTTTCATAGACTGGTATTTTCATGGATTGTACTAAAAGCATGAAGCAGATATTGTAAAACACACACGTACACACACATGTACACACATATATTACAGCAATAGAACATATTTTAAAATAAAGGTTTTGTATGATTTTTCAGTATCACATTTCTCTCCTAGATAGTTTTCATAAATTACATTATTATTTTCTATATTTTTGTTATTTCCAATTCAGTTCTGTTATAGTCAGAGAGCATACTTTATATCATTTTAATTTGTTCAAAGTTTTGAGGTTTTTTTTTTTTTTTTGAGAGATTTTCATTGTAGGGCGCGTGCGCTCGCCAGACAGACAGAGAGAGACATAGAGACAGAAAGCGAGAAATCACCCCCCAGGGGGGATGGTCACGCCGCAATCCCTTCTCCTCCATTCTCCTCTCGGGATCTTGGGCACGCACGCACACGCGCCCGGCGTGAGTTTTAAGCCACCGGGTCCGGGACACGAACCGCGGTCGACTATGTGGGAGTCCAGCGACATAGCCATTACGCCAACTGCTGGTTCCCCAAAGTTTTGAGGTTTATGGTATATAATATGTCCTATTTTGATTCATTTTCCATAGGTAATTGAAAATAATACATTATCTGCCTTTGCTGGCTGGAATGTTTTATTTAGGGCAAGTTGTTTAATACTGCTTTTTAAATGTTTCTTATTAGTGATTTTCTATCCATTTATTGTATTAACTACTATGAGGAAAAGGTGCTGACATTTCCAGACACAATTTGGGTATATTTACTTTGATAAATACAGTTTTTGTTTCTGTATTTTGAATCTATGTTGCTAAGTGCATACATATTTTAGTTTTCTATGCCTTCTTTGTGAATTGACTCTATTATCATTATATAGCAAAATTTTTAAAAGTTTTTGTTTCTTAGTTTTATTAGGTGGCACATAGGCTTGCTGAAGGGAAACACAGAGAGAAAGAAAATGAGAATGTGCCCCATGGTAGGTGGTCAGCTGTACTCCCTTCTCCTCCATTTCTCCTCTCAG
This sequence comes from Tupaia belangeri chinensis, assembly GCF_000334495.1. NCBI lineage: Eukaryota > Metazoa > Chordata > Mammalia > Scandentia > Tupaiidae > Tupaia > Tupaia belangeri. The sequence continues at coordinate 5,329,935 of NW_006159558.1, read as the reverse complement.
GATTTTGGTACATACCCACATACACAGCAGGTTTTCATGCCGTCACATCTTGGACTCGTTCATGTTGGATCCAGCCACCATGACCACAGTGCTACTGGCTAGCCCTAGCTCTACCTTTCCATTGGTTTAACCATTTAACTTTGGCATTATTATTTGATAAACTTAGGTTACAGACTAACATTTTTGCTAGCTGCTTTATTTTTTCTATTTTTTTAAATGTTGTATAGTCTTTTAAAAATTTTTGTTTCCTCTTTTCTTCTTTTTCATGATTTTATATCTCTCATATTGACTTGTTATTTATACCTCTCAGTTTTTGGTGAATACCCTCAGCTATAGTCCACTTTCAAATAATATTAAGTCATTTCTTGAGTATCAGAATAACTTATAATAGTATACTCATAATTCCTCCATCCCATTTTTTTGTGCTCTTGTGTTCATATACCTTACTTTCACATGTTTGTACAAATCTACAATATATTGGTGCTATTTTTCCTTGATAAAATAAATTGCATTTTTGAATTCTTTTCCTTGTGTTAAAGTATACTTAATTCTATCTACCTATCTTTAATTTTATTGATTTAGAAAAAATTGCCAACAGGTGCATGTGCTCATAGAAGAGAGAGAGAAAGAGGGAATGTGATAAAGCACCCCCCCTCCCAAAGTAGTGAGTGCTTACACTACAATCCCTTCTCCATTTTTGTCTCCTTTCAGGATTTTTGGACATGCATGCACACATGCTTGGTATGCTTTCAAGCTGCCAGGTCTGGAACTTGTATTCAGCCATGTTAGATCTAGCTGCTTGAATCACCACATTTCACAGATTTCCACTTCAGTTTTCTTGAATCCATTGGTGAACTCGGTCAAAGGGCTTTTTCAACTTTGTTTTCACTTCTAGATTTTTTATTTTACTCTATGGTTACTAAAATTCTCCATATGTTCATGCATGTTTACCTTTTCCACTAGAGTCTTTCATATACTGATCCACAGATATTTTACGATTTTTTTCTGAATCATATATGTATCTGATTTTGTAGCTTGCTTTGCCTCTTACCAATGCATTTTTCTCTTGTGATTGTGTGAGTCCAATACATTTTGACTGACTGTCAAACTTTATGACAGAACAACACAGACTGAGGAAGGCAGAATTTATGCCTGGAAATGAGCATGCCTGTCTTTCAGCTGAGCTATTAGTAGGGAAGAATGAGTCAGTCTTGTAGAGAGTTGTGATGGGTTTGAGTAACTTCTTGCTTCAGCGCACACCTGGTTTCTGATCCTCTAATTTTACCCCATTCTTAGGATGTGTTCTGATTTGTTGATTAGTGGATTTTTCTCCATGTTCCTGCTCCACCCTCAGCTTTGGGCTTGTCCTGTGTGCCCTGTCTCCCAGAGAGGGTTTCTGTTTACACTCCTACCCTTCCTACATGATACACTACTCTTACCTGTTACTGGATGCTTGCAAGCCCAGTCATGGGAATCCGAGAGGGTGACTGTCTGTGGTATTGACCAGGTCCAGTATAGGGCAGCCTCCATGTCCCTGGGTCTCAGAATCAGTTTCTTAGTGATCCTGTGACATCCCCAGCATGGAAAGTGTTCTTGTAATCTGCAGCCAGGTTCATTTCCTACCCCGCCTCCAGGTACAGAGGGCCCGTTGAAAATTCCTTCAACCCATCTCTAGATTCAGTCTATCTCCCCCTGCACTCTGGATGGCAGTGTATGCTGCCTTTTTTTAGTGGCTTAGAACTTTTGTGTCTTAGGTAAGAAAGGTCCAGGCAGGACTTTCTCAATCTGAAGCTCATGAGTTTTGTTCTGAGGGACCTCCCCCCCACACAATGGAGACCCCTGAAGAAGATTCCATCTGCCTAGATCTCCTCAGAGCTGGTTCTCATGGTCTGTCTTCTCTAGATAAGGAAAATACCAGATTGACATCAAATGGACAGTCTCCAGACATCTCTTCATCGCAACATTTCAGAAACTTCCATTGTTCGCATTGTTCTTTTATGTAGAATCAATGTCTTGCTTTCTAATATGTAAATGTTTCTAATAATAACAATCTTTGAAGTTCACCGTCTACTTTTTGCAACCCAGAAGCAATATCAGAGGGAAGTAGATGAACTTTTTGAAGCAGCAAGAAAGGAAATATTACATCTTCCTTTTCTCAAGTATATTACTTTGAGTCCAGGGATTTAAAAGTACTTCTTGAAACCATAAAACTTCAGCCCTGCAGATACTTTCTCCAGAATGTATTTATCTGGGAAAGCCTGTTTCACGCTTCCATTACCTTTTCCTTGTGCCTATATTTATCTCCGCTTCCTCCTGTATTTCTTCTATGAGGATAATGGGTTATGAAAGCAATGGGATATTTTCACAGTAAAGATTAGATGTTTACTTTAAAGAGAGCCCCATGCACAGAACAAGACCAAATCAAGAGGCAGAGAACATTGAATTATTTTTTTGAAAGTAGAAAAGCTATTTGATGTCCTTCATCCCAGCCTAATTTCTCATGTGCCTTCACTATTTGCTTCTGAGTATTGTGTGCATGATTCTGGAACTGTCAATTTAAAAAAATAAATAAGTGGAATGATGCATTTATTTTATTTCTAGTGGCTAAATTTCAGCCTTGAGTTAGGGAGCGATCTGGAAATAGAGGCTCTCTTCTCCGGTTGGTACCCTGTTGTCAGTCACCATGTGGGTGTTGGAAGGCATAGCACTGACCACACATCTCTGACACACAATGCAGGTTAGAGGCAGCAGACACAGTCTGTGAAGCCGCTGACATTTTGCATTAGGTAGTTTGAAGTGTGCTCTTATCCAGTCTTCAGTCTACAAGGATTTCTGTGGGTACGGTCTGTTGATGGAACTGAAAGCAGTTTCTGTGAAGGTAGCTCATCTTTATGGGGATTGCTCACCCAGTGATTTAAATAAAGCAACAAAACATTGAGCTCTATCATTTGTATGCATATACCCCACAGGCAGTGCCTGCTTTTTTTTTTAACTTATTTTTTTGGCGAGCTTTTTGCTATAGGGCGCTTGTGCTCACCAGACAGACAGAGAGAGACCTAGAGACAGAAAGCGAGAAATCACCCCCCCCCCAGAGGGGATGGTCATGCTGCAATCCCTTCTCCTCCATTCTCCTTTCTGGATCTTGGGCACGCACGCACACGCGCCCAGCATGAGTTTTAAGCCACCGGGCCGAGGACGCGAACCGCAGTCGACTACGTGGGAGTCCAGCAACATAGCCATTATGCTAACTGCTGGTTCCCAGTGCCTGCTTTTTGTAAGTGGACTTAGTTGTCAATTTAAGGGCTTTTAGTTTATTTCACTTGATCTTTTACCCCATAGGGTATTTGGGAGGTTAAAAATGACCAGAAAGAAGTAGGACAGAAAGATTTTTAAAGAGTGTGAAATGTTGGTTGTTGAGTGAAGGTAGTGTGGCCCATCTTCACTCTGTATTGAGTCGTGTAGTGGGGCGGCATTGCTGGTGCACAGGTGATAAACGAATTTACCAGACAGAAATGTGCACATGAACAGCTCAGGCAATAGTGCCTGGGTGAGACCTGAGCAGGTTCGCAGGTTTGCAGGTTCGCACCTCTCAAGGTCTTCTTTATGCTCTCCATGGTAGGGGATGGTAAAGCCAAACTGCAAGCCCTGGTCTGGGCTGGTGTGTTCCTTGTTTCTCAGGAGTGCAGAGCATCCATCAGCTGCAGAGACTACGGCTGCCAGAGGTGGCGCCTGAGGGGTCCAGAACATCTGCTTCACCTGTTGTAAAGCTTATCTCAGGGTCTTTATCTCCGGCCCTTTCATTAAGCTGAGCGAGTTTGCTTGTGTCCTTGGGTAAGGTTCATCTTAGGCCCTCTTTATTGACCCTTGCTCTGCCTATTTTCTTATGAACTCTTCACACGGACATTTGCTTTATCTGTGTCACAGACACCAGCCATCTTATCTCCTGGGACTCTGTGAGCAGCTGTGAGCTCCTGCTCCAGGGCAGCAAGGTGGCCTTGATAAAGGGTCCCGTCTAGTTGGGTGCTCTCCAGGTCTACATGACTGACAATAAAATGAATAAGCAATATCAAGATTCTACTCAAATAAAAGGCTTTAAACAAACATACAAACTCAAGTCGGCATGGCCATTAACCAGCATGTACAATTGGGGTACTATCTAAGGCAACATCAACCCATACGAAAATGCCACACCTTTACCAATAATTCCACATGAACTTACATGCATACATGTTTATGCCTGTAAGGGTGAGTATGTACAATCTTAATAATTGTAGAACGTAGTTAAATATGCCAGGAACTTAAATATTTGTCAAATGAATGGTGAGTCTTTGTTGCTGTTCAATAAATGTTTGTTGAGCTGTTTGAATGAAAATGGAAACACATTTGATAAGGTAATATTGTTTTGTCAGCTAATGTTTTATGAGAAGGCTAATCTTTAAAAGCACACAAAGCACCTGTATTTGTACAGGATTATTAAGCACAACAGACGCTTCGCTTTTTTTTTTTTTTAAAGGGAGAGTCTTTGGCCTGAAATCAATTTGGAACCAAAACTGTGTTTATTTTGCACTAATGACACATTAGAGCAATCCAGGGGACTCTAGTAAAACACCAGTCCCTCTGCGGGGCCACAGCTACACCCAAGACACGGAGTCACACCCTGGAAACCAGCTCATGAGTGGCTGCTCTTATGATCCGTGTGGTATTTTAGTATGTCATGTATACTACAAAAGTGCTGCCTGAATTTAGAATTAATAAGATGTTTTGGAATTCAATATTTTTTATTTTGCAAATGCATTTTAAAAAATATATATTGCATAATTTTCAAGGGTTGAATGATTAAAATAGTATAAACTATGATTAAGTGTATGATGTATTATTGGTGATGTCCTTGGGATCTACAGAAGATTAGGATATGCTGAGCTAATGAAAGTATTTCATGTATTAGTGCTTCCAAGGGGTTTACATTCAGCAAAAGCACAAAAGCGTAACTTTTTGAAAGGGATCCATTCATGTGATAAGAATATAGTTAAAGCATGATAATCTCAGATACATTATGTTAGCTCATTCTTTATGGTTCAGGTGCTAGGATCTTAAGTTTATTAACTACTGTGTAAAAATATAATCCAGGCTAGCTTGTGGTGTAGTGTTTAAGGCTCTGGATTCCAATATGGCTGACAACAGTTTGAGTCTTGGCCCTGGAAGCTTCAGAATCACATTGGGCACATGTGTGTGTGTGCCCAGAATCCTGAGAGAATGGAGGAGAAGGGATAGCAGCATGGCCATCCTCGCTTGGGCATGATTTCTCAGTTCCCTCTCACTGTCTGCCTCTCTCTGGCGAGCGCATGTGTCCTATGACAAAAAAGCCTTAAAAATTAAATTCAACTACTACCTCAAGTTACCTAATTTTGCTGCAACTTCAAAGTTTAGTCAGTCTATTCCATCAATAATATTTGCCTTGTTTATTTCTAAGATGATGCAATCACTGTCAAAAGGTAGTTTTAAATAAAGTTCTTTAGAGCCTTGATTTCAGGTAAATTATTTTAATTCTACCAGTATGCATGTTTCCTCTTCTAATTCAGAAATGGTATAACATTTGAGTTTTCAGAAAGTGCTGATATACTGGAAGGCTGTGATTGAAGAATATTCAACTAAGATAATCCCTCAGAGGATGCTCTAGCTTTTCAGTGATTGAAAACTGAAGTACATTTAAAGAAAAAATGCATTGCAGGACCAGCAGTTGGCATAGTGGCTATGTTGTTGGACTCCCATGTATTCGACCACAGTTCGAGTCACAGACTCAGTGGCTTAAACTCATACCAGGCGCATGTGTGTGTGTGCCCAAGATCCCGAGAAGAGAATGGAGGAGAAGGGATTACGGTATGGCCAAACCTCCTGGGAAGTGATTTCTTGCTTTCTGTCTCTCTGTCTCAGTCTTTCTGGTCAGCTCACGTGCCCTATAGCAAAAACCTCTCCAAAAAAAAAAAAGTATTACATTTAGAAAGACTGATTATACTTTGTTTTAAGTTATATTTAATGGGAATATGGAAAATATTTCACTTCATGAATATCATGCAAGAATATAAGATTATCAACTATTTTTTTAACAAGAATGATTTATCATTATTATTACTTTTTAAAATTTGCTGCAGGCATGTGTGCTCACCAGAGAAAGAAAGAGAAAGACAGAAAGTGAAAAAACAAACTGTGAGGTCTGGGACTTGAACTGTGGTTGGCCATATGGGAGTCCAGGACCCTAACCACCACGCCACCTGCTGACACCAGTCATGAACTAGTTATGGAAATAGGTTTAAAGCTCCTTTACATTAATAAGATTCAAGCACGTGCAACTCATTCCTCACTACGATCAATCAGAGTCAGTCACTTCCCCCTGAGTAACTATTCTGATACTTTCTAATAACCCACTCCCAGTTTCTCATTTGACCGTTCCTTGTTCTCAAACAGACCTCCACATGACTCAGCACTTGGTCAGATGGTTCTCTCTTAATTTCAGAATGGCTGCCGTCCTGTTGGTCAGCTTCATATGGGCTCTCCTCTCCCTCCTAATACTCCGCACTCCAGTAGATACTCTCTGTGTATTCTGTTTCATTGGAGCAACCTGCGAAGGTTGCACCGGCATTTCTATACTCTTCTGCCATGAACTGGGACCAGCCTGTGGCTTCTAGTTTTGGGTGGACTCCTCCTCCTTGTGGTGTACTCAGCTAAACATATGTTCCAGCAGTTTCCCTCCCTCCTAAATCCTAATCATATTCCTCTCCATCAGCTCTTTTCCTGCTATGTGTACATGTTATTTCTTACACCTGAAAACACAACACTCCTGACCCGTTAAACTACCATCCCATGCCTCTCTTCCAACTTCCGACAAAACCCTATGGAAGAGTTGTCTGTGCTCTCTGGTCTCATGGTTCCCTGGACCCCACCTGGCCAGAGGGAGTGAGAGCAGAGGGGAAGTGAGTAGACAGTTCTCAGCCAACCTTTTACTGCCCTGTACAGTGGATTCCTCCTCCCTCTGAAACCTGGAGAGCTATAGCTACACACAAAATTTGCTCCTTTTGTTAATCTAAAAAGAGAACACAGACACATACCATAAAAAGTTTTAAAAATAAGCTACGAGATGAGAAAAGTACTTGAAACTTACCTAAGACGTAAAAGATGACTCGTTTTGGCCTAGAGAGAGCTTTTTGAGTTTAATAATGGATCAGAGCCCAAAAGAAGACTAGCCAAAGACATGAATGTGAAATACACGGAATAGATATCATTCATGAAGAAAAATTAGTTCAGTCTAGCTGATAACAAATTCATACTAGCATGTTAAGAATATAACATTTAGAATATAGTTCTAATGCAAAACCTAAGAGGTATATATGTATAGACTCCAGAAAGTTCACAGAAAGTGGAATTAAAGTGCAAGTTTATTTTGGTGCAAAAAGGTTGTGAAATCCACACACAGTTTCTTCATGAAATGCATTTTCCATGAACTTTTTGAAGGTCCCGTCATATCCTGCTGATGGGGTATAGATAGCTACATCCAATGGGAGGGATTTTAGCAAATTTCTCCTTAAGTTTTAAAATGTACATTTCTTTTCACATATCTGCACAACTTCTGGTTGTGCAGATATCCTAGAAACATAATTACATAAATGTGCAAAATATGTTGCTGAGTCTTCATAGAAGTATTCCACAATGAAGTGCTAGTTTAAAAAATATGTGTGTGGGGCCAGCAGGTGGTGTGGTGGTTGGGGTGTTGGACTCCTACATGACTGACCACAGTTCAAGTCCCAAATCTGGTGGCTTGCTTTCTCACTTTCTCTCTGTCTCTCTCATGCCCTATAGCAAATCAAAAAATAATAATAAATACAATTAAATAAATAATTCCTAAAATATGTAAACAGTACATTAGTAAACATTATAATATGAAGATTTATTTTTAAAATATATTTATTTATTTAATTTCATTTGTTATCATTATTTTTTAATTTGACCAGAGAGAGATAGAGAAAGATTGAGAAAGGGAAAGTGAGAAAAAGCAAGCCACCAGGTCCAGGACTCGAACCACAGTCGGCCATGTGGGAATCTAGTACCTTTAACCACCATGCCACCTGCCAGCCCCAGATTTATTAACATCCTGTGATACATCTTTAGAGAATAATATGTGTAGTACAATCCCGTTTTTATTCTTTATCCCAGAAAGCAAGATAGAAGGAAAAATATCCAGGTAATAAAATAAGTGACCTATGGATATTAGAGATATTTATGCTGATTTCTCCCCTCATTAAATCTCCAATTATTTTTAGAGAGATTTATGAGGAACATGTGCTCTTGGGGGAGACAGGGAGAGAGAGACAGAGAGATAGAAAGCAAAAAATCATCCCCAAGGGGAGATGGCCAAGCTGCAATTCCCTTTCCTCCATTCTTCTCTTGGGATCTTGGGCATGCACGCACACGCATCTGGTGTGACTTTAAGCCGCCAAGTCTGGACTCGAACTGTGGGAGGCTATGTGGGAGTCCAGCAATGTAACCATTATGCCATCTGCTGGTCCCAGGCTCCAATATTTTTAGTGACTATTACTATGGAAATAAGATACAGTTAGTAAAATAGAAATAAATATTCTTACTCATAAATATACAACTAAAATTCTTAGTTTAAATACAAGGAGAAAATACATGTGATTGCTTTCATTATGAACACATAAGAGAGAAATTAGCTAGCTTCTGGGAGCTGTGGTCTCCAGAAAGGGACCATCCCAGGTATGAATCGCCAGGTTGTCTCTCTCCCTTTCTCTTTCTAGCGGTGCTGTGGTGAATTTTAAAGATTTTCTCAAAATACTGGAATAGCTAAAGTTGAGACATGCACACGTACACACGTACACATATTCGCATACAGATATGAATACTCACATGGACAGATACAAGGTTTGAATGCTGATACATAGAGTGGTTAGTATGCCTGTGCACACAGATATACATATATGAATACATGTGCACACAGGTATGTTTGGAGTTAAGCGCGCACACATACACGGATACACACACACATATCCTGTTGAGTCTCCTGGCAAATCTCTGATACTTGGTTAACAAACTTTTGGTGTGAATTTTCTAAAGTCATTTTTCAATGAATCGGCCACAATGGCACGGTGGCAATGCAGTGCTCCTTCACATTGAAGTCACACAGAAGGGTCCTCGGTTTGCATCCTCAGCTCGCCTTGTGCACCCAGATGCATGTGCATGCCTACGATCCTGGAGAACTGAGCCTGGAGGTAGAGGGAGGACAAAGTCTCTGTGGTGGGTCTCTCTCTCTCTGTCTCTCTTATGCAAGAAATAAATAAACATTTAAAGTGAAGTTAAAGAGAAAGCTTTTGTGTGAAACGTGGCGTGTTTCAGACGGTATTTAGAAAAGGGCTACACCTGCTTCTTGCAGCAGCCAACAGCTGCGTGAGCAATGCGCAGGGCTCGGCACCTCCACAGACAGTTACTGTGGAAACGGCCCGTGCTCTGCGAGACTGGGGTGGGGCGCCTGAATAATCACGCCTCGCCTCACCTCTTCCAGTGCAACACCATCAAGCCTTTACCTCCATGGATTTGGACATGTTAGAGGAATCGTACAGAAAAATAGGGCATCAGAGCAGAGTAATTTATCACCACCCCCACCCAACATGACGACTGTGCTCATGTCCCGATTCTCTGTGCCCGTGGCATACCGCTTCCCCTCGTGGGCTCCTGTGCATGTGTATTTTCTGATCATTTGTTTGAAGAAAGTTTCTCCTTTAGAAGCAGAAGTGTCATGAAGGCAGGCATAACCGCGCTTTAGCCACCCTGCGCCTGAGGAGTCTGCCACCAGAGGACTTTGAATACCGTGGACCAAGATGAGAGATCGAGTCTCGTCTGTGTGCACAGCCACCAAGGGCATGTTTGTCTTGCTCAGTATCAGAAACGTTGGTTCCCAGGAAGTCAGTATTTTCATCCTTGTTTTCCCAAAGAGACATCTGAAATGTCTTGCCTGAGGTCACAGTGCTGGGAGAGGCTGAAGATGAGTCTATTACTTTTTTCATTTATTTAGAAATGGAGAATGAGAGAGGGAGAGAGACAGGGACCCATGACAGGGTCTACAAACCATCCCCGCCCGGAGCCTTCCAGCCAGTAGGATTACCAGTGCAGCATGGACCGATGTTCAGGTCCACCCAGGACCCACACCTGGGATCCACACCCCTAGCCTCCCCATGTGGCTCCAGCATTGCACAGAGGCGACCTACACCCTGTGTCACCATAGCTGCATGGATTATTCAGTTACTGATGAGAATAACCCATCCAACACAAACCATTTTAAATACGGTGCTTCTTAGTCATCTTCTAAATTGACTTCCATCCTTTATTTCAGGAATGAAAGATGCATCCTTATGCAACAAGTTTAGGCTGTATTTAAAAATGTCTTATGGGAAAATGCTGAGTGGTGCAGGTAAAAACTTGTGTTTATAAAACACACATCATTAAAAGGGCTTTTTAGTATTGAGGTTTCTACTAAAAGGAAAAAAAAAAAAAAAAATATAAAAAGGCCAGGCCTCCCCCACCAGGCCTCCCCCCACACTACCACCTCTTAAAAAAAAAAAAAAAAAAAAAAAAGAGAAAACTCTCAACTCGCAGTTCCACTACAAGGCACTGGTTTAAAGAAAGTCTCTTCCCAATCAAGAACCTTCACGAAGGCAGTGTAGGCTTCTTTGGATGCCTTGTTTTGGAGTTGAATTTCCAAAACTACATGTCTGAGTCTTGAGGCCCTTCACAGGGTTCTCACTGAGTGTGCACAGGACAGGGGAGGACAGGTCATCCTGGCGGAGCCTGTACTGAGCTGCATGTGCCAGTGCTGCAACTGCCCACTGCCCACTTTGTCCCTGTCACACTTACTTACCCACGCCGAGTTTCCCTGTGATCACTGTGTACCTGGCTCGTGCGCTCTGTGCTCTGGGCACCTGTGTACTCTGCTCAGCCCCTCATTGCGTTACTTCTTCAGGTGGGACCACCCACATTTTTTACCATTAGCTTCTTCTTGCACCTAATTCCTGGGCCTCTCTGGGTGACCGCTCTGCTCCTCTGGCATGATTCCATTCCAGATGCATACTGCCCCTGGATCCCCAACACCAACATAGGAGAGACTTTGGGACTGTAAATACCCAGATTCTCCCAGTATGAGAAACATAGGCTGTTCTCAGTATGGTGCACCTAGAATAGTCTTGGCACTTCCTGTGTGTGTGCATGTGTGTGTGTGTGCATGTGTGTGTGTGTGTAGGGAGTGCTCAGTCTTCGATACCCAGGGTGGCACGTCTGAGCTATTATATGATGACTGAAGACATTCGTCTGCTTCACTGTGTAAGCATTTTATGATCTGTATGTGAGGGCTTCAGAATGTTTGGGGGAGAGTGTATTTAAAGTATGAGTTTATTTTGATGCAGATTTTTAAAAAGCATGTTCTTATACCATTTTTTCATATTAAGGATATGTATTTTCATTTTCCACAAACTTTTTGAACCCCCATGTGTTCTGTCACATCATGTTGCAAGCCTACAAAGTACACAGCAAGATGTATGGACGACAAAAGGGACAGGGGCTGACTGCTGTGGAGACGAGCCAGGTGTAGCGGGAGCTTAAGTGGCTCTTCTTCCTGATATCCCTGCTTTCTGGTTGGATTCCAGAGACAGGCTTAACATTTCACTTAATGCAGAAATAAGCACATCAAGGACACATTAAGGACTAGAGGGTGAAATGTATCATTCTCAGCAGGCAGGGACATTACTTCCGAGAGGAGAAAACTCGATGTGTGATCGGAGGCCGGTTATTGCCGTAGGTCAGTAGGAGTTTGCATAGACTGGAACAGACATGCAGACGTCAGCCGCTTCCCCTACAACGCAGGAGCTGTGCGAGATGAACGGCCTCCCTCAGAGCTGCCCTTGGAGTCTGCTAATGCCATTGTTTATGCCTTTCAGTTCCCTTCTTTGATAATAAATGGAACTGTTTCCAAATGAGAACATTTAACTGTTCATAATTCATTGCAAGCTGCCTCCTGTCTGTCCCCTCCACCTCCCCACTGGCAGGATGAGTAGGAAGTGATGCACGTGCAGGGCTGTGCCTGTCGCTCAGACGTAAAATGGTCCTTTAGGGGAGTTTGGCATTAGACAGTGTGAACAGTGAAGTAGCAGGGCCTTGGACACACCCACACTCACACACACACACACACACACACACACATACACAAGTTATCTCTGCAGACTTTATTGCCTCCACCTGGAATAAAAAATGAGAAAGAAAACAGATGTGTCTTACAGGGGATTACTACTTAACCTTGAAGGGCTCTAGGCATGCTACACATACATACGACACACACAATACACATGCATACACCTTGTACACATGCACGCACCGTCACTTTGTGGATGGAGCTGCCTGACAGGTGGTCATGTGTCTTCAATCTGTGTTGTCTGAGGTACACCAAGTAACCTTTTTCAAAGGTCAACCTGGACATTTTGTCAGTTCAGTGAACTTTAGAGAAGGGACATCAATAACATCACAGATCACAGTCACCATAAGTGACATGTCTGTTAAGTAACAGGGTCGTTAAATATGATACAAAAACAAATAGAAACTTTGAAAATAACATATACATAATTGATGACATGAACCTGATGAAAAAGATGATGCTATTACATTTTATAAAATATACCCTTTAAAAAATGCTAGTAAGAATCACAAAATGAGGTTAGTTATTTTAAGTGAGAGCCCAAGAAGTGCAAAATTAAATACAAGGAAATCCCTTAGTTTAATTGATAAATGGCAGCTGAGGGTTTTATTAGGCTTCTCAACAGGTTGTATTAGGTTTTCTAGAAAGTCATGATGTATTATTCCACGTTCTTTTTTTTTTTTTTTTTTTTTTGGGAGGGTTTTTCTTAGAGGCTTTTTTTTTTTTTTCTTTTTTTGAGAGAGATTTTGCTATAGGGGACGTGTGTCTGCCAGAAAGACAGAGAGATGGAAAGCAAGAAATCACTCCCTGCAGGGATGGTGCAATCGCTTCTCCTCCATTCTTCTCTCGGGATTTTGGACACACACACACACCTGCCCAGCATGAGTTTCAAGCCACCAAGTTTGGGGCCCAAACTACAGTGGACCACATGGGAGTCTGGCACCTTAACCACTACACCACCCGATAGCTCCTCCATGCAAAAATGGGTCATGAGTTTCCTGACAACAATGATTTTACCTCTTAATAATCAGAGCTCTATAATATTCAGAATGCATTCTCATGTGTCTGTGCTTGATTATGCAAATAATCCAGTTTGAAATGATGTTTTATATCACATTATTTACCTAGAAACTAACAAGACTGATTAATTGTACAAAATTGATCATTGGTGAATCTTATATTGGAACAAATTTGTTCAATATTATTGTTACTTTGACTTATTTTGTTTTTTGACTTATTTTTAACATTTGTGCATTATATATAGAAAAATCTAAAATTTTTGATAATAGTTTAAAAATAAGACATTGACCATAAGTCTAAATTAGATATTTCAGATCATTATTTTCTGTAACTAAGAAGTTTTACTTATCTGGGCTGTTGACATATTTTTAATATAAAACTTTCTAAATTATTAATTTTAATCTCATGATAACTAATCTCCATTTGGGATAATTTAGATGTGTTTTTTTAATAAGCACAAAAATAACTGCACAAGCCATTTTGTTTTATTCATCTGTCTGTTTAGCACAGCCTGTTTCCATGTTCCTGACCGTAGTCATTTGCTGCATTTTAGAAAGAACTGAGTGCACTGGCTCTGTGTGCTGGGCTGCCGTTAGACACGGAGTGGGAAATGTGCTCTGGCCTGAAAGAGCACACGTGTCTCAGTGAAATGATGCAGTGCACAGTGTGGAGAGGAGAAGGTAGAAAACGCCACGTGGGTGGTACAAGGCGATGTCTACTCAGCAGCTCCGTCCAGTTCCAGCATTGGACCTGGGTTTTGTGAGTGAGTAGGAAATCTTTGGGCTAGTTGATAGGGTGTGGGAGGAATACAGAACACGGGGAGGCCTGTCCCAAGGACAGAGATAAGAAGACACAAAATACTTGTATTGTGTTGGGGCTTCAGCAGATTGTGTAGGTTAGTGATGTGGTTGGAGGAAGGAGCAAATGAGAGTCTGAGGCCTTCTGCACTCCCTTTGGGGAATGGTCCATCTGTCTGTCACCTCTGTCATCACCTCACTGCATGTTTACTGTTTCTGGCTCTGATCTCCCCTACCCCCAGGATAAAACTTGGACAAACCCACATTTAATTTCCTGATCTCGTTCCATGCAGTCTGTATGCCATAATTAGCCATGTGCATATTGACATTAGACTTACTCACCCCTGCCTCACACCTGCATAATGATCTCAAAGTGACCTGGCTCAAGAATATGCTCTAAGGACAAGGAGTCCAATCTACTTCCTGGAACTTGAACCCCTGTTTATTATGGGCTGGGAAGCTCCGTTCTCTCTGTCGGGACTCTCGGGCATATTGCATCACCAATCCATTTGTTTAGAAGGTTCCAGGAGACATCTCTGATCTTGGAAGATAGCATGTATGAATTACTTTTGGAAAGTAATATTTCCAGTGGACATCCAAAAGTGTGAAAAAAAGGCAAAGAACGAGTTTAAAGTATGAGTTTATTTGGGTGCAAAAATAACTTGAAATCCATGCATAGTTTTTGTCATAATACACATTTTTTCATGAGCTTTTTGAAGATCCCTCATATACGCATAAAAGGAAAGATCATTGTACAAGAATAACAGCATTTAGCACCTGAAATTTTGTTTCATTCCCAGAAAATGAAACTAAATATATTTGCAAATGAGGATAGTTATTTTTAAATTAAATTACCTAAACTGGTTATATTTCTATTTTTTTTCAGTCTTAGGGAAAGTAATTTATTATAACTCTCGGAAAGAAAAGATTATTTTAAAATAGTATTTTATTTCCAACACAGTTGCTTTTCTTACAAGTAAACCTGGAAAAATCGCCCTGTGCTTTTTTCATTTCTCTGGAACTTTATGTGAGTGTGCTAAATCTGAAGACTTTGACATCCTTATCTAAAATTAGCTCATGAAATAGTTTTCATTTCTTCAATTTAGGGCAGATTTGGAGACATTTTCAATGAGTTATTTAGCCAGTCAGTGGAAAGTTTTCACCCCTTTCAGAAAAAGGAGTAATCATGTTGAAGATGATTGAATTTATAAAAATAATTTTCTTTCCCGCCTACCACAGTGTGTGCTCATTCTCTATAAGATAACCCGTGGTTAGCACCGCACTTCCCCTGGGAGCGCTGCAGGATTGATGGTGGTGATAGTGTTGCCCAAAGACAGTCCAAGGTAAAATGGGAGTGGAATATTTAAAATTCAACAGTCAAGGCTCTTAGTATCAAGAGATGCCTCACTAGACTTTACTTTCATGATTTTTAAAATTAAATTTATATTTTTGAGAGAATTTTTGCTATCGAGCATGTGTGCTCGTCAGAAAGACAGAGAGAGAGACAGAGAGACAGAAAGTGAGAAATCACCCCCCAAGGGGATGGCCATGCTGCAATCCCTTCTCCTTCATTCTCTCCTTGGGATTTTGGGTATGCATACACATGCGCCTGGTGTGAGTTTTGAGCCTCTGAGTCCAGGACTCGAACCATGGCCAACTACATGAGAATCCAGCGACATAACCATTATGCCATCTGCTGGTCCCAAATATATGATTTTTAAGGGCAAACTTTTTTTTTTTTCCCCAAAGATTATTTACATATTTATTTGAGATTTTTGCTATAGGGCATGTGTACTCACTGGAGAGACAGAGAGAAAGTAAGAAGTCATCCCCTGGGGGCATGACCACACCACAATCCCTTCGCCTCCATTCTCCTCTCAGGATTTGAGGCATGGGTGCACACGTGCCTGGCCTGAGTTTTAAGTTGCCAGGTCTGGGACTTGAGCCATAGTCGACTACGTGGGAGTCCAGTGATGTAACCATTTCACCATCTGCTGGTCCCAAGGGGAAACATTTTTTTTTTTTTTAGAGGTTTTTGCTATAGGGCACACACGCTCACCAGAGAGACAGAGAGACAGAAAGCAATCAACCCCCAGGGGCGTCCCTTCTCCTCCATTCTCCTCTTGGGATCTTAGGTACGCACGCACACGCGCCCAGCGTGAGTTTAAGCCACTGGGTTGGGACTTGAACCGTGGACCACTACAGGGGAATTCAGCAACATAGCCATTATGCCAACTGCTAGTCACTAGGGGAAACGTTTTTAAAACCATGCTTTTAAAAGAGAAGAAATGCAATCACAGTGGCATAAGTGAAGACAGCTTGAAATCATTTTCCCAGCACTTTCATACACTTGTGCAGTGACACATGCACATGTAGCAGATGAGCTAGAGGAACCGGATGGATGCCTAGGTGGGGTCTACAGCTGTGGATAGGTTGGAGAGCCAAAGGAGTGTCTAGTGAGGATTGCCATTCCAACACTGAAGGCAGTTCTCGCACCCTTGGGCCATCAAAGCACAGATTTGGGGACCTAGGAGTGACCATGGTAACGTGTAGTCACACCCTTTCCACTGTATTGATTTTCCCTTTCCCAGCATGCTTCAGTGTTGTAAACTGACAGGAACTTAAGGGATAATTATTTAAAATTGCAATGTATGTATATTTCTGGCAATTTATTTATCTTTTTTGGTGTCAAGACTCCCATCAGAAATGAATGGGGAGAAAATAGAAAAGCCATTTCCATCTCTGTGGAGAATAGGAGCAAAGCCTCTGGCCCAGCTTTATTACTTGGTATTGTCTTCGTACTCTAAGGGGATAGAGATAACACAGAACGTTCTCCTGACGTGTCTCATGACTGCTGATGCATGATCTGGTGAAAAATATTGGCAAATGTAGCCCAGAAACAATTAAAAGTGTATTTTTAAAGTTTTTAGTAAAATGTCTTTCATAATGGGTAGAAACAAAAAGAGAGAGTGAGGCATCTTCAGCGGGTCTCACGCTGCAATCTCCCCCTCCCTGCCTTCTAAGAACTTCCAGGACTATAGGTGCTCACAGGCGGGGCTGAGACCTGAACCCATGATCTTCCAGATAGATCCAGCGTCACTCAAGCAGTGTATTTCCCCTGCACCACAGAGCTGGCCCTAAAAGTACAATACTTACAGTGGCTTCCAGAGCCAGCAGGTGATGTGGTGGTTAAGGTGTTGGACTCCCACATGACTGACCATGGTTCAAGTCCTGGACCTGGCAGCTTGAAAATCATGCTGGGTGCATGTGCATGCATGCCCAAAATTCCAGGAAAAAGGTGGAGAAGGAGGGATTTCATGTGGCCATCCTCCCTGGGGGATGATTTCTCACTTTTCCACTCTCTGTCTCTCCCCAGTGAGTGCAGGGACCTGATGGCAAAAATCTAAAAAAAAAAAAAACCAAAGTGGCTTATACTTTCATAGATTATCGTACATGACAGATCCTGTTTTAAATTTGTATGCTATTTTATTAACGAAAATGTATGCTGATGAAAGCTTTTTCTGCTTTGCTCATTTGTGTAATAACAGTGTCTAGAATAATGGCACAAAAAAGAAACTCAGTAAATTGGTGGATGAAATGAATGAATAATATTCAGATCAACACTGTGAGGTTGGCACTATTAATATCATTTTGTATAAGAGGTAGTATAAGAGGTCCATAGAGGTTAAGAAATTTGCTCAAGGTCACAGATACCATGTACAACCATGTAGGACTTTTTCCCTGGAAGTGCAAGGAAAGTTCAAATTGGAAACTTTAATATTACTTAATTTACTATTTTAATCTATCTAAAGGTAAGTACACAAGGTCATTCTGATGTATGCTCAAAACTAGTTCATATCATTTAACTAATTCATAAAACAGAGAATGCTGAAAAATCAAATCAAAAGAAAATTTTCTTAACATTTTATAAGTATGTTTATAAAAAAAGAGCTAACATTTTCATAGAAATATCTAACCCCAAAATTTTAATGTGTAACATTGGAAGAATTCTCATTAAGAAGGATATATGCTATCAACTCTGTGGTTAACGTTGTGCTTAAGATAGTTGATGAAGGAATGCTATGGTTTGAGTATGTCCCCCAGAAATTCATGTGCTGGGACTTGATTGCATTGTCTGTATTGTAAAGGTACTGGTGAAAACTAAATGCTGTCGTGGTGTCCCAGGGATAGTCTTGTGGGCAGCAATTGGTTCATGATGATGTGTCATGGAGGCAACAGCCTCAGGAATAGATTAATGATGTTTCCTAAGACCCACTGAGTTCTAGTGGGTTTTCAGCAAAGTCCTAACACATTTTTAGGTAGAAAAAATATGTCATGACTTTGCTGACAACCCAATAGCTCTCATGAAAGGGGCCAGTTCTTGTGAGCATTGGTTGTTATAAAAGAGAGATCGGTCTGGACATCTCTGTTTCTCTCTGTGCCCACCATCCTCTGCGCGTCGGTCTGGCATGCCGTAGGACTAGGACTTTGGACTTTCGAGCCACCAAAACTCTCTCTGTGCCCACCATCCTCTGCGCATCGGTCTGGCATGCCATAAGACTAGGACTTTGGACTTTCGAGCCACCAAAATTGTGTGTTTGTGAATAAACACCTATCATCTTTATGAAATCACGAGATTCAGATATTTCTGTTTGCAATACACAAACGGACTAAAACAAGAGAAAAAGTTAAAGTCTACTTAGAGGGAAGGAAAAGAAAAACAAAACATTACTTGTGGCTATTAAACATTGAATTCTGTATATAATAGCTGAGTGATTTTAGTCAGGTTACTTAACCTCGCTAGGCTTTAATATTTAATCTCTCAATTGAGAAAATTAATACCACATATTTCACACATTTTTAAGAGGAATTGAATAATGAATGTAAGATGCCTCTTTTCAATAGTTGGCAAGTATTATGCCCTCAGTAAATGGTATTTGTTTTTGCCAATACCTTTTGAGAAATGAAAAAGACTCAACAGGAAACCACTGGTATTAATGGAGAGAGTCTATAATTTGGTGTGTTAAGAATTCATATGTAAAGCTTGAGTGGTTTTCAATATACAGGTAACAAAAAGTTAGCAAATATAATAGAATGATAACCCAACTTACATTTAAATAATACATCTAAGAATATATTAAGGTATTAACAATATCATATCTAGGACTTAACATAAAAAAATGTTTAGACTCCTTTGGAAGAAAACTATAAAACTTTAAGGAATGTCATAAGAGAAAATACTAATAAATCCAGAGATAGAGCACATTCCCACATGGGAAGATTCAGTGGTCTAAAAAAAAGTCATATTTTCTCAGTCTTTAATCTCTAAATTGAATGCAGTCTTAAACAAAATAAATATAGTAGTATGGAGAGATTAATCATATGTCACTAACATTAATATGAAAGAGGCACAAGCAAGAATAACCAGGGAAGTTATATAAAGTAGATCCATAAATAGTTGCTTGGGTTTTTGTGATATTATTAGATCATCAGAAAAGTGATCATGTATTTTTTCTCTGTTTTCCTATGCAAAAATGTGTCATGACTTTTCCAGTGACCCAACAGAATGTGTAAAAGTTATCATAACTGTTAAGATCAGGCTACTAGAATAAAAATAGGCAGATGGCTACAACAGAAATAGTACAAGTATGTACATGTCTTTTAAAATCAGTGGGAAATGAATTTGAACCTTCAAAAAAGTAAGAGCTAATCATTTGGGAATAAAAAAAGGGAAATTACAGTGTTTGGTGTTCCCATTTATATGGCCTAATAATCTAAATTTCTCCACACATATCTCCAAAACCATTCACATCAATGAAGAGAGCAATTAAGACTATCCATAGCGCATCCCAGAAGCACAGTGAGAAGAGGAGTGTACAGATACCTATGCAGTGATGTTGATGGGAAACAGACTTTCCTGGATGAGCGAGATGGGGAGGCCATGCCTGAGCAGAACTGGGAAGAAACTGAACAGAACAGAGGAGAGGGCAAGGCAGCCCAGAGGTTGGGTGGAAAAGATAAAATCGTTTCCAGAGAGTAAAAGACCCATCTGAGCTGGAAAATACTGAAACTGTTCTGAACCCTGATGGCTTAGGACATTGACTCAGGGAGAATTTTTAAAAAGCAACTTGGAAGTTCACAGGTATAGGAGTGATAGTCTTGGGAAGGTATTGCTTTTTTTGAAGGGTGTAGGGTAAAGGGTGAAGAATGATGGAAAAGAAGAACAAAAGTGTGAATTAAAGACTTACAAAAACAAAATAATACAAAATTGGAACCCTCTCTGCCCCCTCCCAAGAAACCATTGATTAAAGAAAGTGTACTAGATTATATTAAAAGAGGGTGCCCTTCATTCCTGCTTTTTTCTGCTTGCATACACATGGCCTTGTTTCTTCAGCAAAACTAGATATTTCCTTTATTTTTTACTGTAGGCTGTGTGTGCTCACCAGAGAGACAGAGAGAGACAGAGAGACAGAAAGAGAAAGGGGGATGGCCATGCCACAGTCCCTTCTTCTCCATTCTTCTCTTGGGATTTTGGACACACATGCTGGCATGAGTTTTAAGCCACAGAATCTGGGACTTGAACTACTGTTGACTACATGGGAGTCTAGCGTTGTAACTGTTATACCATCTGCTGGTCTCCAAAACAAGACATTGCTAAAGAACAAAGCATGGCAGAAAGCCCCTGTAGAAAGAAAAAAAAAAGAAAATGAGAATGGAAAACATTACCAAACAAACACAAAATGGAGAAAAAGTGAAACACACTGCTCCAAACAAATGCATATTATTTTCAAAAGCATTTTCAGATAATTTTAAAAACCTCACATTTAAAATTCAAAAACTTAGAGGAAAAATGAATATAATAACAAGAAGATGTGACATAACATAAAAATTGACAAATATAAGAGAAAAACATTGAAGAAAAACATGAAGGTGTATAGAGCAGAATATATTTTGTGAAAATATATTCAAGGCTATTGAAGATTGACAACAGCCAAGAGAACCAGAATAAATTGAAGTTATAAAGAAGGATAGAGAGAAATGAATTGACATTAAAAAAAAAAAAAAAAAAAAAACAGGCAAACAGGCAAAGAAGTCTCACCATTTATATGACTAGAGTCCCTAAAAGTAAAAGCAATGTAATGAAACAGCCCTAGTATTTAAAAATATAATACAAGAACTTTTGAGAAATTAATGAAGACCTAAATCCATACATTTAATGGTCCCATCAGGTACCTGAGAAAATTGATCTAAAATTGATAAAGCCAAGATAGTTCTGTTAACTATACTTTGATTTTAAAGATACAAACAAATCTTCAAGTTGTCTATATACAATGATCCATTAATTACATAGAAAAGAAAATCAAATTAGTATCAGTATTCTTTATAGTAACACATCAATCAAGACAACAGTAGAACAATATTCTCAGAAACTGAAGGGTAGATGTTTATGTGAACTCATAATTTTATGTCTAGCCAAAGTATTTTTCTTCTTACATTTGATTTTTTTAAAAATTTTCCAGAGGATGTGCACATTCACCAGAGAAAGATGAGAGAGAGAGAGAGAAAGCATCCCCACCATGGGGAATAGTCACACTGCAATCTCTTTTCCTCCATTTCACTTTTCAGGATTTGGGGCATGCATACACATGCACATGTGCATGGTGGGTTTCTCAAGCTACCAAGTTCAGATTTCTTTTTTTCTTTCTTTCTTTCTTTCTTTTTCTTTTTTTTTTTTTTTTTTTGAGAGGTTTTTGCTATAGGGCATGTGTGCTCGCCAGACAGACAGAGAGACAAGACACGAGAAATCACTCCTCAGGGGGGATGGTCACGCCGCAATCCCTTCTCCTCCATTCTCCTCTTGAGATCTTGGGCACACACACACACGCACCCGGCGTGATTTTAAGCCACCAGGGCCGGGACGCAAACCGTGCTCGACTACATGGGAGTCCAGCAACATAACCATTATACTAACTGCTGGTCCCCACCCCCAGGTTCAGATTTCTAATGGTGCAGTCTATCATGTAGTATCCAGCCACCTCAACCACCACACCACCAACTCATCCCAGGGAAACTATTTTTCAAAAAAAGCATAGACATATGGGATTACATCAGATTAAGAAGTTTCCGCACAGCAAAAGACACAGTAATCAGTGTGAATTAACAACCCTCAGAATGGGAGAATATTTTTGTAAACTAGGCCTCAGATAAAGGACTGGTAACTAGGCCACAGGGAACTCAAGTGGCTAACTTGGAAAAAAAAATGATCAACCCAATTAAAAGATGAGAAAATGAGCTGAACAGACAACCTCTAAGGAAGACATACAGACAAAAAGCATATGAAAAAATGCTCACCATCCCTCATCATAAGGTGATGGAAATCAAAACCACAATGCAAGACCACCTAACCCTAGTCAGGATGGCTAAGATTCAAAAAAAAAAAAAAAAAAAAAAAGGTAAGTGCTGACAAGGCAAGGCTGTGGTGAAAAGGGAACTGTTGATGGGAATGTAAGTTTGTCTAACCACTGTGGAGATCAATATGGAGGTTCCTCAAAGATCTACAAATAGAACTACCACTTGATCCAGCGATTCCATGCCTAGGTGTCTACCCAAATAGGAAAACACTCAGTTGGAAAAGTGCTTGCACCTGTGTGTTTATTGCAGCATTATTCACAGTTGCTAAGACATGGAACCAACCCAAATGTCCATGAATAGATGAGTGGTTTGAGAAAGTGTGGCAAAGATACACTATGGAATACTACTCAGCCATAAACAAAAACAAAAACGAAAACACACCCTGGCATTTTATAGAAAATGGATGAATATGGAATATTTACTGCTGAGTGAAGCAAGCCAGGCTTTGAAAGAGAGACATTGTATGTCTCCATTTAATATATACTGACTGCACTCTATGGGGAAAACTAAAATATTAGAGGATATAAAAGCATGGAAAATGGCTATGTGGTTATGGATACTGGAGACAGTGTGGAAAGAGGATGGGAGATGGAATAGAGTGAGAGAAAAGGAATCTAGGAGAAAAATAGAGAGGCAAGACACTTAAACAACACAAGAATGGGTGATTGTCTGTTGATGATAAGGTGTATGATCTCTTCAACTGGACTGGTGTGTAGTGTATTCATGTTGCTTAACTCATTTTGCAAGCTATACTGATATACAGTGTTTGAGTGTGTAAAATGCAATTAAAAATCAAGCAATATTTTACTTATGACTCCCTCCCGAAAAATCTTCTAGGGCAGTATTCCTGAATGGGCTGTTTCATGATGAGGTAAAAAGTTTGTTTCAGAAAGCAATTCAATATAGCACTTGCTTTGATGAATAAAACCTTGCTTACAAAAAAAACCATGTTGACTGAAATAATGTCTTTAGAGAAATAATTTATTTAATTTTGGCACGAGTTTCTTATATTTCACTAGTTGCCAGTTTCTAGACCACCCTTTGAGGAGCATCAGAGTAAAGGACACGGTTTATTCAAGAAGAGAACCGAGGGATATTATATGCATGAATTTGCTGAATTTTGCAACGCATCCATAAAGTATGGTAGCATAGGTGAATATTCACAGTATTTTCTCGAACATCTTCATTTTGTCAATTAATAACAATAACACTCTCTGTTTTTAACCTCTATGGATACTTTGTAGATGTAAAAGCAAAATGAAAGTGGAGTCAAGTATAGGAGGACCTTGTATGCAAATGTTGTATTTTCTAAAAAGGTAAAAATAACACTTTATAATTTTTTTTTCTTTTTTTTGGGAGAGGTTTTCGCCATAGGGCGCGTGCGCACGCCAGACAGACAGAGAGAGACATAGAGACAAAAGCAAGAAATCACCCCCCCAGGGGGGATGGTCACGCTGCAATCCCTTCTCCTCCATTCTCCTCTTGGGATCCTGGGTATGCATGCACACGCGCCCGGTGTGAGTTCTAAGCCACCGGGTCCGGGACGTGAACCACGGTCGACTATGTGGGAGTCCAGCGACATAGCCATCACACTAACTGCTGGTTCCCAACACTTTATAATTTTTTAAAGACAGAGAGACACAGAGAGGGAGAGAGACAGAAAGTGAGAAATCACTTCTCAAGGGAGATGGCCATGCTGCAATCCCTTCTCTTCTATTCTCCTCTCCAGATCTTGGGCATGCAGGCACATGTGCCTGGTGTGAATTTTAAGTCACCAGGTCTAGGATTTGAGCCACATTCAACTATGTAACCATTCAGCGATGTAACCATTATGCCATTTGCTGGTCCCAGATAATAACACTTTAAAATGGGAGGTGTGGGGGCTGGCAGGTGGTGTGGGGGTTAAGGACTGGACTCCCACATGGCCAACTGTGGTTCAAGTCCTGGACCTGAGGGCGGGTGCTCTCTCTCTCTCTCTCTCTCTCTCTCATTCTGTCCCTCTATGGTCAAACTAAAATAAATAAATAAATAAAGTTAAATGAAATAATTTTTTTAAAAAATGGGAGGTGTGAACTAGGATGCAGAACAAATGAAACTCATGCAGTACTTTTGTCACTGTAAATTGGTTCAACTGCTTGGAAAATTTGGTATCTGCTGCATAGTCTATTACTCAGCAGTTTCATTCCTCAGATTTTGAATAATATAGTTGTGTGAACATATTCATCCAAAGATTTGTACACGAATTTCCATGACAGCTTTCATGTTGGTAGTTTAAACTTAGAAACTACCCACTTGTTCATCAGCAGAAAATGATTAAATCACTTGTCACATATTTACATGGTAGCTTTTAGACAGCAATGAGAGTGAAAGATGCACATGATTACACTCAATGGTATGGATAAATCCCAAATATATAATGCTGATCAGAAAAAGTCACACATTAAAGGATGTATGTTATATGATTTCATTCATATACAGTTTTAAAACAGCCAGCATTCATCTGTGGCATTTGAAATCAGTTAGTGTTACTTTTCTGAAATGATTACAGGTGGGGAGGGGTACCAGGATTAGTTCCTGAGGTGCTTGGACACATTTTGTTTCCTGTTCTGAGTTTTGATTATAACACTGTGTTCACTTTGTGAAATCCATTGTGTTGTATAGTTAGAAATTTTGCACATTCCTAGGGATGTCACATTTTAATAAAAGGTTCATAACATGCAGGAAAAAAGAGAAGAATAAAATGAGCTCCTTGATGTGTAGATAGTAAAAGGGAATCAAAAGGTATAATTTAATGTTGATAAGCCACATAGCACATGTCTACTAAGGAAAGAAGGAGGAAGGGCACTGAAGAAAGGATATAGATACAGACAGGTGTAGATAAGTATGGGTGTAAAATCGTTACCACTAAAACAAACAAAAAATACAAATCTTTCTAAGTACAAATAAACCCAATAAAAAAGCAAAGAACATTGTTCACATAGAGGAAAATATAGCATATAATGTAATATATACAATAAGGTCAGTAAACATGGTATCAATAGATGGGCTTCAGACACTTATAAAAGAAAAAAAAAAATTCATGAGTTCACAAGGTAAAACCCAACTTTGTGCTTTTGTATAAGAGACTAAGTTAAGTGATTCAAAAAAAGACTAAAGAAGGGAAGCTCTGAATTGTCTCCCATGCTGTGTCCCTTAGCTATACTCCATCATTGTGAGATTTTAATTTAATTCAAATTTTTTATGCACTTACTTGCCCTACAAGAGGCCAAAGGCTTAGCTTGTGGATTTTCTGCCCCTGTCTTTGAATCTGCCATGTCTTCAAGGAGAATCAAAGACAGAACAGTTTGGACATCAAAATGAATTAGACTGTATATGACCCAACATAAACTAAATGACCCTGACTTCACATTGGTGTAAATAAATGATATCATAAATAAATAGTTGGGGAGAATGGTCCCCTCTCTCCTACAGAAGAATTGCAGTTGATTTATGTAGATCCTCTGCTTACAAGGAAGGACAGCACAACTCTTCGTTCCTCAAGTGTAGCCTTCACTCAGAGGTAGTGTGCGTGTGTGTGGGGGGGAGAATAACCTACTTGGAATAACCTGACAAGCCTACGTCAGCCTGGTGACCAAGGCCATGTTGATAGTAGGGCTCTGTGGAATATGGCGTATTGAAAATGAAACTTTACCTCTGTGGTCTTCCTCCTCCAAACACAAAATCTCAGGAAAATTATGGGAAAACTGGGCAAAGTGCAATAGGGAGACATTCTATAAAGCAGTCCCTAAAACCATCAAGGTCAAAAACAAGGCCCTTTGTCAGGGCCAAGAGAACCCTAAGGACAGGACTGAATGTCATGCGGGACCATAATAGGATGCCGGAGCAGAAAAGGAATGTGAGGTGCAAACTCTGGGAATCTGAGTAAACGGGGACTTACATAATAAAGTGTGAGTGTTGCTTCACTGCTTCAACGATGTTCACTCGTAGGAGGAAGTAAGTGCAAGGTAACTTGCACTCTACTATCACCTTCGGGGTTTTGTTTTTTTTTGGTAAATATAAAAGTGTTGCATAAAATAGTTGATTCAAAATTTTAGAGGGAAAAGAGGAACAAATACTCCAGTTAAATGCAAATAATGAGAAAAAAGGAGCTATCGCTATGACTTGAAATTAGATAGAATAACCGAAAATCACCTCATGAAGCAGAAACCACAGAAGGTGTGAGAAGCCACAGAGAACTACACATGGATGCACACTCAAAGCCTTTCACTCCCACCCCCCAGTAAGGCAGGGCAGAAGAGCAGGCCACAAAGTTAATTTCTTGACTGTGACTATAGAAAGGGACAAGAAAAAAGTGGCGTCCTGGAGGTACAGGCACACCTAGCACGAATTCCCAGTTTCAAAATACTTTTCTTAAAGGAGCTAAGGTCATTGGAGATGTCTTGATTGTCTTAATTCTGAGGTGCAAAAGTATCATTTGAAAATGATCAACACTGGGCCAGCCCCAGGACTTTAGGATTAAGGGAGCAGGATCCCCCATGGCCAAATGAGTGGTTTGAATTCCAGCCTTGGCACCTTGAGAAACACGCCTGGTGCTTGTGCATTCATGCCACAAATCCTGACAAGTTGAAGAAATAGAGGAGAAGGAATTGCAGCATGACCATACCCAATTGGGAGAGGTTTTCTGCCTCTCTCTCTCTCTCTGGTGAGTGGAGGTATCCTCTGACACAATCTTAAAAAAAAGAAAGGATGATACCGATCGACTCATGCTCAATCCAAAAGCAGAGGTGTGTTTCTGAAGTGTGTAGGTAGTCTACATTAGTCAAGAGATTTCACAGTTGATGGTACAGGGTTTGTGAAGTTTCACTTTTATGGATGCTCTAGTAGATGACTTTCAACAGCTTTTAAAAATTATAAATAGTAGCTACATTTTGCATAATATCTTGTTGTTTAGAAAAATAAATCTATATTTTCTTCCCCTCTTCGGCTTTCTGTTGAAGTTCTTGGCTGGATGGTTCCCTTAGTGCTTGCTCTATGTCTGCTTCTTAGGGGGAAAAGAACGTAGGAGCTCATGTCAAACTTGGCTGGTTCCCCTGAGGTCCTGACCACACAAGCAGGACACACCCTCGATCAATGGAAACACATACATGTGCAGAAGAATTTCACAACATTAACAACCCATAGACTTACGATGGGGTGTTATTATTCAATGAGATAAATTACTTCATTAAGATGTTGATGCTTGCCAATAAGAATCTTATCTTTTTTTTTTTTTTTGAACTTTTTTTTTTTTTTTTTTTTTTGT
>NW_006159558.1:5273592-5302076 GCF_000334495.1 Tupaia belangeri chinensis | reverse complement strand
TTTTGCTATAGGGTGTGTGCGCTCACCAGACAGACAGAAAGAGAGAGACAGAAAGCGAGAGATCACCCCCCAGGGGTGATGGCCACGCCGCAATCCCTTCTCCTCCATTCTCCTCTCAGGATCTTGGGCACACACACACACTCGCCCGGTGTGAGTTTAAGCTGCCGGGTCCAGGACTTGAACCATGGTCTGCTACATGGGAGTCCAGCGACATAGCCATTACACTAACTGCTGGTCCCAATAAGAATCTTTTTTGATGTCAACTTTAAATTTCTTTGCTTGTAATCATATGACGTGGGTTGAGAAACAAATTAAATAGTTTTAATATAGAATAAAAAAATTCAGAATAATTTTTTGTAAACTCAGTAGCTGGTGAGAGAAAGAATAACAGTGGTAAGAGTATAATTACACTCACCCCCACAAAAAAGAGATTTTTCCCCCAACAGTGAAATTATTTCAGAGTCTCTTTCAGAGGGGAAAACAAAATGGCGTATAGGGAAGGCGGGCGTAGATTGTTAGAGAGAGAGAGAGAGCACTCCCCATTGACCTTGAGCCCGCCTCTAACCTCCCTGGCATGGTAGCCCAGATGGCACCCACCAGCAGGATGCCTACAAGGAGGGGTGGCTTCTCTGCTTCCTCTTCCGGTTCTTAGCATAGGCCACCCCATTAGGAGTTGTGGAGCAGGGCCCCCTACGGTATTCCAGCACCTGGGCTTTACATTCACCCATGCCTCCACCCAAATGTGGAGAGTCCCCTTCCAAAGACGGGGCAGTGCTATCCTGCCGCAGGATCGAGAGGCAGGCTGTGGGCTGCCTTTTCCTCAGCAGTGCACAGTCCTCCCCTGGCTCTGGTCTGCAGCCTTGGCCTTGACGGCTGATGGGGTCCAAGAGGAAGAGATGGGCTTAATGACAAAAACAACCACATTTGGGGCTCATTAGAGATGACCCAGAGGGTTGCTCATGCTTGGTGGACGTGTGATTTTACGCCTCTCTCTGGCATAAATCACCCATGCGTTTTTCCAGCTGCTTCTAAGAATCTTTCCAGGAAAAGCATGAACGAACCTGATTCTGAACTGGCTTTTATCAATATGAAGCTTGACATAACTAAAATCACCAAATGTGCTTGGAATCCAGTGGACCCAAATCGTCTCACATGACTAATCTCCATCAGCACCAGGCTTTACCCACACATCCCCCTCTCCCTGGAAGGTTCTCTGGGTGAGGCCGCTGCCTTTCCCCAGGTCTGATCTGCAGGCATCTGCACCCTTACAGAGCTGCCTGCCGATCTGGTCTCTACAGAATCGCCAGTTCCATGAGAACAAGACTTGTTACCCTTTTCCCCCCATATCCAGTGTGGTGCACAGAGCCCAGCACACAGTAGATATTTAATAGATAAAATTTAGTGATCAAGGAAATGAAATAATACCTGACTTTGCTCTATCCCATCTTTACCCAGAATATGTGTTTCCGGTTTCCCCTGTATTCGGGGTAATCATCAATGGTGCTTTTCATTGTTCTTACAACTCTCCTTTGAAGATGTTAAAAGTGTCTGAGAAATACCTAATGGTACTTAGCAATTAAAATGCATCACAACAGAGGCATATGTAAGCAAAGGTCTGTGACTATGGTAACCACAAGAAACCAACTGCTTGCATCGGTTACCCTCTGCTTGCACTTTACTAACACATTGGAGTTTCTCAAGTAAGACAGGCTTAATCCGAAAGTTCCATCAGCTCAGTGATCACATGTTGGGTTTGGGCAGAGCTCAGACCCAGGAGAGAGCAATGTTGGGGGACAGACTGTAGCACCAAGGTCCCAGGGTTTCAACCAACCTGTGACTCAGGCACCTGGGCTAGGAGCTTCACCTCTGTGACTCGATTTCCTTACCTATTAAATAACGCTACTTCCTAGGGTTATCTCCAAGTTCATCAGCTCACTGCTGACTGTGACCATAGCAGGGAAGGAAGTGTGGCCGAGAAGCCATGGTGAGGTAGAAAAAAGTGACTTGGTGGCAGAGGGAAGCACCAGTGTGCTGCGGACAGTGCACAGATATCTGGCTCAGTCTAGCAGAGGGGGGTAGACGTGTCTTAAAGAACAAATGTAATTTAACCAATTTCAAAATAAACAGGGCTGGTATTTCAAAGAGAACTATGAGGGAAAACAGTGGTCTTCAAAGAGCAGCCAGAGCACAGGTTTGCTTTCCTGCATTTAGAGTCATAGAGGGAAAATCTGCAAAGGTGAGCCGACCAAAGCATCACCCGTGCCGTGTGCTTCTCAGAAGGCGTGACCCGTCACCTTAGTGCCTGGGACTGAGAAACACCTGCAAGGCTTCCAGAAGCAAATGAGCCTGAAACGCTGGGACTCGATGCCTTGTATCTCCCTCCGAGTGCCTCACGGTGCCCAAGAGTGGTTGATGTGTGCCCTGGAAACCCTTTAGTGAAGGAACCTGTGTAGTCAGGGACAAGGTTGAAGTCAGTTATGAACAGGAAAACAAACAAACAGAAACTAGAGAAATGGGCCCAAACATGACCCCACATAGAACACTGTACAAACTCTAGAATCCAGTATCTCCTTAAATGAAACCAAGCGAGTCTATTTTGACATCTGTATTTTCAAAGGGTTAGAGTCGCGGAAACACCCAGGAGGAAAGTGTTTCCGTCTGTTTGGTTAGCATGACTCTCTGGGACGTACCGCCTGTGCAAACATGAATTTATGTACCCTTATTAATACCTAGGCAATGATAGTGCTGTTATCACTTTCAAAGTAAATATGGGTCAGAGGAAGGAAGTGCAATGCTTTCTCGTCTTTGAAATGATTTTAAAGTAATGCAGAGACTGTTCCAGTGTGTAGTTTGTTACTGGTTTTCATAGTACTGGTTGTCAGATCACATTTCTTTAAATACTGTGGCCCATGTCCACAGGTGGCATAAGCCCGAAACTTAATTCTGAGAGTATAAAATAGTCTTTTGCGAACCATGGAGTCCAGTGTAAATGTTGGGGACTGTTGGTGGGGGAGCGGTTGGAGCTTTATTGTTGTGAAACAGACTCGCCGTGGAGACTGTCCTGTGTGTACTCACATGTAGGAGAGAACACAAGGGGTTCGGGTGACCCTCACACTGCTGGGATGGAACTGAGTGCTCTGTAGGAGGAAGGTGTTATGTAATTCCAGAAAGCCCCACAGAGCCAACGCAGATGCTAAAATAATTCGTTTTTACAGCTCAAGGATATGCATCCTCCCTATTGAGATTTTCTTCTTTCAGAAAAAGAGAAAAAGCAAACGTAGAACTTGGTGGGTCTTTTTGTGGTAAGAAACGATTGTGCAAATACAGAGCCCCACTGGATGCTGACTTACGTAGCTGTTGAGTACACAGGTATAAAGTGGAGTCCCAAAACAATATTTGTTTTTAGATGAATAATTCACTCATTTCTCCCTGCATGAGTGTATCATCTGAAGCTCTGGCCTTTTAGATTAAGTAAATATAATGTTTCAAAAGAATATGGACATGAATATTCATAAAGACCAAAACAGTGAGTATAAATAAAAGTCCTCTTACATAACATTTTATTTTTTTATGAAGACCTTACCTTTTTTTCTTTTTTTTTTGGCGCTTCTAAAATGGTTTTATTAAAAGTGATTTTCTAGGACATCATTTATTCTACAAAGCCTACCTGTTACTGAGGTAGTACTCACTTCTTTCCCAAATTCTTCCAAATAGTAGTAGTTTTCTTTGCATAAACAGGTTTCTTTTTTAAAGAATTATTTATTTAGTTTTATTTATTATTACTATTATTTTTAATTTGCTATAGGGCACGTGCGCTCACGAGAGAGAGACAGAGAGAGGGAGAGGTCTGGAACTCTAACCACAACTGGCCACGAGTGAGTCCAGTGCCTTAATCACCATGCTACCTGCTGACCCTAAGGAATAAGGTTTCTATACTGTGACCATCTACAGCCCGTTTGCCATAAACTCAGCCTAGCACAGCACCAAGCATCTGATAAAGTGTTTGTCTAAACAGCTGGAGGAATGCCAAAAAAGAAAGTACAATAAAGTAAGATTTTGTGCCCTGAAAATGCAGAGCGAAGTTCGTACCTATAAGATACAGCAGGCTATTTTTTAGGTGTTTTTATATGTAGGTCAAAATAACTTAAAAGCTAAAAACTCTCACACATGCAAAATTGGTAATATTATATTCTGGACCTATAAGTGGCAAAGATCTCCTTGTCCCAGTCAGTTCAGTTCCTTAAGCACACAGTGAAGCAGATGGAATTTCAACTTTCTAGAATGAGGAAGGAAAAAGTAAGGCCGCAGTTACAGCCTTACTGGTAGCTGGTCCCCAAACGCCTGGTTTAAAGGGGCCAGGGTACTGTGATATTGGCTGGATTAATTCTGTTAATGGGGTTGTGAGAGCCTTCTTATTTAAGTAATCCCTGGCTTTATTGAGAGTTGAAGTGCATTGTCATCTATTTTGTAACTCTGGCTACCCAAGGGCTGTACCTGTTTAATTTTCTTTGAACATGTGGGCTCAGAATAAATCCTTAATTTAATGGCAAGATATTGTGTATTTGAATTGCAATGGAAAAGGTTGAATTTGGATGCGTTGGACACATTGTAAGGCCAAGTTTGAGGGATAGGGTGCTCCTCACATGAAGGGTAGTCTGTACCCTTCTGATGTACAGCAGACAGGGGTCAGTGGGAGATGAAATGGTGATAGATTCACTTTTATTAAAATATGAGATGAGAAAGTAGAGAGTTATTTATTACTTTTTGAGCAAAAATGATTAAAAATAATCAGTGTGCACATTGTTTTCTTCTAATCGTGTAATTGGAAAAAATAAGGAGACATTTTTGTACACACATTATTTTACCTGATTGCTTCCAAATGAACTTGCTATTTTCTTTCTTTGCGGTTGATGAGAAAAATAATGTATAAGGACAGGGCTTCTCGGGGTTGGAACAAGGTGATTTTGGTAGGGCAGATGCATTCTCAGTGCTTACTTTGAATAACATGAATACCCCATGCATGGAATGATTCCACCTCATGTTGCTCCATTAACCTTGAGAGATTATGGAGGAATCCCATTTTAGCTTCAGCAGAAGATCATGGATCACTCTTAATGCTGCTTTATGACTCCAGCCAAAATATTTCACTCCTCAGCACATTGTTCTCAACTGTAAAATAAAATACATGTCAGTAAATCATGCTCATAAAAATTTTTTTTGAGAGGTTTTCGCTATAGGGCACGTGCGCTCGCCAGACAGATAGAGACATAGAGACAGAAAGCGAGAAATCACCCCCCAGGGTGCATGACATTCTTTATACAAGAGTATTTCTAGAGATTCTCCACTTTCCCTCAGTTCTCTTCTATAGTTTCTGAAGTCTTTATCCTGCAACTCGTGATCTTGTGATGCCTGCCTATTTTTGGGTAAATGATTGTCTTAAAGCTATTTTCGCCAAGTTTTTTTTTTCCAATGAAAATGTTACTTTTAACATTTTGTGAGAATCCTATAATGTTTGTCAGTCACAATGGCAGTTACTTATTCTTAGGTTTATGTCATGGAAATACCTCACTTCTGATAGCTATTGGTAAATTAGTTAAGTTTCTGCTCCGATAATGCTGGATAGTGAACAACCCTCAAATCCCAGCAACATAGAGCAGTCAGTATTTCACAGTTTATACTCTCAGGTCTTCAGTGTGGCTGCATATGCCTGATCTCTGTTAGCCTTGTCTGTTGGTATCAGCACATCAGGTGGACTCCAGGTTTTGGTTGGGTGAATATCTGCTTCATGTATATTCAACCAGAATTCTGTTAAAAGATGAGGCTTCCTAGACCAGGACCTTCTCACTGTGGAAGGCCACAACTCCTAGAGGTCTGGCAGAAACATAAACGGGGTCCCCTCAAAGCCTCAGGGATGATTGGTCTCTGTCACTTCTGTCTATATTGCATTACTCAAAGTAAGTCACATCGCCAAATTCAAAGTCAATGTAGGGCACGTGCGCTCGCCAGACAGATAGAGACATAGAGACAGAAAGCGAGAAATCACCCCCCAGGGTGCATGACATTCTTTATACAAGAGTATTTCTAGAGATTCTCCACTTTCCCTCAGTTCTCTTCTATAGTTTCTGAAGTCTTTATCCTGCAACTCGTGATCTTGTGATGCCTGCCTATTTTTGGGTAAATGATTGTCTTAAAGCTATTTTCGCCAAGTTTTTTTTTTCCAATGAAAATGTTACTTTTAACATTTTGTGAGAATCCTATAATGTTTGTCAGTCACAATGGCAGTTACTTATTCTTAGGTTTATGTCATGGAAATACCTCACTTCTGATAGCTATTGGTAAATTAGTTAAGTTTCTGCTCCGATAATGCTGGATAGTGAACAACCCTCAAATCCCAGCAACATAGAGCAGTCAGTATTTCACAGTTTATACTCTCAGGTCTTCAGTGTGGCTGCATATGCCTGATCTCTGTTAGCCTTGTCTGTTGGTATCAGCACATCAGGTGGACTCCAGGTTTTGGTTGGGTGAATATCTGCTTCATGTATATTCAACCAGAATTCTGTTAAAAGATGAGGCTTCCTAGACCAGGACCTTCTCACTGTGGAAGGCCACAACTCCTAGAGGTCTGGCAGAAACATAAACGGGGTCCCCTCAAAGCCTCAGGGATGATTGGTCTCTGTCACTTCTGTCTATATTGCATTACTCAAAGTAAGTCACATCGCCAAATTCAAAGTCAATGTGGTGGACAGTGTACTCCACCTGCTGAGCTCCATGTCAAGGAAGGGTGAAAAGAAAAAAATTGTAAACAGAGATAGTACAAGAGGCCTTTAGAAAGTTCACAGAAAAGGTGTATTATGAAAAAATGATGTGGGTCAGCAGGTGGCATGGTGATTAAGGCACTGGACACTCCCACATGGCTGACTATGGTTTGAGTCTCAGACCTGTTAACTTGCTTTCTCACTTTCCTTCTCTCTGTGTGTCTTTCTCTGGTCAAATGAAAATGATTTAATGAATAAATAAAATAAAATAATTCTTTAAAAAAAGAAAAAAGTTATGCCTCGATCTCAAAAAAGTTTTGCACCAAAATAAATAAAACATGAATATAAACTCATACATTAATATTTTCCATGAATTTTTTGAAGTCGCCTTGTATATTCCACCGTATCTTGTAAATTACAAAACAGGAAAAATTTTCTTACATTTTTGTTTCCATGTGGGCCAACTGGTCACCATCCCAATCAAGTCTTTGAAAATCTGAACAGTTACTATGAGAACCAGGACTTCAGTGGGAAGGAGAAGTCCAAGGAACTTTAAATGCTCTAACTGTGAGGATGAAGATGGTAGCTATATTCTTACATAAGATTGTAAGTAGTTTGTTAAGTACAGAGTTGAAAGTTCAGAGATTTTTAACCCTGAGCAAATTAGGCTTTCTAAGTCATCATGTCCTGTATCAGGGAAGAAAAGAAGGTACAGGAAATAAGTGGACACATCTGGAAAGTGGCCTTCACTCCAAGAGACTTCAAGGGTCTTCAGAACGAGGTCTTCATATTCTCCATACTAGCTAATAAACTCCTTTGTATTTAGAGCTAAAATAAATTAATATGTGAATGGTGAGAAAAGAGGGAGATGACAAATGCAGATAGACAGATATCTAGGCATAAAGAATCAGAAGGGAGAGAAGGAATCATGGCCAGACACTATAGCAGTCATCATCCTGCTCAAAGGAGGCACCAAAGGGTGAGAACAGAGGGACTGCTGGGCAGAGCAGGGGTTGATATTTATATCTCACTAATCTTTTTTTCTTTTTCAAGCTTTTAAAAATTTATGATACGCCTCTTACCTATTTTAAATAAAGGCACAGCAAAAGTTATTGTTTTCCCTCCAGCTCCATCATCAATCTCTTTAACTCTGACTAACATTTTCAAAAGAATGAAGGCTACCCACTGATTCATGATTTCACCATTACTCTTTCGAAGCCTGGGCTTTCCATCAAGGAACATAATATATGTTCTTTTGCTTAATAATATAACATTTAGAGAAATGTTTTCACATTCTATAAAGATAGAATTGAAGATTCAGAAGATATTCTTGGCTTAAGATAATTGTATAAGAAAAATGAAGTCTTTTATATCATTGAGTCATTAATGTGCCCATGAGCTATTTTGAATTATGATCATATAAGGGTTTGTTTGAATAGTATAAAGTTATTACAATTTCTCAGAATTTCTAAGTATATTTTTTGTAATGAGAATGTTGGGTTTTTATTTATTAAAACCACTTACTACTGTCTTTCAAAACTATTTTATTGAAACAAGCTTTTTTTCATGTCAAAGAAGGTATTTTAGGCAGTGTGAGTCACATGATGGCACTGGGGAACATGCTTAGTACAAAGTCTGATTCTTTAATGTTTAGGAAAATAGCATGTTTGATTTGTTTCAATATTGCTACTAATAACAGTCAAGTTGATCAATATTGCTACTAATAACAGTCAAGTTGTAATATTCCTTTATGTCATAATTGTTAATATTTTGTCTTTGAACTGTATTTTCTACTTGTTTTGAGGCTCTTTATTACACTGTCCTCATGCCCATCAGTAGAATAAGAAAACACATTGTGTTATATTTACATAAAAAATTGTGGGATTCTACTTGAAATATTCAGCTATTGAATAAGAGATGCTATTTGGTGAGTGCAGGTGAGCAGTTCAGTTACCTCTTCTGAAATGAGTGCTCTCTGGCAGTTTGAGTAGAAGCAGCAGAGTGGGGTAATGGCCACACGGAGGGAGTGTGGCCCAGAGATCATGTGTCCTTTGTATGTTGGTGTCATCTGCTTACTAAGTAGAAATGAAAATAAAAATAAAATTAAAAATAAATCATTTTTAAGTTATATTTACTTTAAAATCAAATTGGTTTGGAGGTGCCAAGAAATAGAACCTAGCAGCCCAGTCAGAAGATGTAGAATTCGTTATTCTGCTAGTTCACGGCTTCACTGACTTAGCCAACCTGTACTTAGACCAGACTATGCACGGCACTGCCTATGGAGCTGCACGTGCTGCCCTTGTCTTGCGCTTATCCGGCTGGCATATTGAAACTCCTGTGGTGATTGCCATCGTGGTGAGAGTAACACTGACCACTGACCCCATTGACAGCCCTTTGGAACAGTGTGAGTCACATGCCTGGCACCGGGGGGCGTGCTTAGCATGGCGTCTGGTTTAGTACATTCAGGGTGGGACCTAAGACCGTGCTTTTCTAACAAGCTCTCTGGTGAGGTTGCTTCTCAGTCCGAGGACTGTACTTGGTGTGTAGAAAGGATCTCAAACTCCATAAAGCGAGGGACAATTTGGGCTTGGAATGATGGGGAATGTGGAGGAACCTTGTACCTCCCATACCCGGAATGAGCCGGGGATGGATGGTGGATGGTGCATACATCCAGGTGGAATCATTACACGTACGGCTGGTGAATGCACAGAGTGCAACAGTGGACACAAGGAAGTGGGTTTGACCTTCATTTCTGACTCTAAAGTGCTTTTCACTATTTACAGTGGATAGGGGTCTTTTAATGAAGAACCCGATGTTAGAATGCTCTGTTTTCTTAGTAGTCTGTGTTCCTGATGCCAGGTAAGCTGGGGCAGAAATGACTACCGTCCAGTAGGGAATCCTACATGTCTGCAGTGGCAGGCTCTGGGGCTACGTGTGGCGAGAAGGTGCCCCTCATGTCAGCTCTCTCATCCCTACTCTTAACTTTCTCCTGTAATTGCACCTGAACCACTTTATTTCTTCCTTCCTTCAGCAATGTTTCCCGAGGATTTTTAACTTCTGGATACTGTGGTAAGACTCAGGGAGCCATCCAGATAAAGTCCTTGTCCCCATAGAGCCTACCTATATAGGAGAAAAACAGAAAATAAGAAAAAATATATAAATGAGTACTCTAATTTTAATATTGATATGTCAGATGTAGAGTGGTATGATTAGGTAGAGAGTAAGTGGAGGTGATTTCACATAGGAAATATCAGTGGGATTCTCTCCTGGGAGGTGATGTTTGGATTGTGAGGCCTAAATGACAAGAGGAAGCCAGCCAACAGAAGATGCAGAGAGGGCAGTTTGGGGCAGAGAAGCAACCCATGCAATCCCCCTGTGGTTGCTCAAGGAATAGCAAGAGGGTCAGTATGGAGGAACTGTGAACATGGAAGCAATGGAAGGTGATGGGATGTGAGATTGGAGACACCAGCCCAGGCCAGATCACAAGAGACCCTTGTGGCAGAGTGAGGACTTTGAAAGTTTTCTAAGTGTTAAAGCCATTGGGGGGATATAAACAGAGGAGTTATGTGACCAGCTCTAACTTCTAAAATGATCACTTTGACTTCTGTGTGGCATATGTATTCTGGAGGACAATGGTGTGAACAGAAAGGCCTTGAAGCTGTCACAGGACCCCAGGGATAAGCATGTGGCTTCGATGATGTTGTAGCCTCAGGCAGAGGGAATGGATTGGTTCAAGATGTCTTGTAGAGATGATAGCCTCCTTTGGACGATCTTGTGCTTCTGGGCAGGCAGAGTGGCATGAGTCTTGTTTGGTGACAGCTGGGTGAGCACAGAGTGGAGTCGGGGTTTGCCAGGACCAGCTCCTCTGCACTGAGCTGTGGCACTCTGATGGCAGAAGAGCAGTCAGGGACTCAGCTGCTGGCTGCACATCCCAAGCCTTGCCATCCACCCCTTCCACAGGTTAAGCCTGGCTTCTTGCCTTCAGTCCTTGAAGTAGCTCCTGAGGTAGAGAGAACAGGAGGGGCTGCCTAGCACACACTGCCTCCCCTGCATAGGGGCTGCTCCCTGTCCAATTGAGTTTCTGCTGTTGCCTCCCACAGGCACCTGACAGATGTCTGCTCAGTTCAGTTGTAATTGGTTCACTATAGAAAATTAACCATTGAAAATTCAGCATGGTTATAGCTAATGGTGAGGTCAGTTGAGCCAAAGAGGATGTCAGGATGTTTTTAGAGATGTGTTTAGTAAGTGGATGCTAATAAAGTAGTTTTGATTTGGATTATACTGGGATGTGTAATTGAGTTTTTCATGCAGAAAATTTGGGGAGCATCTACCATGTGTCAGGCACTATCTTAGTCATTTGGTCTTGGTAAATCAAGTCCCTGCCCTTGTCACTATGCTTCACCATGGAAGGGGAGAAAATTAATAATAGATGGGACTATAAACTATGAATAATAAAGCCTGTCGAGAGGTCTAGTGGGTAGGGAAGAAGTGAGGTTTATCATTTCTTGCAAGGAAGACAGGTGGCCAAAGGTAGTTTTCATACAAAGTAAAGGCATTGGACTTTAACCCTGAGAGCCGTGAATCTGGAAGCAGCATGGCTGGGTCGGAGAGTGCTGGAGCGAGGGAGATGGCGAGAGTGTCATTGCAGTGGTTAGACAGGGGACCCACGGACACATCATGCCGCAAGTGCCCCTCAGTGAGTAAATACGAGAGTAAGGTATGGTACCCCCTTCTGTATTTTGCAGCTAGTAGATGAGCAGGTAATATATCCTTGTGTAGACTTAGAAAGATGCCCACAAGGTATAGTTCAGTGAGAAAAGAAAACTGCAGAGAATTGCACATGATATCACTCAATTCTTACAAACATCATGAAGGCAAAACCTCCTGTGGGAGTGTGAGTGTTTGGAAACTGAGTGTCATTCAGGGTCAGCTAAGCTGTTCTCAGGGATTCAGGGCCTTAATGCCACAAAAGTGTGTCCACCTCTCACATGGCCGCAGGTCTGTGTGGGCCCCTTAAGGGCCTCTGCTCCTCCTCCGAGGAACTAGACTGGGAGAAGCTCCAGCTCTGTGTCCTGTGACATCCAGCAGATATGGCACATTGTGCACTGGCTCTCAGGTTCCACCCAGAAAGGACACATGCCACACTTTATTTGCCAAAGTAGGTGTATCCCCTCACCTGACTGAAAAGAAAACAGGGAGATATGATTGTACCGTGTGCCCTGAAGGAGGAAAGCTCCAGAGAGTTGGTAAGGAGTCCTTCTGGTCACTCAAAGCATGGAGAAAGGAACTGGGTGGACAGCACAGGGGAGGGACACACTGGCTTCCCAGTTGGGAGATGGGGAGAAGAGGGAGATAGATTATCGAAGCATGTTTCTCAGCTAATGGAAAGGCAGTGAGCCAGTGCAATAGGGGTGAGAAGAGAGAGGAGCAGATAGAGGTGCTGCAGTCTGGAGTCCCAGAGTCAGAAGACATAGATTTTGAGTGTGGATGGAAAGGAGGGTGTTGTCAAAGGTGCCTCTTGAGGATTTGCACCTGGCTCATTGAGCTATCCTGTAAGAGGAGCAGGTGCATAAAAAAAGTCTTAGCTGGTTTAAACTTGAGGTTCAGGTAGGAGACCCGTGGGGAGATGGGTACATCTTGCAAAAAAGCAAACACAAGTCTGGCACTAGGGATGCACTTGAAGTGGTTTCAGTGGAATGAACGCTGCACTACAAGTATGCAGTTTCTGTGCGGGGTTGCGGTGCTTGGATCAATGGACAAAGACGTGTGACTAAGGGGGATGTTAGCCATGGGAATGTCCCCTTAGTACCCATGGGAATTTAAGAGATTGCATTCAACATTTTGAAGCTTTTAACCCAGACATTTTTTCTTCCTTTTTATTTATTTATTTAATGTTCATGTACTCACTGGAGAAAAGAGAGAGAGAGAGAGAGAGAGAGAGAGAAAGTGAGAAAGTATCCTCACTAGGGGAGATGGCCACACCACAGTCCCTTCTCCTCCAATATACTCTTGGGATTTGGGGGATGCACACACACGTGCCTGGTGTATATTTTAAGCCACATGTCTGGGACTCAAACTGCAGTTAGCCATGTGAGATCTGGCTCCTTAACTTGCTGCCCATAAAAACAAATTCTTAACAGGAGTTACAGCATTTGGAAAACTTAAAGTGTATTTCTTATTTGGTTATTCCACATGTCTCCATTTCGAAGCTCAAAATGTTTGCAGAAACATATATTAAAGGAAATAATGTTAGAATTTTAAAGCTGTCCATAA
This sequence comes from Tupaia belangeri chinensis, assembly GCF_000334495.1. Classification (NCBI taxonomy): domain Eukaryota; kingdom Metazoa; phylum Chordata; class Mammalia; order Scandentia; family Tupaiidae; genus Tupaia; species Tupaia belangeri. Next base: position 5,289,048 of record NW_006159558.1, on the reverse strand, counting down.
TTAAGCTATTCAAAAGTTATGATCATTTCAAAGAAATGCTAAAGGTTTTTGTATTTCCTAAGGAACATGCACTTAGAAAAGTTCTCTTTTGTAGCTGATTGTCAATTCTAACATTAAAAATATGCTATAGGTAAAAGAAAAAAACCTTAATTGAAAATATTTCCTGTAAATGGGATGATTCCAATAAGTTGAATTTTCTTAGTAAGCCAAGACTGTACAAAAATGGTTTTTGTTTGTGTTTGTTTTTTTAAAAAAGCCTTTCTTATAGCGCAGTGGTTCCTGTGAAACAGCCTTTGGAAGCCCAAGATGGGATCTGGATCCACACTGGGCACTCAGCAAGTGCTGGTGCTCGTCCTTAGTGGTTCTGGATATGACTTTGGGTTCTGAGAGCTCACTCTCTATACTATCTCCTGGGACGAGGGTGGGTCAGTCACCGCTCACTACTCAAGAATCCCTTCAGAAAGATGCCTGTGTCTTTCCCTCTCCACTGTGCATTCTGATACATAAACTATGGAAGGTTCCTGGCCTTAGTTACAAGTTCATATATGGAATGGGACGAGTGGGATGCATGCATGCTAGATAAGAATGCTTCACTGAAAAACATCTTGTATTTTTAAAGAAGTGGAAGAAAAAATATTTACCAGAAAAAAAAATATTGCTATGGTGATCTGTTCACCCACATTTTCTGGCCTGAGGGCCCTTCTAAATATGGCTTGAATGGGAGGAGACGGGGGTATGAGCAGATGGTCCCTGCAGAATCAGGCTTCCTGAGGAGGCTCCTGCTCGCCTCTCCCACTCACGGTGGGTTCCTCTTTGGCTGTCATTTGGAGGCGGCTACCCCTGCAGAAATTAGGGAATATGGTTCAGGGCCCACCCAACCTCTGCTTGCAGGGGGAAGATATGCAAACGGCAAAGTGAAGGCTGGCATCCTTGACAGTCTCTTCCACTGGGCTGCGACATCCCTAAGAGCCAGGATTCTGCCTCCACCTCCACCTCCACCTCTGGAACCATGCTGCCTCCTTGGAGGAGCTCGTGTGTTTGTTAGATGAATGAGTGTTCTCGTTGCGATGCTCTGAAGGAAATGCAAGGCACATTTGGGGAAATCCGAGTCTATTTTTAGTTTAGATTCCCTTAATCTTCCATGTGCTCTTTTGTTGGTGATAGTCACACAAGTCCAGCGTCTAAGATGCCACCCTTGAAGAGTGCTTGGTCACAGTCATGTTGAGGTCGTAGTATGCCCTGCAGACTTCCGTGCCAGTGTAGGAGGCTTTTCTCCGCTGGAATTGTGGGGAGCGGAGCCTTTTGCCTGGGTCCTTCTTATCATCTCACATTCAGACTTTGGGCACAGTAGCTGGCAGGACTGCTCCACGTCATCAGCTGTGGTGAGCCTACCCTTTGAGTAGCCTGGGGCATGCTGGGAAAGTAAGGCAAACTCTTTTATTTATTTATTTATTTTGGAGAGGTTTTTCGCTATAGGGCATGTGCGCTCGCCAGACAGACAGAGAGAGACAGAGACACAGAAAGCAAGAAATCACCCCCCATCGGGGATGGCCACGCCGCAATCCCTTCTCCTCCATTCTCCTCTCTGGATCTTGGGCACGCACGCACACGCGCCTGGCGTGAGTTGTAAGCCACCAGGTCCGGTACGCAAACCGCAGTCGACTACGTGGGAATCCAGCGACATAGCCATTACGCTAACTGCTGGTCCCAAGGCAAACTCTTTTCACTTTCGATTTGGAGTAAGAACTGCACGGTGAAGCCAAACACTTGCCACTTCTCCTAGTTCCCTGACTCAGTGCTTTTTCCACTGGATTTATAACCTTTAAACAAAGAATCATCTTAGGGCCAGCAGATTGCATAATGGTTAGTGCACTGTACTCCCACATGGCCAGCTCCGGTTTGAGGCCCAGACCTGGTGGCTTGTTTTACCTGTCTCTCTCTCTCTCTCTGGAACCTCTCACCAGTCTTTATCTGATGAGCACACATGCTCTATAGCAAATTAAAAAATAATAAATAAAATTAAAATAAATAATAAAAAATAAATAATAAAATAATAACAATAAAATACATAATTCTTTGCAAATTTTCTGATATTCTTCCATTGCTGCATCTTTTATAATAAAAACAATCTGTTTTATTACCTGCTTAATCATTTTCTTTTCAATTTCAAACTTTAAGTGGTTTCATACTGATTATTTTAAATTGAGGTAAATATAATAAAAATAAATTTGCCATTTTAAAGTGAATTTAGTGGCATTTAGTTTATTCCCAACCAACAGGTGCAACCAACACCTCTGTCGAGTTCTGAGACATTTTCCATCAACTAGATGGGAACCATGTACCTATGCAATTCTCATTTCCCACCTGGTCCTCTCCTCCCAGCTCCTGGCAACCTCCAGTCTGCTTTCTGTCTCCCTGGATTTATTATTCTGGATATTTCATATAAGTGGAATCCTGCAATATGGAGTCTTTTGTCCAAGTTTTGTTCACTTTGCATGATGTGTTTGAGGTTCGTCCACATTGTAGCATCAGTGCTGTACTCCCCTCTTACATGGTAATATCCCACCGTCTGGATATTCCACGTGCTGCTTAGCCACTCATCCCTCAATGGGCATGTGCGTTTCCACCTGTTACTACTATGAAAATGTCTCTATGTACGTGTGTGTACATGTATTTGTTGGAGTACATGTTTTCAGTTCTCCAGGGTATATGTCCAAGGGTAGAATTGTTGGGTCACTTGGTTATTTTATACTTAACTTTTTGAGGAACTGTTGGACTGTTGCACAGCAGCTAAGTATCTGTGAGCTGTTAGTTTAGTATGTACAGGCTCTCTGCATTTGTTCCCACTGACTCCCCAGCCACACCTGTCCCCGCTCTGGGTCTCAGGATGGAGCCTGATAGATCTTCAGGAATCCATGGTGTGTGCTCTAAACACAGATGCAAACCCTGTTGGTTTAAAGTATTCAATCCACAGATGGATCAGGTTAACCTAATATCTGTATTGGTTTGGTTATCAAAACCTGAAATCTCAAAATTTTTGAAAAGATTATTTTTCTCCATCACAATAATTAGTCTTTAATCCAGTGGATTTATTTGAATGTAATCTTCTATTTTGTCCTGATAGGAGTTTTGAAATGAACACATCTTGAGTTGTTTCTGGCGGGCCTTAGTGAGAGGGAATGGGATGTGCTACAGTACACACTCAGTGATTCTCCGTGTGCTTCCTTCCCGCCCACCCGCAGGTCTCATTCTTCCTCTTTATCATCTTCGTGGTGTACACTATGCTGCCCTTCAACATGCGAGATGCCATCATCGCCAGCGTCCTCACCTCCTCTTCCCACACCATCGTGCTGAGCGTCTGCCTGTCTGCGTCTCCAGGAGCCAAGGAGCACCTGGTTTGGCAGGTGGGTGTGCTTCCGCCAGGGGGCGCCGTTCAGGGTGTGCCTACCTGGCACCCGGCAGCTCCCCCATTTCTACTCCGGCAGGCTCTTCGCACACCTACTCCAGTGTGTTCATCACAGTTAGCAACAGGGAAACTAGCATCAGAAGGGAAACTCCGTGTGTCAACTCCATCTTGCTAGCAGCTGAGTTGTATGGTTTCAATGGTAAAAGGTATTCTTTTGTGCATTATAATTTAGTACTCTCAGTTTTAGAGCAAAACAACCTATACAATTAAATGTACAATTCTCCCTCACAGTCTTCTACCTTCATACCCAAGACCCTCTCTTACAGAGGACAAAAAATTTCTCTCTTAATCTCCTGGAAGGTCTTTGGGCATTAATAAAACTAACAAATGAAACAAAACAAAAACAAAAACCTTTAAAATGCTACATCAGCAAATTTCATTTTACTAATAAATGGCATTTCAAAGGAGCCATTATACTTTTAATTAGAAGGATTATTAATATGACTTGATTTCCTGTGTGTACATCCATAAACACAAGGGTCAGTGGCTTGCAATTATTCCTGACAGTCTCTCTTTCACCTGTAGAAAGTGTGTTTTAATTTGCTTTGTGGGATTGATTGCAGAAAATGCTATGCTGGTGTAAAAAGCAGTGGCGCTGAGGGGATTGCACTTCCAAACCACACTGTGCCACTGGAAAGAGGATCTTAGACCTGGGCATCGACCCTACAAGTTCTGATGGTTTCAGGTTTTTCTTCACTTGATGCCATATTTCAGTTGGAAACTGGAACTGGAGTGAAGGCTTTCAAGGGGTCCCTTTTCTCAGCATTCATTCCCTGTTCTCACAATAGCAAACTCAGCAGCAACAGCTGGAGAGACGTGTTCATCAAGCGCTCTTTGTCCACACTGAGTGCAAAGGCAGTGAAATCTGCTTTTACACAGTGAGCTGGAGTGCACACTGACTTGTCTGGATATGACTAAGAGCGTCCACCCCCAGGGAACAGAGGAAAGTCACATCGTTCCTCTGTGTATCCCTTTGACACTACCTGGGACATAGAGGCCGGTGGGCACTGTGAAATGAGAGAATGAAGATAAAATCTTTCATTTTTACTTTAAAATATGTAACTAACAAATATAGGTTGTGCATATTCAGGGTGTAACACATGATCTGATATACATATGCATTGTGTACTGGTTATCACGATGAACGTAATGAACACTTCCCTCCTCACGTGCGCTGTAGAGTACATGCCCAGAGCTTACTCATTGTATCACTGAAAGTCTCACCCTGATCAGCAGACGTCTGCCATTTCCTCACCCACCTCTCTGGGCAGCAGCCATCCTAGTCTGAAGATCAACCAAGCCTTGCCTGGAGAGAAGCATGAGACATGCTCCTGTGTTCAAGCTCCATTTCCGGCTTCTACTTCTACATTTCAGAGCCTCCCCTGAGAATATTGAAAGGGAATTCCTCCCTCCTCCCATAAATTTCACCTCCTCTTTATTTGAGCCGTGGAGCTCAGCTTGAGGTGGTTACGGCAGGCCAGGGTAGTGTTCTCTTGTACATGGGGTCACCTCAGCTGTTCTCCATTCTGGGAACAACTGTGGAAAGCCCGTCTTACCTGGACTCCAACAATTCAAAGCTCATAGCCTGTCATGGTTTGGGGTTCCCGGGACATAATGTATCTATGTCCTCCTGCCCCTTCATGAATAAATCAAGGATCTGCTGGTACAGATATAATGGAAAAAATATGGAAAAAGAAGGTTTTAATATCTTCCTGTTAAGATCAAATGGGACTGAAGAACAAAACAAAAGAAAAACAAAACAAAGAAAGAAAGGAAAAGGGGAAGTGCTTTACAAAGAGCCTGCTGTGCTCTAGGCTACTAGGTTCTACTTTGAGTTGGGTATTTTTAAAGGCATGTTTGTTTCCCTATGTTAGGCCAAAATAAATTTGGGGTCAAATTTAACCCTAAATTTTATTTTTTCAATTTCCAAAACCGAAAAAGAAAAATATACAGCCGGAGATGGTAATCTGGAATAGCAAAAAGAATGAATATGCCTTATTCCTTACTATTAATATTTCATATTAGAAACCCATTGAAAGGAATAGAAGAACAAGGAGCCTATTTTGCATTCTTTCAGAGATAATATCAGGAACTAGCAGTTAGCGTAATGGCTATGTCGCTGGACTCCCATGTAGTCGACCGTGGTTCGCGTCCCGGACCCGGTGGCTTAAAACTCACGCCGGGCCTGTGTGCGTGCGTGCCCAAGATCCCGAGAGGAGAATGGAGGAGAAGGGATTGTGACGTGACCATCCCCCCTGGGGGGTGATTTCTCGCTTTCTGTCTCTATGTCTCTCTCTGTCTGTCTGGTTTTTTTGCCCAAAGAAAAAAAAAAAAAAAAAAAAAAAAAAAAAAAAAAACCAGAGATAATATCCCAACAATTCCAAGAGCTGGGAAAGGTGGGATTTGCTGGCAGATTTAGACCTCAGGCTCACAGGTCAGGGAAGAGCTGATCAAAAGCCCTTGAGAACGTGTGATTAAATAGAAAATGAGCTTTTAACTTATATTGGTAGGATGACGTGCACTTGACTGATGGTTTCTTGAGAACGTTGTAAGCATCATCACTTGTTAACTCAATGACAGAGGGACACTGAGATGCCAAAACAAGCTGAGGCAGACCCTCAGTTCACGCTGCATGGCTGTCTGCTGCATGGCAGTCTGCTGCATGGCTATCTGCTGCATGGCTGTCTGCTGCATGGCTGTCTGCTACATGGCTGTCTGCTACATGGCTGTCTGCTGCATGGCTGTCTGCTACATGGCTGTCTGCTGCATGACAGTCTGCTGCATGGCTGTCTGCTGCATGGCAGTCTGCTGCATGGCTGTCTGCTGCATGGCAGTCTGCTACATGGCAGTCTGCTGTATGGATGTCTGCAGCATGGCTCTGGGCAGGAGCCATTCTTCAGCCATTAGAGGAGACTAGAGGGCAGAAGTGGGGTCAGCAGGCACAGGGCTCAGTACCTCAGTCCAGGCCTAAATGTGTGCTTGGACAGCACTTATTTCATCCTAAATATGACTCTTCTGCCTTCTCTACTTGCCTTACTTCTGCGGTTCATTCTCCCTGTCATTGTAACATTAACCCAACCTCAAGGAATTCTCCACTATGCCTGTCTATATATCATGATTTCACTTTGCATTTGAAGCTTACTTCTTTTACACTTCTATTTTCTTGGTATTCATAACACATTCTGAATTTTCATTTTGAGTATCTTTTATTTTTTAAAAATTTGAATATAGACTTTCTTAAGCAAGCCAGTTATATGAAAATCCATATTTATTTGAGAAGATAAGCTGAGGGGTGCTTATTGTTTTCTAAGAGAATTTCTTTTTTTTTAAAATTATTTTTTAGGGGAGAGGTTTTTTTTTTTTTTTTTTTTTTGAAAGAGAGAGAGAGAGAGAGAGAAAGTGAGAAATCACCCCAGGGGGGATGGCCATGCCACAATCCCTTCTCCTTCATTCTCCTCTTGGGATCTTGGGCATGCATGCACACACACCCCGTGTGAGTTTAAGCCACTGGGTCTGGGACTTGAACCATGGTCCATTACATGGGGGTCCAGTGACATAGCCATTACACCAACTGCTGGTCTCTCTAAGAGGATTTCTTACATGGCAGAGAAATGTTATGGGATTCCTTTATGCTGTAGTCGCTTTAATATATTTCAATCGTGGTACAGTTTGAGCAGTTTTAGATTGTACCTGATTTCGCCTGCTGTCTATGGCAAGTGTGTAATCAGTGGTAATGTGGTCTTATTTCGTAACTGGTTCTTTTAGCGTATAAGTCAGGAAGTGTATATTGGAGTCTGGAATTAAATTGCATTTGAGATCTAATCTGAGAAGCTGAAAGGAAAGACTGCAGGTTACCAGCTGCCCAGTTCATGCTGTGAAAGAGACTGATGGTTAGGACTTTGGCTCTCTGTTCCTACAGTGGTTTCTTCAGAGGAGCACAGGGTATTCCTTTTGTAGGTGTGAACACTGGGCCATGCCACTGCACGTTCTGCACAGCTCAAAGCTGCTGACTGAGTAGAATCCATACCGTCTTAGCAAGCTGCTGTTGACCTGTTCTAAAGGCGTCCTCCTGAAGGGATGGGGGTCAGGGGAGCAGAGAGAGGAGAGCAGTGAAGTGCCTAAGTGACTAGTTCCTCAAGCAAATCTAGGTGTGTGTCACACCGCTCTGTCCCGTCTCCTCCCTGATTCCAGCCCAAGGCCTGGAACTGGAATGCTGCACCTTCCTGCTCCAGGGGGAGTTTTGGTAGGGCAAGGGGACAGCTGTGGCCTTAGCACCTGGTGCAGGACACAGATTGCTCCTAATGCTGTGGCAGTTTCTACAATGAAAATATGAGAAGTTAGAGATGTAAAACGTTCCTGCTGGTAACTAGCAGTTTACTGTAGCAGTGGAATGAGACCCCAACTGATGTCCTCACATGGGCAGAGCTGCTTTGGGTGAGGGGCACTGAAAGAGCAGGGATGCATGGAAGCCCTGTCAGGGCAAGAACTTATTTCTGGAGATTGGATCAAAACAACATGAAAAAGAACTTCAAAGTGAAAAGCGTTGGTCATCCATCAACTGTCTCTCTCTCTCTCTCTCTTTTTTTTTTTTTTTTTTTTTAAAGTTTTTTGCCATAGGGCATATGTGCTCCCTGGAGAGTCAAAGACAGGGAAAGTGAGAAATCACTCCTGGGGGAAATGGCCATGCCACAATCCCCTCTTCTCCAGTCTCTTCTCGGGATTTGGGCATGCACACACACACGCTTGGTGTGATTTTTTTCAAACCACTGGGTCAAGGACTTGAACCCTGGTTGTCTCTGTGAGAGTCCAGCACCTTAACCACTATACCACCTAATTGCCCCTTCTTTTACTTTTTAAAATTGCCTGCAGGCACATGTGCTCCCCAGTGAGAGAGAGAGAACACTTCAAAAGGGCTTGGTCTTGCTGCAATCCTTTTTCCTCCTTTTCTCCCTCTCCAGGTTTTAGGAATGTACACAAACATTCTCAGTGTGCCTTTTCATGACACCTGGGCTGAGATTTGAACCATGGTCAGCCACATGGGTTCCGGCATTCCATGTCCACTACTTAACTGCACTAAGAGGTCAGCCCTCTGTCCTCTTCTGACTCTGCAGTCTGAACTCTGGTACCTCTGTTCATTCAAAGCAGCATATTCATGTCCAATGGAATGACCTCATTGCAGGCCATTCAATGCCAGTCGAGAAGCACTTTTCACCTCACTTGCCATGGTGTCGGTGATTTTCCTCCTACTTTTACCAATTCGTGCATCTTTGTTCCATTGTTTACAAGTATCTGAGGGTCTGTTTGTTTCAGATGTGTATTTTTTGGATGAGGTAAGTAGTGTGTGAAAAATCCTGATTGTAAGCATTCATTAAAACATCAGTAATTGTTCTTCGAACCCCCTGGAAGATAAGGAGAAAATGAGCCTCTGTGATGGGAAGTCACATCGGCCAGATGCGTCTTGGGTCTGTGCAGCAGGGGACGATGAACCTGCCGAGCTCTTTTTGGAGAGTTTTTTTGTTTTGTTTTGTTTTTGTTTTTTGGGTTTCTTTGCTATAGGGCGCGTGTGCTCGCCAGAAAGACAGAGAGACAGAAAGCGAGAAATCACCTCCCTGGGGGGATGGCCACACCGCAGTCCCTTCTCTTTTCTCCTCTTGGGATCTTGGGCACGCATGCACATGCATCCGTGAACTTAAGCCCACCAGGTCTGGGATTCGAACTTTAGTCAACTACATGGGTGTCCAGTGACACAGACATTATGCTAACTGCTGGTCCTCTGCCAAGCTCTTGAACCAGAGAAAGAAACGCTCTGTGGCCTGACTTAGCACTGCAGTGCTCTGGTTCTAAGGGGTTCTCTGTAAAGAGTGAGGAGAAACCCTCCATGGCGGCACAGTGGAGAGGGTGTATACACCTTCTCCCTGGGCGGCTTTCCACGGACCGACGGCACTGGAGCTTGTCCGAGTTATCCATAAAATAGGTACAATAATCTCGGCTTCTTCCCAGGGCAGCAGGGATAATGAAATGAGATGCTGAAGAGATAGGATGTAGCTTGACCAGGCTCACAGTTAGTCCTTGGAAACTGCAGATGGTAACAGTAATAACTTCTGGCTGGGAGACCTCTTGATTGTCAAGATGCTTACGGAGTACAATAAACTGACCAGGCCAGGAGCAGAGAAGTGCTCTCCATCGCTTTGTAGTGCCTGTCGTAGCATCCTGCCTCTGAGAATGACGTCCATAAATTTGTACTTCCCCTGGGAGATGGAGATCCCAATGGCCGAACTCTGATCAATCATTTTGATGTCCCTCTCAGCAGCTCCAAATGACTTGACATGGCAGGGAGCGTGGGATGGGGAGCAGAGCATGCATTTCAGTCTTGGACAGAGTCAGTCTAGACTTTGCTCCTGCCTCTTTTTGTCTGTGTGTGGTGAGCAGCGAGGTCACCATGCAGGTTGACCTCCCTAAGGAGGCCCCTCACTGACCCCAGTGTTGGGAAGTAGTGAGCAGCTGGCTTTTGGCCAGGCCTTCAGCCCTTGCAGGGACTACCTGGGGACCTGCCAGCCCCAGGTTCTGCCCTTCTGAGGGTGGCCCACACCCTGACTGGTTGAGTCAGGGTATTGGTTCTCCATGGAACAACTCTGAGAGGCCATTGCAGTTCCAATGCATCTGTGAGTTTGTCCAAGGCAGTTAGGCCTGCATAGCAGTTCAGCTTCTCCCTTTGACCATCCTCATTCCATTTCTGAGCCCCAGTGTTGGTACTAACGGCTCTCCCTAATCCAAACCCACACCCACCCTATGATATGGTAGTTGGCCTTGGTGCTGATAAGACGAGACACCATGACAAAGTGTTATCAAGCTGGGCTGGTATCTGACCCTTGATGAGTACTAGACAGCAACAGCAGCAGTAACAGGGTTTGCTGTTTCTGTGGTTTTGTGGAAGCTAAGGGCAATGGAACAAAAAAATGCTGGGAAATGTGGTCATACTGAAAGTCCAAAGAACTCCTGGAGTTGAGTAGGGCAAGAGTGGATCTTTCAAGTCTGTTTCCAATTATCCATCCTGTGGTGCATCCTACCCAGACTGAGGGCAATGAGCCTCATCCTGGTGGGATACTGAAACCCACACTCCACCAACAAATAGAGTTAGAAAGTTCTGTCAATGCCTTGGGGTCTGAGCTTCTGCAGGTTAATGCAGTGTGTGGCTTGGAATAGCCTTGAGACACAGCTCCCCTGGCAGAAGAAGGAGGAAATACAGGAGCAGGCATTTCTAGGTCACTTGCCAGCGGGTATGTGGATCCCCATCCACCCTGCCTGTGGAGTGCCTCTTTCCTTGGAGGAGCACACTCCTGTTCCTCCACCAACCTTCAGGGTTGTTCTCCCCACCATTCCCGTTAGCCTCATGGTGTCTTTAGAAGATGACTCTGACCACTCTATGTCTCAGTTTTATGGTCTTCAGGCATGCACTGTCAGCGCCATCGCTTTGACTCTGTTCTACTACCCACAGCTGAGATACTGTGTTGGTTTCCTAGGGCTGCTGTGACAAATGGTAGACTACAAGCTTGGGTGCTTGAAACAACAGAAATGAGTAAATTCTTTTTTTGTCTGATTTCAGACTTTTTTAAATCATTATTCACTCATTAAATCGCTATACATCATTTAGATTGTGAAGAAACTTTACCCAGCATAATTTACACCTTAGTCCAGCACCGTTGAGACTATTAAACACATCCTTGTCAAGAGATAATAAACCTTATCTGTGTCCCTCAAGTGTCTTACCTCTCCATTTTCCCCCAAAATTTCCTTTCCTACACTCTTCCCCTCCCACATTCTCTTTCCCACTTTGTCTCTAGTGTCTATTACAATTTTTAATACTTTCATGTTTTCCAGTCTTTCAGTCTCTACCATAGAGTGCAGACAGTTGGTGTATGTTAAGTGGAGACATACAGTGTCTCTCTTTCATAGCCTGACTTGCTTCACTCAGCAACATATCTTCCATGTTCATCCACATTCTATCAAATTCCACAGCCTTATTGTTTTTTATGACTGAATAGTATTCCATGGAGTATATGTGCCACACTTTTTCAATCCATTTATCAGTTTGTGACATTTGGGTTGGTTCTTCTGATGTGTATTCTCTTACAGAAATCAAAACCAAGCCGTTGGTAGGATTGCTTCCCCATGGAGATTTTGAGAGAGAAGCCATATGCCTCTTGCCTAGCTTTAGGCAGTTGCCAGCATTCCTTGGCATGCCTTGACTGGGGATTTATAGCTCCATCTTTGACTCTGTCTACACATAGCTTTCTCCCCTTTGTGCATCTCACCCTCTGGCTTTTGTAAGGACACAGGTCACTGTATTGAGGGTCCACTCTAAATCTAGAATGGTCTCATTGTAGCTTCTTTAACTTAATTATGTTTTTAGGGATCCTTATTCTAAAAGAGTCATATTCTTAGGTCCCCGGTGGTCATGACTTTTACTGGAGACTGCTGTTTGACCCACTGTGCATGCCAGCACCCACAGGTAGACTGCAGCCTAATTTTCTCTCTGCCTGGGTTGTTGTGAACTCCTCCACATGTTCCCCAGCCCCAGCTGTGGGGCCCCCTTCCTCTATCCCATTCGGACATAGCTGAGCCCCATGGTGCACAACATGGGAGATACTTTCTTGGACAAGATTCACAGTATACACATATGTACATATATAGTCTATGTATTCTAAATAATATGTGTTTTATATGTTACATATAATATGTGTGTTTATATAAAATTTCCTAATTTCTCCTTTGTATTTTTTTTTTTTGCAACAGATTTTTTGCTCTAGGGCATGTGCACTTGCAAGAGAGATAGAGACAAAAAGCAAGAAATCACCCCCTAGGAGGGATAGCCATGCTGCAGTCCTTTCTCCTCCATTCTCCTCTTGGGATCTTGGGCACGTGTGCACATGTGCCTGGCGTGAGTTGTAAGTCACCGGGTCTGAGGCTTGAACCATGTTTGACTACGTGGGAGTCCAGAAACATAATCATTGTGCCATTTGCTGCTCCCTTTCTTTGTATTCTTAACTTGTGTTACTTAATTGCTTCCCCATGGAGATTTTGAGAGAGAAGCCATATGCCTCTTGCCTAGCTTTAGGCAGTTGCCAGCATTCCTTGGCATGCCTTGACTGGGGATTTATAGCTCCATCTTTGACTGTCTACACATAGCTTTCTCCCCTTTGTCTGTGCATCTCACCCTCTGGCTTTTGTAAGGACACAGGTCACTGTATTGAGGGTCCACTCTAAATCTAGAATGGTCTCATTGTAGCTTCTTTAACTTAATTATGTTTTTAGGGATCCTTATTCTAAAAGAGTCATATTCTTAGGTCCCCGGTGGTCATGACTTTTACTGGAGACTGCTGTTTGACCCACTGTGCATGCCAGCACCCACAGGTAGACTGCAGCCTAATTTTCTCTCTGCCTGGGTTGTTGTGAACTCCTCCACATGTTCCCCAGCCCCAGCTGTGGGGCCCCCTTCCTCTATCCCATTCGGACATAGCTGAGCCCCATGGTGCACAACATGGGAGATACTTTCTTGGACAAGATTCACAGTATACACATATGTACATATATAGTCTATGTATTCTAAATAATATGTGTTTTATATGTTACATATAATATGTGTGTTTATATAAAATTTCCTAATTTCTCCTTTGTATTTTTTTTTTTTGCAACAGATTTTTTGCTCTAGGGCATGTGCACTTGCAAGAGAGATAGAGACAAAAAGCAAGAAATCACCCCCTAGGAGGGATAGCCATGCTGCAGTCCTTTCTCCTCCATTCTCCTCTTGGGATCTTGGGCACGTGTGCACATGTGCCTGGCGTGAGTTGTAAGTCACCGGGTCTGAGGCTTGAACCATGTTTGACTACGTGGGAGTCCAGAAACATAATCATTGTGCCATTTGCTGCTCCCTTTCTTTGTATTCCTAACTTGTGTTACTTAATGCCTTATTTCTGCTCTCATTTATTTATGTAAGTATGGAAGACTATAAATTTTCTTCTGAAAATTGCTTTTATTTTATGTAAAAGTGCTCTTTATATTTACTCATTATCATTTTCTATATATTTTGTTAATATTGCTTACATTTGTTTTTGATATGGAGAAACTTTGGTTGTAGTTTTATTTTCAAGAGATACTGGGTCATCAGAAGAGTCATGGCATATTTTTCTATGCAGAAATGCATCATGACTTTTCAAACAACCTAATAAACTCTTTTGTTTTTATTATTTATTTTAGTTCCATTGTATTAGGAGTAGAGACCATGTATTCTTTTCTTATCTGCCTTTGTAATTTGAGCTTGGCACTGCCACTCCTCCTGCCAGTCATGCTCCTCATTGGCACTAGGCCTTCCTGAGCCTGCTTTATCTTCCGTGCAGGTAGACCCTGTCATGAAGTGATGCTCCTGTCACTCTGATATCTGCCCATTGTCCCTGGAGACAATGGAATTCTTCCTGCCACAGAGGTGGCCTGCTTTGGTTCCTGCTGGTGTTGTTCATCCCTAACCTTTCTTGAATCAACCTCCTGAACATACTGAATCAGGAGGACTCTAGTGAACTAGTTGACTCACCTTTCTCACTGCTGGGTGGGCCACTCACCTTGGATGGGTTTATCTCCACTTTTGTTCTGATGTCTGTAGCCTCTGCGTGTCCTCTTACTGTGTCCTTATTCAGCCTCCAACCCTGCTCACCATTGGTAGTCTTCACACACATGGTTGAGGGTGAGGATATTGTCAGCCATCTGATTTGTTCAAAACTTAAATTACAGGTGTATTTCTCATTCTCCTTGGTGTTCTAAGTGATTTTTAGGTAGAAAAATGTTCTTGTGTGTCAAACTAGACATATTTAATTTTTTACCTCTTCTTTGGCTTCTTAAAAATTTACCCTCTAGGGGTCACTAGGTGATATAGTTAAAGCACTGGACTCCCACATGGCCAGCTGCAGTTCGAGTCACAGACCTGGTGCTTGAAAATCACTCTGGACATGTGTGTTTATGTGCCCAGGATCCCAGGAGGAGAGTGGAGGAGAAGGGACTGTGGCATGGCCATCCCCCCTGAGTTTGTGTGTGGGGGATGATTTCTCACTTTCCTTCTCACTTTCTCTCTCTGTCTCCAGGAAACACACACACCCTATGACAAAAACCTTTAAAAAAAAAAAAAAAGAAAGGAATTACCCTCTATGCTGTGTCTGAGCCTCAAACTCTATCAAGATCTTGCCCAGGATGGAAAAGGAAAGAAAACAAGGGTAAAGACAGTGAAGAAAGTTTGATTGCAATATATTGATAGAATATTCTTTCAAGATTCCTAGTCTTAAGTTGATTTCTCCAGGTTAAACCTGAAAGTTTAGCAGGTCTAGCTCTCAGCATTCTCTCAGGGACGTGAGCAACAAATTGCATCTGCCAGAGGGCAGGCCTGTTTCTGGTAGACCAGATGTCGTTAAGGGGTGGCAGTGGGTATCAGTGTCCCTGGCCTCATGTGACCAGTGGTGAATCACTGCCCCTCCCACTCTCCACTCCACAGTAGTGTTTTTATTTTATTTTTATAGCAGCCATCCCATCTTATTTCACTATATGCTTATCTCTTTGTCTTTCCATCTTTCTCTCTGCCACACATTCCCTGGACCTTGGGAGAAACTGAGATCTATGGTGAGAATCAAAGCATTTTAATATTGTTATTTGTCCTGGCACTATTCCATGAATGGTTGGATGAATGAGCACACAAATACAAGACCAAAGACAGAGATAGAACAAGCCTCTCTGTGTCCTTGATATCACCAAACCAGGAGAGTAATAGGCACCTCTTTCCTAATACACCCACCACCTCTGAGCATGGTGGGTCAATGTAAAGTAGGTGAGGTAATCCCAAAAAGTGACAGTGATCCTGACACCCTTAAACCTTTATGTGATTCTCCTGTTTCCTTCAAATGAGTCAGTACTCTACATTTTAAATGGATTTTAAATTCATTCCTGAGCTCTTC
>NW_006159558.1:5265735-5273495 GCF_000334495.1 Tupaia belangeri chinensis | reverse complement strand
AGGAATCAGAGGAAAGATACAGTGATGATTGAAGAAATATGAGACAAGATGTATAAAGAGAAGTTCAAGGGTCTGGGACTACCTCTTGTCATTGGGATAAAAGTGAGCTAAAACTCCATGGACTCCAAGATATTGATATGATCCATAGAAAGAACAATGGATGGATGCTTGAGTCCAAACAACCCCTGTGAGGTTTGTCAGTGGGCCAATAGAGATGCCTTATACCAACAATTTAGGCAGAGAAGGTCACCAATGTTTTTCACATAATACAGATAGATGTGCTCAACAGTACTGTGGGAGAAATTGAGGGCTTTAATCTGGAATGAACTGCCTTGCACATAGCTCAGGACGTTTTGCCAGTGAAGTACTTTTAATGCTCCAGGCTATGGGTTATGAAACTCTGCTTTAATACATAGGAGCAGATTTAAGACTGAGTTTCTTGGTTTAGTGCAGAGGAGGTGCTCTGAGGCAGAACTGAGCTTCCCTTTGGGAGATCCTCCAGTCCTTAAGCAGCTGAAAATGATCCCCAGTTAATGGGGTGAAAGTCTTACATCCCAACATGGAGCCACCTCCAGGGGAACACATTTTCACTTAGGCCAGTGGGATGTGGCGGTTGTGGGACTGGAGATGACAGTTGCTAAGAGTGAGATCCTGCAGAGATTAAAAGGTAACTCGAAACTCGTCACCTGTGCAGGTGAGACCTGCTACTTATCTGTCCTCCCCCAGCAAATCCTGAAGGGTAGGTTTGGTTGATTTCACTTTGATTCTCTCTCTAAGGCACCCTTCTTAGCTGACCCAGGAACTGGGAACTTAACAGCCATCACCCCTTAATATCTCATTGCAAATCCATGTTCCAATATCTTTAGTTCTTGTTGCCTGATCTTGTGTGTATCAGAACTCTTCCTGGATATTTCTTTCATCTTGAGT
The DNA here is from genome assembly GCF_000334495.1 of Tupaia belangeri chinensis. Lineage (NCBI taxonomy): Eukaryota > Metazoa > Chordata > Mammalia > Scandentia > Tupaiidae > Tupaia > Tupaia belangeri. The sequence continues at coordinate 5,272,568 of NW_006159558.1, read as the reverse complement.
TTTCCTTTATCTACTCATCTAACTGCTTTTTGGATTTTCACAGAGGTAAGTCAGGTATAGTTTTGATTATTCTTTTTTAATAAATAAGACTTCACATTGATATAAAAATAGTCATTTCTAAAGAAAATCTGAGTGTAAATAACCATGTAGACTACACCATTATTTCCTTTCCTTCTCTTTACTCTGTCTCATATGAAAATTAATAAATCTTGTGGGTTTTGATAAAAGGCTAGGTAGCTGTGTAGAAATTTTGTCCTGGTGTTAAGAATAGAGTCTTACAGAAAATCTTAGACTATTTTGAGGTATTTTTAAGGCCAATTTAAGATTCTTGCTTATTTTTTTAACATGTTTTGAAATCTAAAATTTAAAACATCCACAAAGTAAAAATACTTCCATTTCATTGCAGCCTTGGACATGTATATGCTTTAAAATCATTCTGATTGTCTCGTCTCACTTAAGACCTGTTTGTCTTAGGTGTTGGTCAACTCAGTGTCAGTGTCTCCACTTCAGCGCCCTGTGGGCATTCCAAACAAAACATTCCTCAGACTTGGCTCAGTGTCTTCCTGCTCATGTGCCCCACCTCAGTGTATGGTGCCTGGATGGTGCGTCCTAACCAGACTTTCCAACCTCTATGTCTGGACCCACATTTTCCTCCATCTCACTCACTCTCCCATCTTGTTAAGTGCCAGTGTCTGTTCATTGTCTCTTGTTTACACGCTCCCAAGTCACTCCCATGCTTTCCATCTCATCACCTCTGTCCTGGGTCAGGATGCACCATGCACTGTCTGGAGAGCTGCCTGAATCCCCAGCTACCCATGACTTCATGGGTGACTCTCCTAAAACTCACGTATCTCTTTAAATCCTTCAGTGGCTTCTTACTACCTGCAGAGCAAAATAATCCAGATGTCTCGGGGCAGCATGCCGAGCCTGCACTTTGCAGTGCTGGCGGCATCTCTCCCCTCACCTTCCTTCCCTGTGTGGGTTCTGAGTACCACCAATGCTGAGCTACTTGCAGATGCCTGATTATGATTTGCTGACCCTCACTTCAGTGCCATTACATCTATTTTGTACGCTCACAGGAGCAGCCACGGTTATCACCTGACCAATGCCCAATAGCAAGCCTTGGTTTCTCAGACAGAAAGTCCTCCATAGCCTATGAGGTTATCCCAGGACCTACTATCATGCTCTCAGAGCCCAGCCTCAACACTTCTCTCACCTGTAGAACATGAGCCTCTTTCCCCTGACCCTGGGCCACCCCAGAAACTTCTAGAGACAAGGATCATTGCCTTTGAGCTCTGCGGCCCAGTTGACATGGCTTATTGGAGACAAAAGAACACCTGTGCTCTCTGGATCTGATGTTGTAAACTTTAAACCGCAGAACTAGGAAAGTTTACTTGTGTTCTAGATGAGCAAAATAGAAATTAAGTTCTGTTGAAAGTGTTTTTTGTTAAAGCTCCCAAAACTAAAAGACATGTTTCCCATCTTAAAGGCAACGTGATGTGTAATGGAAAGAACTTTCATTTTAGAGTCAGAAAGACTTGAGCTCAAATCCCAGTTCTGCATGAATTGGTTTCATAAATTTCAGTGAGTGATACAGCTTTTTTGACCATCCGTTTACTTATCTGTAAAAGAGAACCAGTAACAGAATTGGACTTAGGATTAGGGCTTGGACGTATGTAATTCCAGGCTGAATGCTTGGCTCCTGTTAAGTGTCTAAGAAATGGTGATGGCTTTCTGGGTTCTCTCTCTCTGGCTTATTTCTTGTTATTTTTCAGTAACCCACACATAGTTAGCTTTTAAGGTTAGGAGAAAACTGCCTGAGACATTTAATGGAAAAAACATTCAACATCAGGTAAGATATCCCATGGTAGATTTTTAGAACAGTCAATGGATGAATCATATAAACTTTAGTGGAAAAGAGTGTAATACTGTACCAATTAAATCAACAGTTAAACGTCCAAAACTGTAGAAAACCATTATGTAGTATGAAAGGTGAGTATGAAATGTAGTTTAGCCATTTTCAAAATCAATTTCTTGGATAAAAATTTTGACTTGGGTTGACTCTGTGGTGCAATGATAACGTGCCGCTCAAGAGAAGCTAGATCCCATATGGCATCTGTGGTTCAAATCCCCATTATGGTCAGCCTGAAACACACCTGGCCTAAGAGCCAATAGGCTGGAGACTGGAGTAAGGGGACCACAGTAGAGGGTGCTCATTTTTCTCTCTCTGTCATGTATGGACATACTCCATCATGATAAAAGATAAAAAGAAGACTGTTAGAATTTTTAAAAAAATTCTTTTTACACATGAGTTTATAATTTTGATAAATGTGATTTGTAAATTTAGATAATTTGCTAAAATATTGTCATTTGCAAGTTCATTAATTTATCCAGCAGACATATTTTAAACAATTGTTGTGTTTCTGTACTTTTCTAAGGGCTCCTAAAACCAAAATGACTTAAAAAAAAAAAAAAAAAAGCAAAACCCTCAAGCACTTTAGCATCTATTAGGAGGAAACTTGTAACATTGACATCAGGAAATGTGGATTCTGAGCTGTTTACAAGGAGTGATTATTCCCTTGAGCATAGAAGGTGTTGTTGACTAATGCACAGTATTCTGCATTTAGAACACAGAGGGTGCTTCGAAGGGATCTCAGGTCTTGTCAGGCACTCTGTGAGGTTGTCAGTAGAGCTTATGAAGAAGATCAAGAGTCACAAAGAAAGGCTTGTGTATGTTGGAGAACAGGGATTCACAGTATTTTTCTGGGGAGGGCCAGGGAGTGACCATTTGCAGTTGTGGGCCGGGTCGTTGCAGTGCTACTGCTCAGTTCTGTTCTAGGAATAACTGTGGGCATCCGTAGCTAATGGGCCTGGCTGTGCTCCAGCAAAACTTTATTTACAAAAACAGGCAGTGGAGAACTTGGCCCAGGGCCCTGATATAGAATAATAACCAGTAATCTTATTTTTACTCAACTGTAATAATTTATCATTCCATAAAATTCTTAAATGTTTGCTATTAAAATTCTGTTAGTAAACACATTTAATCATTTCCCCCCCCCCTCAATACTGTTAATATGCAGTTTCTAAAGCAATCCTTTTTCTCAGAAATGCACCTCTGTGCTCTGCTCTAAGAGCCTCAGAATAAGCTCATTTGTGCAGCCCCCCCCACCCCCACCACCCCTGGTGAATGTGAGGTTAGTTTTATTTGATTGGTCTCATCACCTCTACTCTGGCTGTTAGACTGGGGACTTTGATCCTTGGCCATCTTGGATTTCTTTGGCGTCCTGAATGTGCCTGGTATCTCCTGCCAGTTTTCAAGCAGATGCTTCTGGTTTCATGTAACACATTTCCATTTCTCCACACTGTGTCTGGGAAATTCAGGCACTCATGCCATGAATGTCTTAGCTTGCAGGGTTCTGCTAAACATTTCTCCAAAGAGCTTCCAAAAGAGCAGAATGAAAATGTCCCTGGACAGGCCAGTCAGGCAACATTTCTCCCAACTCCATCCTGACTGGCTCTCTGTCTTAAAAGACAGAGGAGCTGTTGGTGAGATAAGATGCTCTACCTTTTACTGAAGGGTCAAATACTTAACCTGTGTTCCTGCCTCTGCTTTTCTCCTTTGGTTAATCCAAATCCAGGAAGCCTGTAGGTTGGGGCTGTTCTGCAGGACCTCATTCCACTGTGAGGTTCTTTCACTCTCTTCGCTGGGCTGTGACCAGTGGCTACCTTTCCCATAGAGTTGCCTGGCTAGAGACTGCTCTCCTGACTACAACGCATTGTCCAATTTTAATAGCCCCCACTATTACAGCCTTTTTCATTCACATCTGGTTTTATTTATCTTTTCATGGAATAACCAAGGGATTCGAACTGATTTTGGCTTCTGAAGCAAGACCCTAAAAAGACCCTAGAGATGTTTTGTTTAGAACTTCTGAAAATCCAGCCTGCAGTGTTTTCATGCTCCACCCAAAGCTGGCATCTAAAAATAAAACGTAGGCTGACTGGCAGCAGGAGGAGTGCCCAAGCAGCAGATGGTGCGACATGCAAGACTGTCAAATGAAAATGGTCCACGCAGTCCGCATCTTTTCCCACTTTCTGAAGGTCTGAGGGGACACATGCTCCCGTAACTGCAGTGAGCTCTTGAGTACAGAGGGCTGAGACAGGATTCTAGATATGAGCAAGGTGCTTGCCAAAGCTCCTACCTGAATTCCGGGAAGACAGTGCAGAGACATTGGCTGGAAGGTAGAGGGCTAGAACCTGAGGAAGCAGGCGGGTCCACAGGGGCTTAGTGACCTACATCCACGTGAAAGCACACCCTTAGGTGCATCGTGCAAGGAACACCCCTGGCTCTGCCTGCCCCCATTTTAAATTAAAGACTTGTTTGGAAATGAAAGTGATGCCGAGAGGAGCTTGATAGTAATTTGTAATGACATTATTCTGGAGAAGACACTGAATATGATGGGAACAGAAAGAGCTCAAAGAAATTCTGTCCAGCTAGAACATATGACAGATTGCTTAAGATTAGATTTATTTTGAATGGGTAAAAGTCAAAAGGTGAACTGTAGGTGTAGAAAAAGGGAGACACTTGGCATTGCAGAGTATTTTTATTTATTTACTTATTTACTTATTGCCAGAAGGTGAATTTACTCACCAGGAGAGAGAGAAAGCACCCCCCTCCCAACTGGGGCATGGCCATGCCACAATTCCCTCTCCTCCATTTCTCTACTCTGTGATGATTTGGGGCACACATGCACACTCACTTAAGATCCTTTCTCAATCACTAGGGCTGGGACTTGAACTGCAGTTGGCAATGTGGGGCTTGGTTTCCTCCATACAGGGCTTAACCACTGAACTGGGGGCTGGCCCCAGATGATCCTATATAAGTAGTGTGAAGACTTCTGTAGGGCATGAGGTATCTGTGGTTTGTTGAGACTAAAGCAGAATTAGCTCTTTAGTAGGACTATGTGATATCTGTCTGTGTAAAGCAAAATAAAACTAAAACAAAGAAATAATGTAAACACTAACACCTTTGTATTAAAGTTCTTACAGTGAAACGTAATCACAGTCATCCCTTGATATCCACAGGAGATTGGTTCCAGAGCTCCCCAGAGATCCCAGAATCCTCAGATGCTCCAGACCCTTTTATAAAATGGCATGGTATTTTCACATCACCTGTGCACATTCTCCCTTATGTTTTAAATCCCTCCACGTTGCTTATAAGAACAAACACAGTGCCTGCACATCCAGCGTAGAACTTAGTGTGTGGCAAATTCAATTTTAGCTTTTAGGAAACTTCTAGAAGTTTTTTTCCAAAATATTTTGCCCTGGGCCTGGTTGGATCCACTGGTGAGGAACCCACAGATATGGATAGCTGACTGCATTTCCAAGAATCGTGTAGATAATAACTAATGGATTGAGGTTTACCATAGGACTGACTAATGATAGCCAACATTTACTTTTCGAGCACGTTACACATCAGATTTGTGTAATCATCCCACAGTCTCTACTGCAGGGCACCTTATACTGGATCACCTTTCTACTTTAGAACAGTACCTAAGATTGGGCATGGCCTGGTAATCTATGTGGCTGCTCATATTTAAGAATTTGGTGACTGTAGGGCTCAGGAAGCTGTTGCACACTCCAGTGGCTATACAATTCTGAAGTCTTAAAGGTGGTACTGTCCTGTGGCTCTGCTAGGCATAGGCTTCCTGGTGGGTTCTTTCTGCTCTAGCAACACATTTATGCTTGACTGTGCCCTAGGGAAGCTCTGAATTGCTCAATTCCTATGACAGGTTTCTTTCTTAGCTCTTACGCTTTTCAGTACATCCTTTGAAATCTAGATGGAGGTGTCCATGCTGGCAGAATTCAGCTTGCATTCTACACACCTGCAGAATTAGCCCAAACATGTAGCCCTAAATGGACTCTGGCACTACTGCTGCCATGGCACTCTACATCCTGTCTCCTCTTGAAAGCCAGCTTGCAACACCTAGGGTTGATTGAGCCACAGTTGGAGTGACCAAACACTGAACCAGTACATAGGGAGCTCCAGGCCGTGTAAGGACATGTGCTATGTCACCAAAAGAAACAAACAGGCTAGAGAAGGAGAGAGAGAGAAAGAGAGAGAGAGAACAGACTTTTCCTCTTCCTGTGTTTTCCCCTTCCCCATTCTGTCAACCAAATCCCTTCCATAGTGAAGGTAGGCCTTCCCCTTAAAAGTCTTACCACTTTCCAATGCAGTTACATTCTGCTCTCTTAGGCCTCCACCTGTGATAGGTGAAGCAGCCTAGAAGATTTTGGAGGTGCCCTCAGGACCTTCTTCATTGTGTTTCTTATTAGCATCTGACTGCCTATCAGTAGTAATATTTTTCACATCCAGAGCTTAATCACACAGTTAGTTTTATCAGTCAAATATGCTTTTTCTTTTTCAATCTTTATGTAATCAGGGCATAAATTTTCTAATTTTTTTTTTTTGCTCCACTTCCCTGCTCCCCTGAATTTCATTAAACACAATTAGAAGCAACAGCAGCCTGAGCACTTTGTTGTAAAGAATTTCTTCTACTAGAAAAATTAGATGACCAGGGAACAGCAGTTAGCGTAATGGCTATGTTGCTGGACTCCCATGTAGCTAACCGTGGTTCACGTCCCGGACCCAGTGGCTTAAAACTCACGCCGGGTGAGTGTGCATGTGTGCCCAAGATCCCGAGAGGAGAATGGAGGAGAAGGGATTGTGGCGTGGCCATCCTCCCTGGGGGGTGATTTCTCACTTTCTGTCTCTCTGTTTCTCTCTGTCTGTCTGGTGAGTGCACGCGCCCTATAGCAAAAAAAAAAAACAAACA
>NW_006159558.1:5258408-5265724 GCF_000334495.1 Tupaia belangeri chinensis | reverse complement strand
AAAAACTCTCAAAAAAAAAAAAAATTAGATGACCATTCTTAAGTTCAGGCTTCCACAACACCTTACTATGTGCAAATTGGCCAAATTCTTTGCTATTTCATAACAAGGGTGGCCTTTATTCAACTCCCAATAATTTTCTCAATTCCATCTGATATCTTTTCAGAATAACTGTTATTGTTCCTCTCTATCTGCAATGTAGCCATAGCAGCTTACCCAATCCCTAAAACGTTCCAGTTATTTCTAAACTGTCCTTCTGAGCCTCCACCAGAATCCAGACTTTTCCAAGTCTTCTCCAAATTCTTCCAGGCTCTGGATATTATCCTGTTCCAAATCCACTTCTGTGTTATTCTCAGATATCTATAGAGCAACATATCTTGCTCACTGTGCCAATCTCCTGTTTTTGTCCATTATTGTGTTGTTAAACATAAATACCTGAGATTGGCAGATTTGTAGCAAATAAATGTTTATTTGGCTCAAGATTCTGGAAAGGCCAAGAACATGCAACTAGCATTGACTAGCCTCTAGTGCTATGTCACAACGTGACCAAGAGAAGCAGGCAGGTCAGTAGTCACAAACAGGTAGAGGTAGGTAGAGAGAGAGAGAAAGGAAACAGGCTTTTCCACTTCCTGTGTTTGTCCCTCCCCTTCTTCCAAATGATTGAATGATTCTTTTATTGAAGATGGTGCTTTCTCTTAAAGATCTTACCACTTTCCAATGCAATTGTGTTAGGGACCAAATTAAAATACATAAGCCTTTAGGGGCAAACCATTATTTAAACCATTGCAGTGGGTCTCCTCTGTCTCTAATCTCTGTGTTGTGTTACCTCTGCTCTTCTAATTTTGCCTCATAATTCCTCCATCTCCAGGTAACCAACTATCTGTGTTCAATTTTGTCTTCTTAAAAATGGTGTGTATTGCGGCCAGCAGATGGCATAGTGGTTGCATCTCTGGACTCCCACATAGCCAACTGTGGTTCAAGTCCTGGACCCAGTGGCTTCAAACCCACACAGGACACATGTGCATGTGTGCCCAAGAGCCTGGGAGAATGGAGGAGAAGGTATTTCAGCGTGGCCATACCTCCAGGTGGTGATTTCTCACTTTCTGTCTCTCTCTCTCTATCTCTCTGGCAAGCACATTATAAAAAAACTCTCTCAAAAAGATGAATTGTATTAATTATCTATTGGTATATATCAAGTTTCCCCAAGACTTAGTTGCTGAAAATAACACTTTTATGTCAGTTTTCTGTGGGTCCAGGATCCAGGCACTGTTTACCTGGACTATAGATCTCTCTCCAGGCTGCAGTGGAGATGTTGGCTGGAGTGGTAGGCATTCTAAGGCTCCACTGGAGACAATGCATTCTAAGCTTACTCACATGGTTGCTGGTGGGATTCAGTTCCTCATGGGCTATTGATCTGAGGGTCCTAGTTTCTCATGTTAGGGCCTTGCTCAGTTTCTTATCATTTGGCACTCTCTTAGGGCATCTCATGAATGACAGTTGGCTTCTTCAGCACAAGCAAGGGAGAGAGCAGCAGAGGATCAGAAGAGGGATAGGGGTGGAGAGCAGGATGGAAATCAGTCTTTGTAGTTGAATCTTGGAAGTTTCATCTGACCTGTTACTTTGCCTATTCTGGTCATGAAAAGGAGGCCACTGGGTCCCAAACTCAGGGAGAAGGATAAACACCAGAGCACGGGCTCAGCAGGAGAGAACTGATCACGGGTGCTATCTAGGACACTGGCCACTGCAGACACATGCCTCTCCACTAGGTGTCCCTACATATCCCACTTTCGGTGTTTCCTGGAACCATATTGAATTTGCCTACCAAGTTCACTCCCTAATGATGTGGTGCTTCTTTCTCTTCTGTATATGGAAAACAACAGTAGGTTGGGAGATGATTTGTTATCAGAGCCACTGCAGCTGTGGCAAGTGAGGTGCACGCACTTGCTCTTCTCAGGTGGGTCATTGCAGGCATTTGAAGAAATGTTTCCTTTCAAATTATCAGTTTTCTGAACTGTTGACCAAAAGTCACTTCTGCTGTCATTGGAAGCTGTCTGTTAAAGAAGAGCTTCCTCCTCCCATCACTACTATTGTGCATCTGCTGAAATAAGGCCTTCTCATAAGTAAACTGAAAAATGCCTTCCTCGGACATATCAGCAAGGTCAGATGCTCCTCTTCTGGTCCCTGTGGTCTTCCTACACAGGAAAAAATGGAAACCCAGTTCACCTCGCTCTTTTCCGTAGATATCTGCCTCCCAGTGCTGTGCCAGAGCAGGCTTGGAATGAATGAGCTCTACACTTGCTTCTCTCCCTCAGTTCCTTCCCCATCAGGAGTGATTTTGTAAAATCAGACTGGTCCTGCATTATGCTTAAAACACATAGCCCACTAGGCTATGTTGGAACTCCTTGGCAAGACCCTCCATTGTCTTCACCCTTCTCAACTTGCTTCTCCTTCACCTGCCTTCTCCTTCTGTAGTTGAGAAAATCCCCCATGCCTTGTCCAGCTGGAATGTCTCCTGGGTCCTTCTCCCTCCAGGGTCTCAGCTTTGCATGTTCCTCTCCTTCGAGAAACCTGACTGCCCAACTCAGGCTGGCTCCTGGTGTTTCTTCTTCTCACCCCTTCATGGCATTTGCTGTAAAGGATTTTGTGTAACTTTTGCCTCTCTTTCCTTTTCTATTATATTTGTCAGAATCTCTCTTCCTGTCAACTTTCAAAGATCCATGGGTTTATGAGAAAGGGATCCACTTTTAGAATATGGTACTTCTGCACTCCCTCAAAGGCAGATACTCTGAGCTGCTGCTACTGGTGAGAATCTGCACAAAACCAGGTGCTATCTCAGGGGAAGAGCTAGGGCAGAGACCTCTGGCCTCCTGGTTCCCCATTCTCATCCAACACTGTGGTGCCTGGTCTTTGATAGAGACTCATGTTAGGACATACTCTGTCTTGTCATTGAGTGGACAAGAAAGGTCCTCAGATCATAGTAGTGTGCTTTCCCAGCTTCTGGAGCTGAGCTTGTGGACTGGGTGGTTTGGGTGAGGAGTCCTGAGAAGTCCGTGAAGTCTTGGAAAGTTTGCTGGAGCAAAGCCTGGTTGGCGTCCTGTGCCTCATCTGCCTCTCTCCTGTTGAGAGCACAAGCAGACAGGCAAGTATGCCTAGGGAGAGCAGACTCTGCAAGGTGCCCCTGGCTCTGCAGCACAAGCATAAAGGTGAACTTTCTAGGAATTCCTAACAAGCCTCCAAGATTAGTTTGCCAAGCATGCTCGCCTTCTCATTTCCCTGTCACTGGCACACCTGGCGTCCTTCTGTTGAAGTGGGTGATCTGAAGCTGTCCCCTCAGAACAGGTATCTTGAGAACCAGCAGTTAGCATAATGACTATGTCACTGGACTCCCATGTAGTCGACCGCGGTTTGTGTCCCGGACCCGGTTGCTTAAAACTCACGCTGGGTGTGTGTGCGTGCGTGCCCAAGATCCCGAGAGGAGAATGGAGGAGAAGGGATTGCAGCGTGGCCATCCCCCCAGGGGGTGATTTCCTGCTTTCTGTCTGTCTCTCTCTGTCTATCTGGCGAGTGCACGTGCCCTATAGCGAAAACCTCTCAAAAAAAAGAACAGGTATCTCAGCTGGTGCTGCCCTGCTTCTGCTCTTCTGCTTCCATTGTGCAAACACAGCTGCTCCTCCCCGTCCCCCCCACCCCATGTCAGACCTGTTGGAAGTCCCACAGTCGTCCACACTGTGCAGCCTTTTTCACCAACTCACTGCTTTTCACTAGTTGAAGTGAACAGGTCTTCATTATGGGAATGGCCCCACCAAGCTGCTCTGTCTTCATGAATTCCATGGGAGGAAGAAGCCTGAAATGCCACAGTCTCCCTCCGAGATCCATGCATAGCTGCAATGAAACCACTGCTGATTCACACACACATTGCAAAGGCTGAGCCTGGCAACAGGGAACAGCATTTGTAAGACTGATATTTTCTTTTTTTAATAGGGCCAAATTGAACAGGCATGTCACTGCTGACATGCAGCAGAGTAGTATTTTTAACTTAGAGTGATAATTTTATCCAGAAAACTCAAATATTCACAAGTCAAGTTTGTATAAATCAATTATTTCTTCTTAAATTGATTGTTTTGGAGCCAATCAGTGGTGCAACAATAACACAGCACTCTGTAATGCTAGACCCACCCAAGTAGATCCTGGGTCCACATCCTGGGACCTCCCTGCACACGCTGGGTATGCGTATACTACCTGTGATCAGGCTGGCTGAACTTGGGTAGGTCACAAGCATGAAGATCCTGTCGGGAGTGCTTTCTGTCTCTCATAGAAGAAATAAAGGAACAAACTTTTTTTAAGAGATGTTTTTGCCATAGGGTACATACACTTGCCAGAAGACAGGGAGATGGAGAGACAGAAAATAAACAAACTTTTGAAAGTTGACTTTTCTCTAAGACCAGCAGATGGTGCGATGGTTATGTCACTAGATTTTATGTAGTCAAATGCGATTTGAGTCCCACACCTGGTGGCTTAAACCTCACACCAGGCAGGTATGCGTGTGTGCCCAAAATCCTGAGAGGAGAATGGAAGAGAAGGGATTGCGGTGAGCCATCTCCCCTGGAGGATGATTTCTCACTTTCTGTTTCTCTGTCTCTCTGGCGAGTACACACATCCTGTAACAAAAATCTCTCTTTAAAAAATAAAAAGTTGATTTTTCTCTTCAATATAAAAAGAAAAAATTAGCATATATACCTAAAATAGCAATAGTAATAGTATAGTAATACTTTATAAATACATTTATAAGTATTTATATCTTATAGATACTATATATTATAAATTACGTATTTGAACACACACACACAGACACATATCTCACAACATAAAATCTAGTCATAGAAAACTGAGTGGGAAAAGAAAATGCTGCAGAGAAATGGCTGTGTCAGGAATGAGGGTTTGCCATGGGTCCCTGCAGATGGCAGGCAGGGTGTCTGACCTTGGGGACCCTGTGTTGTATGTCTGAGTTTGCATAAACAACTGCACTCCAGCTTTGCACCAGTGGCTCCTAGTTATGCTGTTCCTTCGGGAATAGGCCATTACAATTTCAGCCGTTGCCAGTAAGTTTGGTAATTTTTCCCAGTAGCAGTGGATCTGAAGTCTTTCTTCAGGCTCAAGGGCTTTAATCACAGAGTGAAGTTGAATGTGCAGTCAAGTCAAGACAGTATGGCCCACTTTGAGCCTGAAAGAATCTTCTTGGTGACTTGCCCAGAACCCCAAAGCCATCTGTGATTTGCATATAAATGAACTTTTTGAAATTAAAAATAAACATGCAACCATAATATTTACTTGTCTGCCTTTGTTCCTTGCTCTGGGTGGAGAGGTAGTGGGCCGAGTGCATTCACTTGCAGTGAAACCGAGGGCTGAGCCGTTCTCACAGCATCTGCCGTTGGCAGCAAATAATTATAGGTGGCGTTTTCGTAGGCGAAGATAACGAAGCTGAAAAAATAAATAAATAAAGGCATTCATGAAGCCAGTAGTGTTATATAACAGCTGCGGGATCTCTCCTTTTGGAATTTTTCTTGCAAAGGACCATAGATGTCATGAATCTGGCATATTAATCAGGAGAGCAAGGCTTTGCGGCCGTAACAAATGACCCTGAAATCACAATGACTCACGGTAAACGTCTTTCTTACTCACGTGACATTTTTGTCATGGACAATTGGTTGCAGTCTTCTCTGTATCTCCTCTCTTCAGACCCATGGCTTGAGGCCCCATTCCTCTCTGGAATGTTGCTAGGCTCATGGGAGATGGAAGGGAGCCATAGCAGTCACGGGTGGTGCCTCGCGCTTCTGCTCAGAGTGGATCATGCCACTTTCATTGAATGTGTTTTGGCCAAACTTCATGTCAGGTTGTCAGGGAAATGTAATTCCCTTAGCTGGAAGGAGATCACAAGTCACAAGACCAAGTTTGAAGATAGTAAGACACAAAGGTATCGCCCTCTCAGGAGATGATACAGAAAATACCTGGGAACAAGAGTGCAATACCATCCATGGGTCTCTCATAGATTCTTACATTTTCTCTGCTTTTTAAAGACAAATTTTGGAGGCAACAGATGGTTACGTTGGTGGAATCCCATGTACTCAACCGCAGTTCAATCACAGATCCAGTGGCTTAAAACACACTGGGCACATATGGGTACATGCCCAAAATCTTGAGAGGAGAATGGAGGAGAGGGTGTTGTGGTGTGTCCATCCCTCTTGGTGGGTGATTTCTCACTTTCTGTCTCTCTGGTGAGCACATGTGCCCTAGCAAGCAAAAATCTCTGTAAAATAAATAAATAAATAAATAAATAAAAGAAAGATAGATCTTTTCATAAGCTAGTGCTTACTTGCTGCTAGATTTTTGCTCTGTCACCTCTGAAATCTGAAACCTTCTTTCCAAGTAAATGGGATTTTGGGGGGCTACATTTTGCTAGCTTGGTTTTCAAGTGACCAAGATTATTTCTCACTTTAGGGCACTACATGTTCTACAAAAGAGAAGGTAAAATGTGGGGAAAAGACACATGATAAGGTGTGATAGAGGATGAGCTCCTGATAGGGTCACCAAGAAAGTCTCACTATGGCATAAATTATTTAAGAAAATAAATGGGGGCTGGATGGTGTGCCCATGATTAAGTGCTGGCAGAAGCTGGCGGAAGGTCAGTGCTAAGACCCTGTTGGGGGTGTCTGTATTTCTCTGTCATTGTGTCTTTATTGCTCTCTCACTCATAGAAAAAATAAATAATTTTTTTAAAAGAGGTTTTTACTATAGGGCGCATGCACTCACTGGAGAGTCAGAGAGAGAGAAAGCGAGAAATCACCACCCTCGGGGAAATGGCCATGCCGCAATCTCTTCTCCTTCATTCTCCTCTTGGCATTTTTTAAAATTGTTATTTATTTCATTTTATTTGTCATTATTATTATTCAATTTTTAAAATTTAATTTATTTTATTTTTTTTACAATTAAAATATGAATGTATTTTGATACAAAAACTTTTTGATATTCATACACAGTTTTTCCATTTCATATATTTCCATGACCTGTTTTGTCTGAAACATTTTTTAAATTAATTAATTTATATTTCATTCCCTGAGCATCTTCACAGTATATAAACTGTGATTTCCCATCCAGAATATACTGCATAGTGACTTAATCATGCATGTTATCATCAATTATTTTCCATTTCTAGTTTCATATATATATATATACACACATATGTGTATATATATATGTGTGTGTGTGTGTTTGTGTGTATATACATATATACACACAAACACACACACACACACACACACACA
>NW_006159558.1:5232007-5257651 GCF_000334495.1 Tupaia belangeri chinensis | reverse complement strand
TGTTGGTAAATTCTTTCAGGTTTTGTTTATCTGAGAATGTTCTTGTCTTTTCTTCCCAAATGAATGATAATCTTGCTGGATACAGTATTCTTGGTTGAAATTGCTTTTCCCTTAACACTTTGAATATATTTTCCCATTCTTTCCTCATTTGCATTGTGTCCAATGAGAGCTCTGCTGTTAGCCTGATGGGACATCCTTTCTGGTAACTTGCCATTTTTCTCTTGCCAATCTTAATATCTTGTCTTTGTGGTTTTGGTCAATCTCGCTATAATGTGTCTTGGAGAAGATCTTCTTGGGTTGATTCTATTTGGGGTCCTTTGTAATTTTGGGGACTGGATCTTTGAGTATCTCTCTAAGTTAGGAAAGTTTTCTTGCAGGATTTCATGGAACAGATTATCAATGCCCTTATGAGTTTCTTCACCTTCTGGGATACCAATTATCCAGATGTTTGAACGTTTGATGGTATCTACTATTTCTCGTGTATTATTTTCTTTTCTATTTTGGGCAATTTTCTCAGTCATTGTGGTATATTTTTCTAGGCCAGCGATTTTCTCTTCTACATCTCTGAGATTCTACTTTCTTTATGATCTAATCTCCTTTTAATACTTTCAAGGGAGATTTTGACTTCCTGTGTTACAGCCTTCATCTCTAACAGGTCCATTTGATTCTTTTTTAAAGTGTGTATTTCCTCTTTTAAATCTTGCAAGAATTTCCTCATCTCCTGTAATCTGTCTTCTACCTCTTCTGCAGTTCTTTGTCTCTCTTCTCTTCCATCTCTGTTAGCTTCATCATTATGAATATTCTAAATTCTTTATCAGACATTTCTGTGATTTCCATTGAACTGTCTGTGGATGAAGAGGAGTTATTCTTTTCCTTTGGAGGACAGGTATTTTCTTGCTTTCCCATATTTCTTATGGCCCTTTGGTGATTTTTAGTCATCTGATGTGTGGTGTGTTTCTTCCTACTTCTTGAAGTTCATTCTGAGAGTTCAGGAGTGTGCAGAAAGAGGTGATCTGGAATCTCTTTGCTGTTCTGTTTTTATCCCTTTGTACAGCAGATTCAGTGGGTGTGGAGGAATATGCTAACCCTAATAGTATTTAAATGTTTGGTTACGTGCCCAGGGTCCAGCCTCGGTGGGGGGTGGGATATCTCATCAGAGGTGGTGCAGGAAGGAAAGACTGAGGCCTCAATGCCTTTTTCGTGCACCTCCTCAGTCAGACACCCCCAGAGATTGCTCTCTGTAGAGTGACAACTGCTAGGAATTATCGTGCCTTTTTATTGAAAATGTGATACATGCAAGTAAACGGGTGAGGGGCTACATGTTCTAATTATCAGTTCATAAAGTTTTAACAATAGGGAACATGGATTCCATTCAGGGTTGGATTAAGGGCGGGTCAATTACAGTTCAGCAATTGTTTGATTGATGTAGGCAGGTCTTCAGAAACTTCATGGAATGCAGTTTTGGGAAATAGCTCCAGCAAGCAGAGTTAATTATCAGCTGATGCTCGGCGGCAGCCATCTTGTGATTACTGAGTACGATGCTAAGAAAAGAAAATCTCAAGTATAGGTATTAGTTCTTATGGATCTCAATAAAGTATGATACTTATATAATTTTATAGGGATCTAAAACTTAATTCTTGGTGAGGGCGGGGGTGTCCTGGGCCAGTTTCAGCCCAATCCTATTTTATGTAAAAAGAAAAGAAAAGGTTATTTTTAAGCTTATGTTAAATATGTCTTAAAGGGCCTTCCAAAGGTCAAGAATTCTGCCTAGATGGAACTTCAGCACACCCTCCATCATGACCTCAGGGATGAAGCATTGTAATTAACAGTAGGTGGTCAGGGCAAAGGGGAATGGTCAGGGGGCTTTCAGGAAATCTTATCACATACTCAAGATGTATGAGAGAGCTATGTAATTCTTTTATAGTAGTATGTCAGGGAGTCAGAGGGGGGTCACTTCCCAGCAAGGCTACTGCAGTCTCTGGCAAGCGGCCTTGCCAACATGCTGAGTCGACCCAAGCTTTGCTCATAGGTTGGGGGATGAGGGGGGGCGTGTACAGCAGCAGCCTTGCCAACATGCTGAGCCGACCCAAGCTGTGCTCAAAGGCCGAAGGCTCAAACAGATCCTGGGGTCCTGCCGGGTCAGACTTCTCCAGTTATGGTTCCCTTAGATCCATCTAGAAACACAGAGAATGGAGATTGAGGAGCAGAGTGATGAGATAAAAGGGAAAAAAAGGAAACATATGGGAGGGGAAGAAATAAAGAGAAAAAGAAGAAAAAAGAAAAAAACAATCAAAAAATTTTAAAAAAAAGCAAAAAGGAAAAAACTGCACGAAATCAGTAGTTTTCAGTTGCCATGAAGGAGTCTTCTTCTGAAGGCCTGCCCCTTAGCAAGATAAAGGCGGGTCTAAAAGCCAGTAAAATACTTTACCTTAAAATTTTTTTTTAAGGAAAAGTTACCAAAAAATTAGAAGACAGAGAGAGAGGCAGAGAGAGACAGAGACAGAGAGAAGGGTAGAGGGGCTCCCTACCACTTGGGTTTGGGGGCTGCAGGCTAAATTAGAAAGTCTTCATCTCTTTTTTTCCTCGAAATCACTAGTTCTCAGGAGCCATGAAGGAGACTTCTGAAGGCCTGCCTCTTGCCTCTCCACTCGAGTTTGGAGACTGGAGACTGAGTTATCAGTAGAAAATCTTCATTTCTTTTTTTCTTTGAAATAATAAGTTCTCAATAGCCATGGAGAAGTCCCTCCTCCTGGGATTTTGAATGCACATGCACCTGGTGTGAGTTTTAAGCTACTGGGTTCAGGACATGAACCACAGTTGACCACATGGGAGTCCAGCTAGTCCAACTACTGGTCCCAATCATTTTTTTTTTTTAAGAAACAGAGGTTTAGAATGAGGCAGGTGAAAATAAATCATTCACTTAAGCATTTTGCGTCTCTAAAAATGGGCATCAGAGAAGAAGGCCATATTTAAATAAATAAGTAAGTAAGTAAACAAATAACTAATATGAACTTGCTTATTAATGATTCTGTTGCTGAAACTAGTTATGCCAAGGCTGTCTATGAAACAGAAAAATGATTAAATTTTAAATGTGGCTTAAATTTAGATTTTCTTCTTCAAATTAAAAATACATAAATAAAGGGACTTGCCTTGATTTTTAACTAAAATTACTAATTAATATGAGCATTTTTTTCTGCATGAGAGAACGCGAGTGTTCTAATGACATTCTGAAAAGTGAACATATTTTTGCATTTTAAGCATAATGAAGACAATATGCTCTTCTTAATAAAGAAGTGGTTATTTGGGAATGGGAAGTACATATTTGATTATAATTACAATCACCAAATGTTTACTTGTTGTAAATAAGAGGCTGAGGAGGGTTTGGTTAACACATGTACATTTCCATATTGTGTGTTTTTTTTCCCCAAACGTATAAGTAAGTAAGCTCATAGAACTTTCAGATTTGATCCTTTAAGGTCAAATGTATGATTATCTGTACAAATGTCTTTAATCATCAAAGTTTGGGAGTCCCAGCAAAGCTGGTCTTCAGTCAAAACTGCTTTTGTTTTGCAGCAGGGCTTAGTTGGATGTTCAAGCCTTGAGTGCCTGGTTCAGAGTGGACATCATGGGTTTTAGGAACCTCCTGACTCAGTGCAGTACTTTTGTATATTCCAACAGTTTTCAATGTTCAAAGAAGTCAGTGATTGTCCCCAAATATGGCAACACCAGTACTATGACCAAAACCCTCCTGCTGTCTCTTTGAACCTGGTCTTCTCTTAGCTTTCCAGATGTCATCTGACGTGCACCCCTTCCCCAAATATGCTTAAAGAAAGAAATAGCATTTAATTTTCTTTAAGTTTATTTATTTCCTCTTTGAAAGAAAGAGGGTGACACAGAGAAGGACAGAGACAGGCAGCCCAGCAAGATCTTCACACCCTGAACCAGCCGCGGCCACAGCCAGCCGAGATCCTGGGCACCCCCACCCACACACCGGCATAGTCAGGGAGGCTTCAGGATGTGAATGCAGGACCCTCCCATGTGACTTCTGCACCAAGGACTGCTGCATTGCCACTGGCCCATCCAGCTAGCTGAAGAAGTAGCACTTTTATAATCAGTTCATCCTCCGGTCAAAAGCCATGCCTCTTGGTAGGTGCAGGGTTTGCATTGTGTCTCTGTATGTGCCTTTCTGTCCTTGAACTGTTTCATAATACAGTTCAAAAGCTACATGTCCACCTCCTAGTCATGTGATAGCCCTGTTGAGTCCTCTTGCAGCCTATGGGGGTCTCTTACTTGAAGAGTTTGGTATTCAGGGGAAGGAAATAGGTTTTGCACTGTGTTCCGGCTGTTTGTACATTCAGCAAATATTTGTTGAAGGCCTACTGCTTGTTACCCTAGTGCAAGGCATGAAAATTTGATATTAAGCTTGTTTGCATTTTGGGGCAGGAATGCATTTTTTGCTTTTACATTTATAAAAGTTGATTTATATTATAGCTCCATTGGCTTAAATTTAAACAGAAAAAAATCTATTTTATTAGATACCTATTTGTATGTGATGAGTATTTATTTATTTAGAAATAATTTTAGGTGTCTATAAATAAAAGGAAAATATAGGGATGTTTTTAAAGTTTATTTAGTTGCTTAGAGGGAGAGAGTGAGATAGAGAGAAAGTGAGAGAGAGAGAGACCTCACAGGGTCTTCATTCCATGACCCTCCCCACAGCCAGCCAGGCAACATTTTAAATCTAAATATATAGGAAGCTAATTTCAAAGATAATTTTTAAATGAGAAGTTTAGGCATTTTCCAAGTGCATATAATTTATTTCAGGAATTTGTATTCCTATACCTTTAGGCACCATTTGTATCTCACAAATATATGTTGTATAGATTTCATGTATTTTTTTATTTGTATGTATCTTTTCATAGGGGGCCTTAGTTTTAAATTCCAATTCAATTTAAGAGCTCAGTGGTTTTCCTGTTGCTTATAGACACACAGACAGAGTTTTTGCATGATGAAATCATTGACAAAATTAAAATGAATACAGCCAGTTCTTAGGACCGTGTTCGTGTTGTGGTATAGACGTAAGCCTGCAGCAGTGTAGCCACTAGCCACATGTGTATACTTCAAATTAAACTGAAGGTAAATATGATGCAAATTCAGTTTCCCAGCCTCTGAAGTCCTATTCCACGTCCTTAACAGCTATGTGTGGCTAGTAGCCACCACACTGGCCAGCTCAACGAGTATGATTAATTTAACCAATCTCCTACATTCTGCCTTAGGTGCTTCCCAGTATTCCAAAATGATGAATAATGCTATCATGAACAACATTTTCTTTTTTTGCTCACATCTGTTGTATCTCTTTAAGAGGCAGTAGTTCATTCACTATTCAGTGAATATTTGTAGAGAAGCTATCATGTCCCTAGAAGTCTATTACAGAAATAAGTAAAATACTTCAAAATTATTGGCATCACAGAACTTACATTTTAGAAAATAAACAATTAACAGAAGCCAGCCCAAAAGACTAGAGGTTAGGGTGCCAGACCTCATAGGGCCTACCTTCAAATCCTGGCCCTGGGATCCAGCAGTTAGCGTAATGGCTATGTTGCTGGACTCCCACGTAGTCGACCGCAGTTTGCGTCCTGGACCCAGTGGCTTAAAACTCATGCCGGGTACGTGTGCGTGTGTGCCCAGGATCCCGAGAGGAAAATGGAGGAGAAGGGATTGTGGTGTGGCCATCCCCCCTGGGAGGTGATTTCTCGCTTTCTGTCTCTCTGTCTGTCTCTGTCTGTCTGGCGAGCACACGCACCCTATAGCGAAAACCTCTCCAAAAAAAAAAAAATCCTGGCATGAATACACACACACACACACACACACACACACACCAGGCTTGTATGCATGCCCAAATCTTGATACCATGGAGAAATGGAGGAGAAGGGATTGTGGCGTGGTCACACCCAGTTAGATGGTACTTCCTCCTTTATTCTCTGTCTTTGCCTCTCTCTGGTGAGTATGTATGCCCTCTGGT
This sequence comes from Tupaia belangeri chinensis, assembly GCF_000334495.1. NCBI lineage: Eukaryota > Metazoa > Chordata > Mammalia > Scandentia > Tupaiidae > Tupaia > Tupaia belangeri. The sequence goes on along the minus strand of NW_006159558.1, from coordinate 5,251,629 downwards.
AGTTAAAAAAATAAAAATGATTGAATTAATAAGTAAGAAATATGTGAATATATTTGCATCAAAACAATTTATAAAACACTTTTTCTTTATTCAGTGTTTGAATGTGTATGCATACATGTGAGAGTGAGAGAGAGAGATGGAAAGAGAGCTATGGGCACCCTCCACCAGTTCTGGACACACTGTAGTCCCCTTCCCCAGGCTCCGGGTCACTGGGTCTTGCACACTCACACTTGCACATGGCTGGCTGACAGATAGGGATTTGAACCACTGTCCCCACATGGGAGCTGACTTCTCTTGAGCACTGCAGAGCTGGCCCTCACAGCTGTTTGTAACAGGGACATATCACTGAGCCACCGCGATCACCGCGAGTGTCCACTGTCAGTGTCCAGCTTTAATTTTGCCTGTGATAGCTTTGTCATATAGGAGGTTTTAACACCACGTGCTTCGATTTTTAGATTTTGTCCTTCATGCTTCATGCTTTTGTGAGAACTTTAGACTCAAAGAGCAAGCACTAACTAAAAAGGGAAGACTGATTATCTTAGTACATTAAAATTCAGAATTTCAGTTGCATAAAGATGTCATTTAAAGAGTGGAGAAGCAACCAGAAGTGTGTGTCTGCCATAATACAGCTGATAAAAGTTCTCTCTCCTCTAAGTCATGAAGCAAAAGTAAGTCATATATATATATATATATATGTGTGTGTGTGTGTATGTGTGTGTGTGTGTGTGTGCACATATACATGGAAAAAAATATATGGAAAAGGTATGAAAGACATTTTCGGTGAGTGTATCTTTATCTAAATGACAAGTGGGCAAAAGATGTGCAGCCTCTCTGGTAATCAGAGGAATGCAAGCTAAATGACCACAGTTAATTCACAATCACACAGTCCAGGAACCAGTAACATTTTAAACTCACACACATAAAATGGAATCGCATATGAAGAAATGAGGATGGGCATGCTGCCATTGGGAGTAAAAATGGGGACGATGAAATTATGCACACCTTTGAAGGAGAAATGGCCCTCATTTGAGACTCCTGGAAAGAGACTCCAGGGAGGGTCTACTAGGAGGCATCGTTTACGATAGTAACCACTCGGTAGTGACGCGTGAGCGTCTTCCAGTGGGAAAATGAGTAGTTAGCTTGTGGTGCACCCAGAGGCTACCAGTCTTCTGATATTGGTGGCACACAGCAGGTCGTTGCGCTCCGGCAGAGACAGACATCCAAAACAGCAATGGAGTGAACAAGAACACATTGCGGAACGTGGCCTGTACAGTAGGTGCCATTTTGTAAAATTAAAACACACAGAACAGCTCTGCATTTTGTTTGCTGTGACATTGATTACCATAGAAATGCAGAGGACCAGTCGCTCTGCCCCTCTCTGCAGAGAGGGCGGAAGGGCTGTTTCTCAGGGATGGGTTCTGCGTTCTTTATAGATGTATGGGGCAGGTTTATAGGTATTTGTTATGTTATTTTTCTCTGTACTTTTCCGCCTTTTAAATGTTCTCCTTTTTTATAAGCAGTTACAAAAGAGTAAAAAAAAAAAATTGTCAAAAAGGGAAAATGCCACTTAAAATATCTTTGTCTCATATCCATCCAGAAATAATGGCCTGAGTTCCTTCTGGTGCAGCTCGTCTTGCAGGCACAAGCTTGTGATTCAGACACCATTGCGAGCATTACCTCTTGAGAGTTACAGCTTTGAGATTTCTGAATGAGCCTGAATGGAACATATTCATGTATGTTCCTAATGCAGATTAAGGATGGGAAACAACTCCATCTGGATTAATTAGCTTTTTCTTTAAGAGAGATTTTTACTGTAGAGTATCTGTACTCACTGAAGAAACAGAAAAGAGATGGAGAGACAGAAATCACCTCGCCAAGGGGGATGGGAATGCCACAACCCATTCTCCTCTCTGGGTTTTTGGGCACGCATGCACATGCACCCAGCATGAGTTTTAAGTCTTCAGGTCTGAGACTTGAACTGCGATGGACTATGTGAGAGTCCAGTGATGCAACCATTACACCATCTGCTGGTCCCCCCAAATCCATTACCATTTTTGTAATAGTTAACTTTTATCATTTGCTTATTCTTTGTCTGTAAATATGTATTAGTGTTTTGTCCCTGTTGCTGATTTTTTTGTCCCCACTGATTTTTTTTTTTTAGTTTATGTATCTGTTTCTTTAGGGAGACAGAGATGGAGAAAGGGAGAGAGACAGAGAGACAGAGAGAGAAGCGAAAACCTAACAAGAGTTCTTACACCACAGTCTCCTCCCAGCCCCATTCAGAGATCGAGAAAGAGAGAGGCAGAGAGACAGAAAGAGAGGTGAAAACCTAACATGAGTTCTTACACCACAGTCTACTCCCAGCCCCAGCCAGCCTGGATCAAGAGTATGTGGTCAGTCTGGGGAGACTTCTAGGGGGACTCAGGATGTGAATCTGGGACTTTACCATTGGCTTCAGCATCATAGAGCCCTGAATTACCACTGTACCATTGCAGCTGTTTCCCATTGATTTTCAGCAGAGCATAAGGAGAGGTTAAGATTACATATAACTGGGCCAGTAGGTGGCATGCTGGTGAAGGCACTGGGCTCCCACGTGACTAAAAATGGTTTGAGTCCCCAACCTGGTGGCTTGCTTTCTCACTTCCCCCACCCCTCTCTATCTAGTGAGTGCACATGCATTATACCATATTTTCTTTTTAGAGAGGTAGAGGTTTTTGCTATAGAATGTGTGCGCTTGCCAGACAGACAGAGAGACAGAAAGCAAGAAATCACCCCCCAGGGGTGGATGGCCATGCCGCAATCCCTTCTCCTCTGTTCTCCTCTCGGGATCTTGGGCATGCATGCACACGTGCCCAGAGTGAGTCTTAAACCACCGGGTCGCAAACTGCGGTCGACTACATGGGAGTCCAACAACATAGCCATTATGCTAATTGCTGGTCTCAGCACAAGAATTTTTGAAATTCACACATAGTTTTTCCACAATACATGTTTTGCTGAACTTTTTTTTTTTTTTTTTGGAGAGATTTTCACTGTAGGGTGCGTGCACTCGCCAGACAGACAGAGAGAGACATAGAGACAGAAAGTGAGAAATCACCCCCCAGGGGGGATGGTCACACCGCAATCCCTTCTCCTCCATTCTCCTCTCGGGATCTTGGGCACGCACGCACACGCGCCCGGCGTGAGTTTTAAGCCACCAGGTCCAGGACACGAACCGCGGTCGACTACGTGGGAATCCAGCGACATAGCCATTACGCTAACTGCTGGTTCCCTTTTGGTGAACTTTTAAAGACCCCTCATTCTTGTGCTTATTCTGAAACTAGATACTACATAGTAATATTGTTTGCTTTGTCAATGACTCCTAACGAGTATATTTAAATATAAGATAAAATGAGAATTTTTAAAATGTGAAGACAATAGCTATCTCTCTTTTTATAGAACTATTCGAATGTGTATGTAGTTTATTAGTGCCCAGATTTGCTCAGGGTTTAATCAGTTATTGGAACACAGTGGGAATAGCTGTGGGTTTCACTCATTATGCAGGTTCTATCACCCCACCTAAGAAGAGGTATGGCATCGTGGTAGGAAGAGGTATGCTCTCTTTAGGAAGAAATCATCAATGTTATTCCCTCATCTCATTACAGCTGTCTTTATATCTTACTGTCTTCCTTCCAGCTGCACTAAATTATCCAGTTTCTGATTTCTCCAAAGGGTCAGTTTTTATTAGATCTATGTTATTTCTTTTTCAAAGTTAACCTATTTATTCTTCTTCTGAGAGAGAGAGAGGGAGAAAGGCACTCCCAAGCTAGTCTTCATGCCATAATCCACCTCATTCTTGGCTGGCCTGGATCATGGTCACATGGTGCCTAGTGCATTCTGGGAGTCCTGAGATGCCCTCTCAGGACCTTCCCCATGTGGCTCAGTTGCATCACCTCTGCACCACTGCCTGGACCCTGCACTGTTTTGATTCTCTACAATACCACATCTTCACACACAGGAATATTATGTGGCATATGTAGCTCTGAATTTGTGCAAGGTTTTCCCTGTACATTGTGGGATCTTCTGATGTTGTTTATGTTGGTCTTGTACATTTCATATTAATTTCTGAGTATTTTATGTATTTTTGATGACTTTGGGAATAGGTTTTTAATTCTTTTAAGCTATTAGGTTATCTGAAAAGTCATGCATTTTTGCATAGAAAAACATGAAAAACTATGATATGACTTTTCCAATTCTCAATATTATTTCAAACTAATTACTGCTGATATATAAGAAAACTCTTGTTTTTAATATTCGTAGCTCCTTACAGGCCAATTAATTGAATACTTTTTTCCTAATTACTAGAGAGTACATGTGCTCACCAGAGAGAGTCAGAGTGACAGAAGAGAAAGCACCCCCCACAAAGGGACGTGGTCATGTCATAATCCCTTCTCCTCCACTTCCCCTTCCTGTTGAGACTTTGAGTATGCACACATACATCCCTGGTACTTTCTTCAAGCCACCAGGTCCAGGATCGCAACCATAGTTGGCCATGTGGGATCCGGTTCCCTTAACAAACAAAATAGGATAAAGACTGACCCTTCAATCCTTTGAATAGTCTTGGGTTTTGTTCTGTTTTTTCTTTTTTTTTTCCCAAGTGGATGAACATGTTTGTGAATAATGATAATTTAAAATAATATTACCATTTGTAACAACTCTAATATTTATCTCCCTTATTTTATTTATCTATTTATTTACTTTTGATGAAGGTAAACCCCTGGAAAGGCAGTAAATATGAGTTCTGAGAGTGAGCATGCTTGTGTCATCTGACGTCAGTGGGAGGGCTGTCGTCTCCATGATCCCGGGCATAGCCCTTACCGTGATGATCCATTTGGTAGGGCCATGCTGTGCGCAACGGCTAGTTTGGTGCCCTTTTCTGTGCTGAACAGAACATATATTAGTCCTTTCTACATGTCTTAAGGAGTTTATTCTTGAAATTATTCCTATTCTGGGGCACAGGGGCACACACGCAGACTCAGACACACACAGGGTTTTAAATAATAGAAAAATAAACTGACAGCATTGATGAAAACAGGTTTCAAAACAGCAAAGCCTGCCAGTTTAGCTAGGAGCCCCATGGCTGTATATTTTTATGAAATGCTTCCTTTTCTTATGTCCTCAGTGTGTTTATGAATTATTTTTATTACCCAACCTGGCAATTCATCAATAAGTCATTAGATTTTCTTTTTTGTATGCTCTAAAACTATTTTTTATAGTACAATATCAAACCTCAGTTCACCCAAGAAAAATGATAAGGCATTCTTATTGACCGGATTTTATTTTATTTTATTTTATTATCTTTTGAAAATCCTGCATCTCAGATTTAATCAGCTTATTTTGCTAACCTGCAGATTGTTTTAAATGCATCACAGTGGTCTTGTTCTCTGACATTTTGGAGGACTGATTTACCTTTGATCTCACCATATTTGGGATCTATTTATAAAAGATGTGATCTGTGCTATTTACTTTTTAAAAAGCAAAGTTAAAAGGAATTAGCATTAATGGAACCAACATGAGCTAGCTAAATACTTATGAGTGCCATTTCATCATATCCTCTGTCTTTAAACCTGACAGAAATCCTTCATTCTCCACAGTCCTCCAGGGTACAGCACCATAGAACTTTATAGAGGTAACTAAAAAATAAAATATAAAGCACAGCCATAGTGATGAGCATGCTCGGTAAAGAAGAGCACCTGCTTTTACCCCAGAACACCCCTGGGTCCGGAGGAGAGAATGCCCTATGGTCTCAAGAGAGGTAGACCACGCAGACCTGCTACAAAGTTCCCATTTTCTGAAATCACTGTTTGATTCTTAAACTGCACAAGCTATGTGTGTTGGCAGCCCTCTTGAGAGTGTATTCATAGCTGTCTTAATACATGGAGGCTGCTAAAAGCCATAAATATAAACTAGAACAGCTCCTGTGTAACTTTACATCACCAGAACATGGCCCTGCCAGTGCCCATCTAGGGTCAGCATGGAAAACACCAAGCAGGGATGTTGTAAACAGCAGCCTACCTGTTCACTGCTTGGTGCTCACTAAACTTCGATGGGTCTGGTGAATGATCATCTAGGCTATGTGCTACCATTGGTTTAAACAAAGACCCTCTTGCTTTATTATAAAGGCCATCCCAATACCCTCCCTTATAGAAAAAGCGTTCTTTTTAGAAATTGCATGTTTAGACTGATTCTAATCACATGTGATACTTACGGCCCTATTCCTATTTGATCTGAGAGTTGAATTAAAGGCACATTGTATAGAGCAGTCTTGGAAGCGTATTCAGAATGTCCTTTCTCCTCCTGAAGATGGAGGCTTTAGTCATTTACCCATGTAGCCTTCCTCTTAAATAGCCTTGGTCATCTGTTCTTCTGGTGCCGCTTCTTCTGTTCCCTGAACCACCCACCATTACCAGGCAGTGGAAGGGCAGGTTTTTAGATTGGATTAAGGAAATCATGAATTTGAGATTTGTGGCTTATTATAGTAAAGAAGGTATTAAGAGCAATGGCCCTATAGAGAAATGGAAAGGATCATTGTGATTTCAGTGCAAATAGGAATATAGCATACCAGTGTCTGGAGATGTTGTACACTGTTCTAAACCCTCTGCAAACGTCAACCCAGTCACCCCTCCCAAGGTCACAGTGCATGCCAGCCCCCAGTCTCTGGTATCCAAGGTCATCATGCTGCCTCTGTAAATGACAGCCATTTTTTGGTGATGGCCATTGTTGCTTTGGATGATAGATCAATTTTCCTGTGCCCAAGAGAGTTACCAAGCCATGCTGCCTACTAAGGACCTTAAGCTTTGAGCAAAGGTACATTTCAAACCAGTTAGTTCCATCCCAGGCACTGGCCAGCAGCGCTCAAATGAGCCATTCTGTTGCTGAGAATACACCAAAACAACAACCTAATGGAGTACAGGACTCTAACCAAGAGACAATCAATAGCATTAACTTGTACTGTACTACAAATGATGAGAAATTCAGGAAAGGACAGTAGAGAATCACAGTTTCTCTAAGATTTACCCACATTGAATTTCCCTTTCAAGTCACTCAGATATAAAGGTTGTCATTTTATGTCTCTTCTCCTGCTTAACAAGTAGAATCACTGAAGCAGATGGAAGTGAACTTTTTCCCATTCAGGCCCAGAATAAATGTGCTCCAGCTCTAACTCACGTGGCGTGGGCCAGCTGCCATGGTGGACTCGGAAAATGTCACTCCTTTACTCCGTTAGGGCCGCAGATCTTTTAACGTTTGAAAGTTCATTGTGAATTCACTCAATATTATTTGAGAGCCTTTGAAAGCACACATGAATGAAATGCTGGGCAACTCATTAAGATGTTTATCAGAAATGCTTTCAGTTTCTTTTTAAAGCTAGAAAAATAAATGCAAAATTGAGTTTTCATCAGAACTTATCTATCTTTCTTATGTGCAAAAATAACCTCAGAACTCCAATTTCTTTGCAGCATCGACTTTAAAATCAATAGGGAAAAGATAGGGTGTGAGTACTTGGTTTTCTCCAAGATCACCTCGTTTCACAGAATTTGGAAACCGAATGTGGAGACCTTATACTTTAAAACCCAAGTCTTGCTCACACAGTTGTTATTTGTGCTGCGAATACACTTGGTTTCAGGCCAGTGTTGCCTTGGCACAGAGGATGGGGTGACCTGGCTATGTGGGTACAAAGGCCAGCATCTGCCCACTGTGTGCCCAGACCCATTCTTCCAGACACCCCCACAGAAAAAGGCTGTGTCCAGATGGTCTGGAGGATGGCTACATGCTGTCTGTCCCTGTCACACTCCAGTGCTAGGTGACCAGCAACAGCACATGAATGTCTGAGCATGGAGTTTTCGGCAAACCAACTCTGCCCAGATGTACGTGACCCCATAAAATGTTTTCATTTAACACCTACTAGCATCTCAAGGTCTCCGAAACATGCATTAAGAACCCCACTTATCTTTCTCTAAAAGAAAGAAAATTTTTAAATAGCTACTCTTATCATTTCTAATAATCAGCCAAAGATGCTTTGCAAAGAAGATTTTTCTACTAGAGTATGGGAAACAACTGCACGAGTGTACAAAAAAGGGAAGAATTTGGGTTCAGCAGGGATGTATGCTGAGTAGGGCCACACTTGCTGAAGGTGGCAGAGGAATAGCCACATGTGAAAGGGCCACTGCTCTGTGGAGTCACTGGACATCCCAAGGCATTTGCTTCCCATGGGATTTGCAGAAGTGGACGTCACCTCGTAGACATACTCTTCAGCAGCCTGGAGGTGCAATGTGCAAGGGCAGGGCTGGACCGAGGGCCAGTCCTCCTTCAGTCAGGAGCGACATGTGCCCCAGTGTGGGATCTCAGATTTCTCCATGCCAAAATTATGGAACTGGTCACTGTGTGATTTTGTTTAATGTCCTTAGATTTTCCAAATAAAGTTGCAAATTAGTATTTGGAATTTTTCCACATATTGTACTACTTTGGCCTTGGAAAAATATTTTAAAATGACCAAGTCAATAGCAACCTTTCATTATGGTTTATTTCAAGAATGTCTTGACCAGTTTTAAGTGATTTTCTTTTTGGTAATAGGCATTTTTAAATAATTCTAACTGGATTATGTTAATAATTCTGTCACTTAGTTCATTTTTAAATTTGTGTGATTCGTTTCCATCTGTACCTATCATTAGCATGTGTTTTCCTAGGGGTAGTCATGATACAGATATAATTTTTTCTCTACTTTTTGGATAATAATTTGATTTTTATATGTGTCTAAATGGTTTATATTTGCATTTCATTGCTACAGGCTTTGATTTTTAAATCTGGATTTACAGGGGAGTACTGTGGCTGTTTGTGTTTCTTTGCATTATTCCCTTAGAAAAAGTAAGATCATCTTAAAAACTTCCCTGATTCATGTTGCTCCAAACACAACGAACTTACCTGTACTGGATTTTAACATTTCCTTATTTTTCATTCTAGAGTGATAGATAAAACTAATACCTCAGGAATTTGTGTTCTTCTTACTTGAGTTACCAGTGAAGTTGACATTTTTCCAAGGATTATTTCCCTTTTTCTAGTCCATATTGTGTAAACCTGGCATATCTGTATTGAGTTTAGATCTTTAGACAATTTCAAATCTCATACTCCGCCAGTCACTAGACATCTTTTAAGTCTTGTGCTTTCCAGTTCCCCTCTCATCGTACAGCGGTATCTAACTTTTACAAAGTTGCTTAATTTCTGTATTTATTCAGCAGATATCTCTTACTTGATGAGTGCTTATCAAATAATTCACTGTCAGACCACAGAACACAAAGAACAATCAATAGTCTTGCATCACGGAAAGCAGTGGAGGCCCAGCCACCATGTAGCACAAGTCATAACGTGTTTGGGAGAGTGGAGGTCACAGGGAGGCCCAGTTGAGTTCCAGACCAACCTGAACATGAGCATGGAGGCTATGGGGTGGGAAGTGCAGTTGCTTGTGCCACTAATCCTGGCTAATTGAGAGGCTGGGACAGGGAGATTGTGATAAACAAGACCCTGTCTAAAAAAAAAACAAAAAAAAACAAAAACAAAAAACCTATCTGGGCTGGCTCAGTGACAGCTGCAACACTGTGTTCAAGCACAGTTGGATCCATGTGGAAGATCATGAGTTCGGTTCCCCAGTTGACCTGTATGTGCCAGGCTCATGCACTCATGATCTTGGTGGCTGGGAAGGCTGGAGCATGAGACCCTGTTGATGGTGCTAGTTTCTCTCTCATGAAAGAAATAAATTGAAAAAATACCTCTCCCTGTCTCTCTTCCTTTACCTCTCTGTATCTCCCTCCCTCTCTCCCCTATTGCTCTCTTTCATAAAAGAAAAAAAAAAAGAGAGAGAGAGAGGAAAGAGCATTGGCTCCATAGGAGTGGAGGCAACAAAGTACAAGTACAATCTCTCTGTCTCTCTGTCTCTGTCTCTCTCTCTTCTGGCATCTTCCATTTTTATCAAGAAAGAACTGCCTTCTTTTCTTGTATTTGTCTTTCCCATTATAAGTGTTCCTGTTCCATTAAGATGGAATAACATTCAACACTCTGGTTTTTGTTTGAACATCTTGTGGTCTAATTTTCAGAAATATTTCACTTCTTGTTCATTTGGTACTTAATATGGTATATGATGAGAGCGCAAAGTAAAAGTTTAGTTTTTCTTTCATTAACACGTTTCTCCCCACAGCATTTATTCTATAACGTACTCCTCTCTTCATTGCCATGGCAATCTTACTTCATAATACGTCAGCTGTTTTACTTATCTCAGGCTCTGACCTCTGACTCTGCAGTCTTTCAGTCTCTGTGCTGTTTAATCACAGGTATACCTTTTTATTAGCTCTTAGTAAAATACATTTTTAAAAAGTTAATGGACAGGACATGGTGTTACCCTTTTTTTTTTTCCTGTAGAGGTTTTTGTCTGAGGGCACATGCACTAGCCTGAGAGAGAAACAGACAGACAGGCACAGTGAGAGGGAAAGTGAGAAATCACACCCCCAGGGGAGATGGCCATGCCACAGTTCCTTCTCCCACATTCTCCTCCTGGCCTTTTGGGCACGCATGCACACATGAAGCCATTGCATCTGGGGTTAGAACCCCAGTCAACCATGTGAGTGTCCAGCGACGTAACCACTATACACCATGCACTAACCCCACGGCATTATTCTTTTTTTATTTTTTTAAAGTCAGTTCATTGTGTTGTCCGGCATCCTAGATTCATTTCTAAAGGTGTTTCATAGTTTTATGGTGGGGTTTCTTGCTGGGAGTGAATACAAGAGTCTAGGATTGCCGGTGTTGGTGCACGGCCATACTTTTTGCTTCTAGTAAAGGCAAAATTTCTCACCAGAAAGCCAAGATTTGATGCTGCTCCTGCCAGAACTGGAATTTTCTCTTCTTGGCGATGAAAAGGGGACTTTAGAGTTTTCCAATTAAAACAGAACATTCACCACCTCTCCTCACAACTTAGTTCTCAAACAAGGTGAACTTTTACTTACTTCTATTTTAATTCGGCTGTTTTAGAAATGGTCTTTTCTAGCTGCATGGCTTCCTGTGTGTGTGTGGAGAATATTCTTTTTTCTTGCTCTGTCAGCCATGATGTAATGGGTTGCACATGAGTCTCAACATCTGCAGGCTTTCCATCCTTTCCAATTAAGCTGGGATCATAAAACCTGTAGTGTGTGTCTAGGAGTCCTTTGTCAAATAGAATAATGACTGCAGAATGCTTTGAAAAGTGCCCTGTGCTGCAAACACAGGAAGTTTCGCATTAAGAGGCTGGCCCCCCTTAGTGCTGTAGGAACGAGAGCATCATCAGGGTCATGCGGTGCCCAGAGGACCAGACAGGGAAACACTCAGTCCCAGTCCAGAGGGGTAAGCGGTGTGCAGGAGGCACTGTATGGCAGCGAGAGCCTAGGGCAGGCGGGCGGCCCCAAGAAGAGGAAAGCATGGAGCAGAATCCCGAAGGCAGAGGAAGCCACACTCACGGGCACAGAGAACTCAGGGTGCAGTGGTTCACCCAGCTGGTGCGGGTGGGTGCCCCCCAGTGATGCTGTGAAGAGACCCTTCCCAGGTCACTAAAGACAGAACTGGTCTGTGGCACATAGCTTGGTCTTCATTATGGGCATGAAGGAGATGACCGCGTTTTTAGACACTAGATGGTTATGACTCGAGATTCCTGAAAACCAAGCTTGTCTGTCATCCAAACATGGCAGCTCCTGCCCTTACCGTGTGGGGACCTCTACAGGTACAGTTCTACAGTCCAGTTAGCTGCCTCCCTATCTGTCCTCCTTTCCTGGGCCACCAGGCCACCTATCATCCATAATGATTACAGCTTGGTTTCATATCCCATTTATTGAATTTATTGCCTGGTCATTCTGTTCTCTTAACATGGCTTAGTGTGCTATAATTCTGTTGTAATAAATGTCACTTAACAAATAGTTCTTTGCTCTAATATTTGATGTAACCTCTGCAATTTAGACTTCTTTAAGTCTAGGACACATAGAATGGGTATGCCCTTCTAATTCAGTATGTCATGAGAAGGTGAAGCAGTGCTTTTGTTGGGTTTGAAACATAAGTAGGAGCAATTGAGAGTGGGCTAGAAATGAGGATGAGCTGAAGAAGAAATGTGCATGAAAGGAAGATAATAAATAGCTATGTAAGCTAAGAAGCATCTGAGGGGTGTGTGTGCATGTGTGCACAGAAAATGCTGTGTAGGAGTGGAAAATAAAGCCGTGAGGGACAGATCCCACACTACAAAATTTCATCCTTCCTTGTAGACTGTGGCTTTTGGAAATTTTCTTTAAGTCTCACAAAAACTGGTCATAGTTTGCATATTGCAACATTATTCTAACTTAGTTTCATGAGTATAATAGTTGGATGCTATTTATGTTATGTTTAAAATAGAGACATGGAAGGGCACCAGAATCTGCACTTCCTTGTCTGCTTCAATGTCCTTTATTATTAACCTGTAGCCCTCAGGTTTCCAAGGTTCTGGAAACACTCTCCCTGTTTGTGCATTGATCGTTGGTTTAACCAGAAATAGGTTTTGCTGATATATTACTAGAGATTTATTGTAAAAATCAGAGACAATAACTTGCAGTTTGCTAACAATACTGTACAAATCATTTTCTAGTATGGGATCTGTATTCATCAGGATTCTCTAGAGAAAATGAACAAATAGCATGTATTCAAAAGTTCATGGAAAATACATGTTATAAAAAATAGTACTGTGGGATCCAGCAGGTGACTTGGTGGTAAGGTGCTAGACTCCCACGTGGCTAATCATAGTTCAAGTCCTGGATCTGGCAGCTTATTTTTTTCTTTTCCTCTCTCTCTCTCTCTCTCTCTCTAGTGAGTGCATGTGCCCTATAGAAAATTTTTAAATAATAAGCAAAATAAATAAGTAATCCTAAAAAAGTTACTATGCATGGATTTAGAAAATATTTGCACCAAAATTAAGAAATATGTAAATATATATGTGTGTACAAACACACACACACATGCATACATATATACAATAAAAGAGGACCTTTTTCACTGGAATTAGTTCAAGTGGTTAGGAGAGCATGAATTCAGTCCCATGATCTGCTTTCAAGGTGGAGAATTAGAACAGTCAGTGATACCATCTAGTTCAAAGACTGAAAGTCCTGGAGCTGACAGTGTCGGTCCTATTCCCATGCAAAGCTCCATATCAGTATCAGAACACAGGACTGCCCATGTTCAAGGGCAGGAGATGACAGACATCCCAGTTCAAGCCAAGAGAGAGCAATCCACTCTGCTCTGCCTTTCTGTTCTGTTCAGGTTCTCCATGGATGGTATGATGCCACCCCATGTAGGGAGGTGATCTTCTTCATTCAGTCCACTGATTCAAATTCTAATCTCCACTAGAGACACACTCAGAAATAATGTTTTTCCAGCTATTGGTAAAAGTCACATAAAATGAACCATTATAGTATCTGAAGCTTAAGTTCATCTAGGGAAAGTGAAGATACTCAACTCTTTTTTTTTTAACTGTAACTGAAAGATGACTTTTTTTAACCCAGTATAAAAATCCCATTTTTGTCCATTTATCTCTAAATATTCAAGGAACACCGTACTGTAGGAGTTGGGCAAGACATGGCCATGCGACCTATGGACCATTGTTTTTCAGCTCACTAAGGGGCATGAGAAGAAAGTGTCTTATAATTAGCAAAGGTAATATTAGTTTAAATGTCTCCCCAGAGGGGAGAACCTCTGGTTTCCCACATGATCGAAGGTAGAGGGCAGAAGGGTGAACTCTGTAGCTTCCTGCCTCACTTCCCAATGCTGTTTCTTTGGGATTAAGTTTCAATATGAATTTTGGGAAGAGACATAAAACAAACAAACAAAAACAAAAACAAACATTAAATGGAAGCAGTGTATTGAGGAATTGAGGAATTCCGGATTAATTCTCTGATGTTTTGAGTATTATGTGATGGCATTCTGGATCTTGTTTAAAGCCTAGGGAGAATGGAATATTGATGGTCTGTTTTAGCAGGCAACTTACTGGGTTAGGTTCAGTGCAGTCTTTGAATTTCACTTAACTTGTTCTTCTCTATGAAGGATAGTACTAATTAGTGTGATGGGCAGAATTATGTGCCCATTTATATGAAGTATTGTTAACTCAGAACTTCGGAGTACAAAAGGCAGATTTCCGAAATGGATAAAGGAAGGTTTTCCAATGAATTAAAACAGCAACCATGAAAATAGCAATAGGCCAAGAGAAAAACAAAACAAAGAAAAACAAAAACTCACAAGCATTGGGTCTAGAATCAGCTCACACTTTCTTACACGTATATACAAACACACGTATAGATATCAAACAGATGTGAGTTTCATATTCTCAATATTTAAAGCATCTGCAAGCAAAGTGGCAAAACTCTTTCTCCTTTTCTTTTCTATTTATTTTTAATTTTTTATTATTATTCATATATTTATTAAATTGCTATACATCATTTAGGTGGTGAAGAGACTTTACCCAGCATGATTTACACCTCAGTCCAGCCCAGTTGAGACTATTATACACATCCTCATCAACAGATAAGAAACCTTATCTGTGTCTCACAAGTGTCTTACCTCTCCATTTTCCCCCAAATTTCCTTTCCTACACTTTTCCCCTCCCACAGTTATAAGAGGGAAGTTCATAGCAATTAGTGCACACAAGAAAAAGATGGAAAGGTGACAAAGGACAACTTAACATCACACCTCAGGGAATTTGAAAAAGAACAACAAAAAAATCCAAAAAATACCAGGAGAAAATAAATAATAAAGATTCGAGCAGAAATAAATGAAATAGAAAATAAGCAAACTACACAGAAAATAAATTAAAGCAAAACCTGGTTCTTTGAAAAGATAAACAAGATTGACACACCATTAGCCAGACTAATTAAAAAGAAGAGAGAAAGGAACCAGTTAGGTCAAATTTGCAATGAGTCAGGCAACATTACAACAGACATAACAGAAATACAAAATATCATTAGAGGATACTGTGAGTGACTATATGCCAACAAAGAAGAAAACCTAGATGAGATATACAAATTCCTGGACACATATGATCTACCAAGGTTGACTCAGGAGGACACAGAAAGCCTGAGTAGACCTATAACAAGCAATGAGATTGAATCAGCTATAAATAACCTCCCAACAGAGAAAAATCCAGTCCCCAATGCCTTCACTGCCTTATTTTATAAAACTTTTAAAGAAGAGGTAACCTCCATCCTGCTCACACTGTTTCTAGAGATCCAAAAGGAAGGAACCCTTCCAAATTCATTCTATGAACCCTCCATTACCCTCATTCCCAAAATGGATAAGGATACGACCAAAAAGGAAAACGATGGACCTATATCTCTGATGAATATAGATGCAAAAATTCTCAACAAGATACTTGCTAACCGTATTCAACAGCATATAAAAGAGGTTGTTCATCATGACCAGGTAGGTTTTATTCCAGGAACGCAAGGGTGGTTCAACAAAACTTTAAAATATGTAATATCTAAGTTGTTGAGAGAAGCTGGGTATAATATATAGGAGACCCATGTGAATGGAGCCACTTCTCCTCTCTGTTACCTGAACATTAGATCCCATGTTTGAAAGACAGTCTGGTAAATCATATCAATGTCTGCACATGTGGAATGTCCTTTGACCACCAAGGAAGTTTGTAGTCTTGTATCCTAAGGAAATACCAATGAATGTGTGCAGAAAGTGGAAAGAATTAAATATCTGGCAGTAGAGTAAGTTAGATAAAAATTTTTATCTTAAAATAATATAAGGACATTAACAGTTATTAATATGGGAAAATATGTACTTATATTATTGTATGAATTAGATCAAGTTTCAGAATGACACCAATATTATGATTATAGATATGTAAAGAAAAATACCTGCATATGAATACAACCTATTGGACAGATGTTCATTGAAACACTGAGATGGGTTATATTGGAATGATGAGGGTATCTCTTTATATTTTCTAAAAATCTTCTAAAATGGGGGCCAGTAAGTAGTGTGGTAGTTAAGGTGCTGGATTCCCACCTGGTCCACTACAGTTCAAGCCCTGGACCTGGCAGCTTGAAAATCATGCGGGAAATGTGTGTATGTGTGTGTGTGTGCCTGAAATCTCAGGAGGAAAATGGAAGAAAAGGGATTGTGCATGGCCATCTCCCCTGGGGATGATTTCTCACTTTCCCTCTGTCTTTCTCTCTCCAGCGAGCACACGTGTTCTATGGCAAAAACCTGAAAAAGAAAGAAAGAAACCTACTAAAATGTAGGACTTCCATAGCAAAGTTTGTTGGTATGCGTATCTTTGAGAAAGCATTCATATTTACTGTTTTGGCATGGCACTTAACCTCTACATCCAACTTTGAATCAGTCTAAAAATTTTTTTTAAGTTGTATTTTTATAATCCCATATACCATGGACCATGCATGTCAAAAAATTACTATAAACAATCAAGACAATGAAAAACAAAATTGCTATTTTTAAAAAATGAATTATGTCTGACATAACATTGTTATTTTTTAGTAACTACGAAATACTGAGCCTGTTCCTGAATGTGTGTGTCGGTGTATTTTTGGCAAATACACACATTCTTTTCAATTTTCTGAAGCTACAGGGAAGTAATATGTAGACTGAAATATTTTGAAATTGGCCCTGTGGGTTTCAGGCTTCTCCAGCAGAAGTCAGTGTGTTTGGGCATCCTTTGCCTTCACTCCTCTGCCCCCACTGAAGCAGAGTCAAGTGTTTTCTTTCTGACTCAGCGTGCGAGGAGGAGGTGGCTAGGGCAGATCCGTCATGGGTTGCCACAGACGGTTCTGTGCTACCTCTGCAGCCCCAGGTTATGAAGACTCCTGGGAAAGTGATGAGGTCGGTTGGGTAGTCAGCTCCTGTGCACCCCAGAGTCATTCCTGCATGCCGGTGGGCAGAGGAACCCCACAAGTCACAGGCGGCAAACGCCTGGCTCTCCTCTCTCGCATCTGCACTTTCAGGCCAGCATTTAGAATCTGTAGGACAGTGGCATAATAGGTGGTCTAGATAAAACCAAGTTACAACAATGATGACATTTTCTCATCATCCCTGCCTAAGAGGTGGTGTTATTGTCCAAAAATTGTAAGAGTTTTTAAGGTAAACAGTCGTAATAGCTCCACCTTGAAGTCTTGGTCTGTCTGTGTGACATTGAACAAAGTAATAGTCACTATAGTATGTGTTTAAATACGCAAACCTGCAGTCTTCCTGCTTTACAGAATATGAAAACAGAAACTCAGATGGATTAAGTACCTTGTGAGAGATCACCCCACTTGTAAAAGAAGGCAGAATTGGAGCCATTTATCAACAACCTCCTCCCCCATCATCATCTCTATGAAGAGCCTCCCGGTCTGGGAATACAATCCAAGCACATTCCCAAACACCCAAACAGATCTGCTTACCATGTAGACCCAGCAAACCCATTTAAAACTGGCAGGTAGTTTTTAAGAAATGTATGTGCAAGTCTAGTCTTCCTGAATAGAGTTATCTTTACTGAAAAGTTAACTTTTTAATATCTTTAATATCATGGCATCTCTCAGTGTAGGTCTTTAAAGAAAAATTACTATAGAACATGTCCACTCACTGAAGGCACAGAGAGAAAGAGAAGGAACGTAAGAGAGAGCACCCCCCACCAGATGGGATAGCCACCTGCAGTCCCTTCTCTACTCTCCTCTTGGGATGTTGGGTATGCATGCTCATGCACTCGTCATGTTTTTCAAAGATGCCAGGTATAGGACTCAAACTGTGCAGCCAGCCATGCAGGATCGAGTGCCTTCACAACGACATCACCACCTGGCCCAATGTGCTTGTCTTTTTTTTTCTTTTAAGAGATTTTTGCTATAGGGTACATGTGTTCTCCATAAGACAGAAACAGAGAGACAGAAAGTGAGAAATCACCCCCCCCCAAGGGGGATGGCCACGCCGCAATCCCTCCTCCTCCTTCTCTCAGAATCTTGAACACCCACACACATGTGCCTGGCGTGAGTTTAAGTCACTGGGTCCAGGACTCGAACCGTGGTTGACTACTTGGGAGTCCAGCAACATAGCCATTACGCCAACTGCTGGTCCCAATGTACTTGTCTTAATGAAGCAGCTTCAACATCTCCAGATACCCAGTTCCTGCCTCATTAATTTGTACTGACTATTATTCTATTTTCCTTGAGTTTGTGACAAAAAGGCTTTTAGTTTCTCTTTCTCATAAACTGTCTGATATTCTGTTAGTCAGGGTCTGCTGGCCAGAGAAGTTGAAGATTTATTGAAATTTTCCAGCATGGCTAGTAAAAGCTCTCTGCAGAGGGGAAATTTTATTCAGCCCTGAGAGATCAGAAGGAATACAGTATAGCGAAGTAAAGGAGTATTTCAGGGCTTGCGCCATAGCTCAGCGGTTAAGGGACCAGATCCTATGTGGCCAACTGTAGATTGAATCCTGGCCCAGGTGGCTTAAAAAACACACTCGGTTTGTATGTCATGCCCAGAATCCTTCCAGGATGGGAAAATGGAGGAAAAAGGATTACAGCATGATCATACCCATTGGGGGTGTTTTCTCTCTTTTTGTCTGGTGTGTGCACGCACCTGGCAATTAAAAAAAAATCAATTTTGATTTTATAACAGATAAATGACCTTCTCAAAAAAAAGAGTAAGATAGTTTTTATGATTTTTAAAAATTTTCTGTTAAAGAGTGAATGTACTTACTAGAGAAAGACAGAGAGAGAGAGGGAAAGTGCGAAGGCACCCCTCAGGGGAAGTGGCACACCGCAGTCCCTTCTTCTCTATTCTCCTCACAGGGTTTTGGGCATGTGTGCACACATGTCCACCATGTTGCAAGAGAACTTTTAAAGTATGTTCATGAAACTATTCTGCATTCTGTGAAACATTTTAAATTGGATTAATCTTACTTTTGTAATTTTTAAAAATTTTTTTAATTTTTAATTTTTTTCATTTAATTTTCTTCCATACATTCAATCACATTATTATTTATCTTACAAAATGGATATTTCAGCAGGTGAACACCTCTTCCCAGCACCGTTGATAAAACCACGAAACATCTTCAACAGATAATACCACACCTCTTTGTGCCATTAATGCTTTTCCTCCCTGTCTCTCCCCCAAATGTCCTTCCTCAGACCCTCCTCTTTCACACACACTATATCTGGTATTTACATCTATATACTGCATTTCTATGTCCTTTAGACAATTAGTTTCAGTCATAGAGTGCAGACACTCGGTATATATTAAGTGGGGACATACAATGCCTCTCCTTCATAGCATGGCTTGCTTCACTCAGCAGTAAGTCTTCCATATTCATCCACTTCTGTCAAAAGCCAGGGTTTTGTTGTTTTTTATGGATGAATAGTATTCCATTGAATATATGTGCCACAGTTTTTCTAACTATTCATCATTTCGTGGGCATTTGGGTTGCTTCCATGACTTGGCAATCGTGAAAAGTGCCGCAATAAACATCGATGTGCAAGAACTTTTCCAATAAAGTATTCTTCTGTCCTTCAGGTAGATACCAAGGAGTGGGATTGCTGGATCATATGGTAGTTCTATTTGTA
>NW_006159558.1:5172815-5231827 GCF_000334495.1 Tupaia belangeri chinensis | reverse complement strand
AGAAACTTCTTAGTCTGATGTAATCCCACTTGTCTATTTTGGGATTATTGACTGTGCTTTGGGAGTCTTATTTAAGAAGTCTTTTCCTACCCCAATATCTCCCAGAGTTTCCCCGGTATTTTCCAGGAGCAATTTTATAGTTTGAGGTCTTAGACAATTTTACTCCCATCAAATTTACAATGAACATACATACATGTGATTTCAATATTCAGGTAGCTAGGACAGATACTTTTCCTAAAAGGCAAGTGTGTTTGTGGTTTGTACTCAAGAACTTCAGTGAGTCGGTAAGTTTGCACAGGGTGGAGGGGGTGGGGATATGGAGCCAGTGACTGCGAGGTCTCCAGTTAAGACTCAGAAGCCAGAGAAACATCTGAGAAGACATCATGATGTTACAGATTCCCCCTATGTGCCATTTCATAAGAATAATAAATTAAAGAAAAAATCTAGAAAATTTAAGGGTCACACTTTGCCTCTGAACTAAGAGGAAAAGGGAAGCTTCGAGAGAGAAGAGCACCTCAGTTTTGATTTCTGACAAGTATAAAAGGAAATTCAAATTCTGAGACCCACGGTGGAGGGAAAAGCACAGGAGAGACTGGAAGAGGTGCCGGGCTCTTGACTGAGTTTTGCCCTGTGCTGTTCTGCTGGATCCGAGGCCTGTGGGGGACACGCGTGCATGTCTCTCTTGAAGGAGAATCCTTCCTCCTCAGGAAAGACATCACATTTTCAGCAGCGCTCTCTCCAGCTAACTTGAAAAAAAATTCAACAATTTGAAGGTTCCTTGCTGTGTATCTTATGCAATCCTGCAACATTCATATGAATTTAATTGTCACTGACCAAAGATATTCGAAAGGAGAATGCTTTTAATGTGGATCAGTCTGTAGTTTGTTTTTTGGCACTTGTATATCTGAGGGCACTTTGAGAATTTTCAGCAAGAGGAGACCTTCTGAAATGTTAATTTGTGCATTGATTTGGTGCCAGGGGTCAAATTGAAACAGAAGTCTTGAATGTGTTCCCAGTGCTTTTTAATTCAGAAAGTTATATAAATACAGCATTGAGGTTTCCTCCGTATGAACACTTAGCTCTTTATTCCACCTTTTCCATACCCCGAAATATCTCTCACATGTTCCTGCTTGCTGCCTGGGTATTTTTAAAAGGGAATTCTTCTCATTGGCAAGTTTTTTGTTTGTGGGTTTCATTTTGTCGTTGTTTTGTTGTTTAGGATTTTTTAAAATTTGTTTTTAATACATTTGCTGTTTATTCAACTGGTTTCTCCAAAATGACCAAATATTTTAGAATTATGGGCGTATTATGTTAAGAGTTTGCTTTTACCCAACTCTAAAGTGTGAATCATCTTAAAACTAGAAGACTCTTCTTCGTACCCAGTTTCCACTGAACAGTCATTGTGCCAAACCATGGTACCCACTCCTCGCCCACTCCCCACCACTCACCACCCCTGCCATGTCTTATACTCCTCAGTGCTCCCAGTAGGGTGGAATTCTTTGCAAACTTGTGGTGGCAGGTCTTTTACAGTGTGGTGCACAGCCTGAGTCTGTATATAGTATGTCCCGCTTGGCTCATTTCAGTGGTGGGAATAAAGACAGTGGCCTGGGTTAAAGCTAGGTCAACCAAGGACTTCTTATAAGTAGATCAGACACATGAGGGGTCTTCAAAAAGTTGGTAGAAAATGCATATTATGAAAAAACTAAGCATGGGTTTAAAAATTTTTGTACCAATCTAAACTGGTACTTAAAATCCAGTTTTCTGGGAACTTTTTTTTTTTTTTTTTTGGAGAGGTTTTTGCTATAGGGTGCGTGTGCTTGCCAGAAAGACAGAGAGAGACAGAGAGACAGAAAGTGAGAAATCACCCCCCAGGGGGCATGGTCACACCACAATTCCTTCTCTTCCATTCTCCTCTCAGGATCTTGGGCATGCACACACATGCGCCCAGCGTGAGTGTAAGCCACCGAGTCTGGGACTTGAAATACGGTCAACTACATGAGAGTCCAGCGACATAGCCATTATGCCAACTGCTAGTCCCTCTGGGAACTTTTTGAAGTTCCTTCCTATTTTCTATTAAAATGAGAAGTCTATTGTCTTTTGATATAAACATACTCCCTTGGGATGATAAGGCTTGGGAAAGTTTCTTAGCTTCTGTACCTCAGTTTTCTCTTCTTTCCAATGGGGTAGGAGATTTCCACTTCCAGTCATGGTGGCATAGTGCCTGTCAGACCAGTTTTCCCATAAATAACAGTACACATTCTGCATAAAGTATAAACAAAAGTACCAAAGGGCACTGAGGAGTGACAAAAAGGCAGCAGGACCAGGGAGGTATCAGCAGCATCTGGTTTTCTGTTTTTCTGCTTTGGTGAATTTTCACCTCAAGGAAGACCCCAGTCCATGCAGGAGGAGTGGATGAAACTAAATGAAGAAATCTACAGTTTTTCTGGATTTTCCACTAGAAGAAAGAGTTCAACAACACTGCAGTAGCTGGAGCATGAGGGAGGAAGTCTTAAAGAGGAGAGATCCGTAGAGAGTGACAGAGAGTATGCCCAGTACTGCATTACCCTCTATGTAAACCTTAGACTGCAGACATAAACAACTCAGACTCTTGGGAGCACAGATGAGGATAAAAGAACTGAATAGAGACTTCAGCTGCTGCCCACTGCCAAAGAGACCAAAGTTAAGTTTGAGCCATGCTAAAACAAAATAAAGCAATGAACTCTCTCTAGACGAGTATGTCATTATCTAAGGTCTCTGTAACACATCATTTATAATGTTTAGAATAGAATCAAAAGTTTTCAAAATATAAAGAAATGAAAAATTGCCATATTTAAAAGTATGCAATCAGTGTAAACCAATATTGACATTACCTAGAAGTTATTTTTTAAAGTGTATTTATTTATTTATTGAGAGAGAGAAAGAAATATCCCCCCTAGGGTTTTTATTGCCATGACTCACCCCAAGTTTTAGAAGTCCAGATCACGGCAGGCACCACACACCGGCCTGATATGCCAAGAGGCTAACCCAGGACCTGCCTGTGCGGGTCTTGTGGTGTTACCACTGCACAACACCTACCCTTACATTACCTACAAGTTATAATGAACATAAAATAAATATTTTCATTTTTATTTAGGTTTTGCCGTAGGAACATGCATTCACCAGGGATAGACAGAGAAAGGGAAAGTGAGAAATCACTCTGAGAGCCACTGGCCATACCGCAGTCCCTTCTCCTTCATTCTCCTCTTGGGATTTTGGGTACACATACACACACACACACACACACACACACACCATGATTTTCAGGCCTCTAGGCCTAGACTAGGACCATAGTTGACCATGTGGAGCTCCAGCACCTTGACCATTATGCCACCTGCTGGCTCCTAAAATAAGCCTTGATTAAGTTAAATAAGAAGCAAAAGAAAATGTGTTCAGAGTGAACAGTAAGACAAAGATTCAATAAAGAAATAGAAACGATAATAAAGAAGCAAATGGAAATTGTAGGACTGGAAATCTAAATATATGATGTAAAATGTAAATAGATGAAATTAACAGCATATTGGATATGAAATAAGAAAGGTAATAAAATTAGAACTAGATGATTATAAATTAATCAAGCTGAAGAACAGAGAGAAGAATTATTGTTTTTAAAGTATGCAAACAGAGTCCAGGTAATCTGTGTGACATTTAACGAAGGTCTAACACATGTGTAATTGGAATCCCAGAAGAAAAGTGAGAAAAAATAGAGAGGGGGACCAGCAGTTGGCGTAATGGCTATGTCACTGGACTCCCATGTAGTCGACCACTGTTAGAGTCCAGGACCCAGTGGCTTAAACTCACACCGGGCGTGTGTGCGTGCGTGCCCAAGATCCCGACAGGAGAATGAAGGAGAAGGGATTGCAGTGTGGCCATCCCCTCTGGGGGGTGATTTCTTGCTTTCTGTCTCTTTGTCTCTCTCTGTCTTTCTGACAAGCACACAGGCTCTATAACAAAAACCTCTTTAAAAAAATGGAAAGGAAAATATTTTAATATTTTAAGAAATAATGGAGAAATTTTTCCAGAGTTTTTGGGAAAATATAAATGTACATATTCAAGTTTAGAAAATCCCTGACAGACAGAGAACACCACTACTATACATGTCATGATCAAATTGATGCGAACAAAGATAAGGAGAAAAATCTTGAAAACACCCAGAGAAAAATGACATCTCACAGGAGGAAATGGATAACTGCTGACCCTTTATCAGAGTTAATGGAGGCAAAAATACAGTAGACTGGCATTGTTAAAGTGCTAAAAGAAAACAAAGATGCTAGATTCTGACTCTGCATCCTGTGAATATGTATTTCAAGAACGAAAACCAAAATAAAGCCATTTTCAAATGAAAAGCACTAAGAGCATTATAACCAGCAAATTCTACACTGTGAGAAATAATAAAAGACTTCTTCAGCCTGAAACTGAGTTAAAATAAAGAAAACTTGGATTTCCAGGAAGAAGGAGTGAGCCTTGGAAGTGGTAAAACTGTTTATAAATCTTTTTATTTTATTTTATTTTAAATTTTCCAGAGGGCACATGCCATGAACTGAAAGAGAGTAAGTACTCCCCAATGGGACATGGTCGTGGTGTACTCCTTTTTTCCTCCATTTTTCTATTTCATTAGAATCTGGGGTATACACAGACATGTACCCAGCATGTTTTTCAAGCTGCTGGGGCCAGGATTCAAACCTCAGTCAGCCATGTGGTATCTGGCTCCAAATGCCCGGCTCCTGCTGCACTACCGGGCCAGCACTGTTTGTAAATCTTTAAAAGTAATTATTTTTATCTTAATGTATAAAAAAATACATTTAGAAGTTTAAGATGGATACTATTACATTTATTGAAGAATTTGTATTATTTGTATGTAATATATATGTCAGAGGTAGTGCATAGTATGTGTGTGTGTGTGTGTGTGAGAGAGAGAGAGAGAGAGTGTGTGTGTGTGTAAGATCTAAATCAACTTTGAAAGGATGAGAATGTATCCTGTGATCACTTTAGTCATAACTTGGGTAGTAAAGCAAATAATATAATTAAGAATATAATTGATTAATTGAAATGGAGTTTAAAAGAACTTGACCAACTAAAGGACAGAGGGAAGGTAAAACACATGAGAGAAACGTAAAATAGGCAGTATTACACCTAAATCCGGTCTTGTCATAATTGTGCTAAATGTGGCTGGACTAAGCACAGTAAGAGGCTGATGGTGCCAACGTGGATTAAAAGCAGCACCCAGTTCCATGCTGTGTATGAGAGATCCCTTTTAAGTAAAAAGACAGGTTACAGGTGAGAGGATGTTAGAGATACACTGCACAAACACCACCAGGTTGGAGTGGCTGTAGTAATATCATTTATCGTGGGTTTCAGAACACTGGGTTCCCACGTAGTGCACGGCATGGTGGCACATTCTGTAGGAAGGCCTAGCAGTCATGGATAAGTATGGGCTTCATATACTTGACAGTAGAGCCGTTAGAATTAAAGAGACAGAGACACATTCTCTTAAAATGAGTTAGTGGTAATTAGGGAACAAAAAACACAACTCATTTAAAAATTAAAAAAAATTAAATTCACTCATTTTATGAAGCCACATAACCAGATGCCAAGCCTAATAAAGATATTAGAAATAAAATAATGACCCATATTTCTTAGGAGTTGATATGCACAATCCTTATTTAAATCTTAGCAAGTCAAATCCACTGTATTTACAAAGGATACTATATTTCACCATGTTGGGTTTATCTCAAGGATGCAAGATTGGCTTAATATTCTAAAATTAATTTATTTAGTTTACCTCGTTTATAAAATGAAGGACAAAGTATATATGAATACTACAACAAATATTGTAGAAGAAATATTTGGCAAAATTCAACACCCTTTTGTTATGAAAATTCTCAACAATTTAAAAGAGCAAAGAATAACCTCAAAGCAATAAAGGACATAGATGACAAATATCCAGTAACATGTACTCAGAGGTCAAATATTGAGCACTTTGTCTCTGAAGCCTAGAACAAGCCACGCCTATTCAAGGTTTTACTACAGGGCTTGTAAGTAGAGCGAGGCAAGAAATAAAAATGGAAACAGGAAGAAACTGACACAAATGCCTCTTTTTACAGAGGCTCGATTATTTACATAAGAATCCAAAGACATCCATGAACCAAGTAGTAGAACTAAAATCTGAACACAACAAGGCTGAGGGTGCCATGTCAATATTCAGACATCAACTGTATTTTTATATACTGGCATGGGAAAGTGAAAAGAGAAAGGAAAAATGTAGTTTTCTTTATAGGTTTGTACAAAAAAATAGAATAGTTAATAATACATTTAAGAAAAGACAGGTTAGATCTCTACATTTAAAATTGCACATGTTTACTAAAAGACATTTTTGTAAGTCTGAAGTAAGTAGAACAACATATTTTGCTAATGGGTTGGAAACTTTAAAGTTATTAAGATATAAAATTTTCCAGGATTAGCAGGTAGCATGGTAGTTGAAGCATTGGACTCCCACATGACCAACTATGGTTCGAGTCTCAGACCTGGCAGCTTGTTTTCTCTCTCTCTCTCTCTCTCTCTCTCTCTCTCTCCAGTCTCTCACTGGTCAGATTAAGGAAAACAATAATAATAAATAAAAATTTCAAAAAAGGATATAAAATTTTCCAAAATTGTTGTACATATTTGATCAACCTCAAGTATAAGCCCAACACACTTTTTGTAGAAATT
Organism: Tupaia belangeri chinensis; assembly: GCF_000334495.1. Classification (NCBI taxonomy): domain Eukaryota; kingdom Metazoa; phylum Chordata; class Mammalia; order Scandentia; family Tupaiidae; genus Tupaia; species Tupaia belangeri. The sequence continues at coordinate 5,225,083 of NW_006159558.1, read as the reverse complement.
TATAAACTGATTGTGAAGTTTGTATTGAAATGCAAAGGCCTTAGGATAGCTGAAATGTTTTTGTAATAGCAGAATAAAGTAGAGGTACTTTCTCTGGTCAGAACAGCACAGACCCAACTACTAGCCATTAGATATTGGGCAAGGGAGCCAAAGAAATCTCATGAGGAAAGACCAGTCTTCGCAAGCAGTGCTGCCCAAACAACTGGATATCTGCACAAAACAAATTGAAGCCAACACCTTTATCACTGCGTCCCAACATATGCAGAAATTAAACCCAGATGAATCACCTAATTGTAGCTAACTCTAAAATCATAGAGCTGTTATTTGGAAACATAAAAGAACATTTGTGTTCAGGAACAGAAAATAATAAGTGTAATAAATCTAAAATTTATTATTTTTAATAAATTTAAAAGAACAAAGTTTTCTTATCGAAAGATACTGTAAAGAACATAAATAGGCAGGCGGTAAGCAGAAAGAAATGTCTGACCGAGGATATATATTTGGAACATGTAAAGAATTCGTACAATTCAGTAATGTGAACACACACACACACACACACACACACACAGTTTTATAAAGGAATGAAAGATCTGAACAGATTATCTCACAGAGGACGACCCCCAAAACACATGAAAAGGGCCTTAAATTGATCAGCCAACAGGGAAATGCTAATTAAACGACAATGAGATAACATTACCCATATGTAAAAATGAATGACTACAGCAATAATTGTCAAAGCTGTCAAGTAACTGGACCTTTCGCACAGTGTCAGTAGGTGCGTGAAGTGGTATGACCATTTGAGAAAAACATCTAACAATTTCTCTAGAACTACCCATACCTGCTCTGTGACTTCTAGTTATTTACCTAAGAGAAATGAAAATGTAAGATCATATAAACGTTTTACAAAATGTTCATTGCAGCTTTATTTAAAATAGACAAAAACTAGAGACAACCCCGTGTCCAATAGTAGGGGACTAGTTAGACAAACTATGTGTTCACACGATGGAAAGTGACCAAATGATAAAAAGGAACAGACACGAATAGATCCCCCAGGCGAACCATGGGAGCATTACGCTAAGTGAAAGAAACTTTATGCAAAGCCTGTGTGATTTCTTCTATTTGAGGATAAGACTCAGTGATGAAAAAAATAGAATTGTGGTTGTTTTGGGGGAAGTGGGATAGGGGATGACTGGGAATTGGATGGTTTCTGCCCTGATGGTAACGTTCTATATCTAACAGTTTGTTTATTCAGATAGATGCATCTGTCAAAAATGACTGGATGGGGGGAACCAGCAGTTAGCGTAATGGCTATGTTGCTGGACTTCCACGTAGTCGACCGCGGTTCGTGTCCTGGACCCAGTGGCTTAAAACTCACGCCGGGCGCGTGTGCGTGCGTGCCCAAGATCCCAAGAGGAGAATGGAGGAGAAGGGATTGCGGCGTGACCATCCCCCCTGGGGGGTGATTTCTCGCTTTCTGTCTCTATGTCTCTCTCTGTCTGTCTGGCGAGTGCACGTGCCCTACAGTGAAAATCTCTCCAAAAAAAAATAAAAATGACTGGATGCTCGGGACCAGCAGTTAGCATAATGGCTATGTCATTGGACTCTCACGTAGTCAACCGCGGTTCAAGTCTCAGACCCAGTGTTTTAAACTGACACAGGGCGCGTGTGCGTGCGTGTCCAAGATCCCGAGAGGAGAATGGAGGAGTAGGGATTGCGGCGTGGCCATCCCCCCGGGGGGTGATTTCTCACTTTCTGTCTCTCTGTCTCTCTCTGTCTGGCGAACGCATGCACCCTATAGCAAAAATCTCTCCAAAAAAAGAAAAAAAAATGACTGGATACTGATATAGTCTACTGCACAGTGTGAGTTCTATAGTCAGGATCATATTCCGTACTAGAAATTTGCCATGAGTCAAGTTCAGGTGCTTTTACCAAACACACACACACAGTAACTGTGAAGTGACTGATATGTCAGTTTGCTTGACTGAAGTAATCATTACTCTCTGTATATGTATTTTTTAAAAATCATGCTGTAAACCTTAAATATATACAGTTTAAAAAAGTATTGGCTGGGACCAGCAAATGGTGTAATGGTTATGTTGCTGGACTCCCACGTAGTCCATCACAGTTAGAGTCCTGGATCCAGTGGCTTAAAACACACTGAATGTGTGTGTGTGTGTGCATGCCCAAAATCCCTAGAGGAGATTAGAGTAGAAGGGATTGCCACCTGGCCATCCCCCCTGGGCGATGGTTACTCGCTTTCTGACTCTGTTTCTCTCCTTTTCTCTGGTGAGTGCACATGCCGTATAGCAAAAATCTCTCTTAAAAAAAAAAAAAAAGAAGAAGAATTGCGCATGTGACCATATGTATAATTTTACTGCAAAAAAAAAAAAAATAATCACCCACATATATTCCACTGTGTTGACATGCATGCTGCAGTATTGAGTTGTAAAGTGTACCCCTCAACAGTTCTCTGCAAATTACTTCGAAATGGGTATAAAGAAGATGGGTTGATAAGCTCACAGGTAGAGGGAGAGATGAGGCTAACATAAAAAAGCTGCTGCTAATTTCTGAGTGTTCACCATCTTGTCAATATGTTGGAAAATATTCAGAATCAAATATTGGGGAAAATTAATGAAATGCTCAATACATAAATAAAGACATTAAATAAAATGTGCTAATAACAGTGACATGTGACAATACCTCGTGGGTTTCATGAGAATTGAGTAAGGCAGTCCAGAAAGAGCTCTCAGAAGTATGAACCATTGCAAGCAGCGTTCCCCGTTTCCTCCTGTCTTGGGTATTCCCTGGGCATCTATGTCTGGATAGAGGTCAGCTCAGACAGGAGCCGCTGGGGTGAGGGGGAGAGCGGGGTGAAACGGAAGGCCTGCTGTGGGATTCCTGGACCGCCACCTCGGCACTGTGTCCCCTGCAGTCCTCCTGACACTCGGATGGCCGGCACCCACCTTGTTCATTGAGGCTCTGGGAGTTCATGCCACGTGGGTGCAAATTATGCAGCTTGCCTGGTGGAGAGGAGAACGCAAGTTCTTTCTAGTCCCTCCGTGCCCTCTTCCACAAAAACGTTGGTAAGCACCTGAGCTCCTTCCTCCTATCATAATGGGCCAAAAAAGCATATTCTTAGTTAATCCCAAAGATGTGGATATGTTCCTTTATTTTCTTATCACTGAGGGAAAAAGGGCTTAGTGATTAAGGGAAAGCTATGGGCTCTTAGGTAATCAAGTTATGCAAAATTGGCATTTAAGCATATCAAAATGAAGAATAATACAGGTTCAAGGAAACCAATAGAGACAGATAACGGAGATCATTAAGTGAGTGGTTTTTATCTATTTTTTTAGGTTTTTACTATAGGGTATGTGTGTTTGCCACAGAGACAGAGAAAGACAGGGAGAAGGAAAGTGAGCAATCTCCAGGTTGGATGGCCATGCAGCAATCCCTTTTCCTGGGACTTTGGACACACGCACACACACTCAGGATGAATTTTAAGCTGCCAGACCTGGGACTTGAACTGCAATCAGTCAGGTGGTAGTCCAGTGCCTTAACCACCGTACCACCTGCTGGCCACAAGTGAGTGACATTTTTTTTCTAAGTTTTCATTTTTTTTTTCTTTTTTTGGAGAGGTTTTCGCTATAGGGCGCATGCGCTCGCCAGACAGACAGAGAGAGACAGAGAGACAGAAAGCGAGAAATCACCCCCCAGGGGGGATGGCCAGGCCACAATCCCTTCTCCTCCATTCTCCTCTCGGGATCTTGGGCATGCACGCACTCATGCCCGGCATGAATTTAAGCCACTGGGTCCGGGAATCGAACTGCGGTCGATTACGTGGGAGTCCAGCGACATAGCCATTATGCTAACTGCTGGTCCCTAAGTTTTCGTTTTTAAAAAGAATTATTTATGCTATTTTATTGGGTTGTCAAGAAGGTCATGACACATTTTTACATAGAAAAGTAGAAAAACATGTTATGACTTTCCTGACAGCCTAATATTTATTATTATTTTATTTTACTTTGCTATAGGGCACATGTGCTCACCAGAAGGAGAGAGAGAAAAAGTGAGAAAGCAAACCACCAGGTCTGGGGCTCAAACTGCTCTCTGCCATGTGGGAATCCAGCACCTTAACCACCATACCCCCTGCTGCCCTGTAAGTGAGGTTTTCAGACTTCTGTAGGTGTTTTGCTTTGTCCTCTGATGCATTTGCAGTAAGTCTCTGTGCTAACTGGCTGAGAATCTCCCAACTGCACTGATTAATTTTTTTAGTTTGAATTCTCTTAAAAGTAACCACAGAAACATTATTGTTTTGATAACACGAACAGGGCAGTTTTCAGTCCATGACTGTTCTGTGCTGATTATCACAATGCCTTTAACTCTGGTGCTGTGGAGTGGAAACGTATTATTCATATCCCGTTTTCTTAACACCCACCTGGCCTTCTATAACAGGAAGATAAAACAATAAATATAAAGGCAGGTCTTATATATTGAGCAAGGAAATGCAGACCTCATTATGAGTGAAAAACTGTGTTCGACAAAAATAAACCCTTCCCCAGGTTCTACCACCTTGGCTGGTATTTTCCCCTGTAGCAAATGACTGATAGATGCGATGGGGAATGTTATTTACTGATACTATTTACCTTGTTTCGTTTTTCTGTGGCAATTTGGTATTGTAAATTTGGATCCATCCATAACAAGTTGGTAAAGGCAAGTTAGAAGGTGAGAGGAAAGTAACCCACTGAATTACGTGGAAATTCCAGCCAGGATAGTATTCCTTCAAACCCGCCAGCTCAAGGTCCCACTCGCTTGCAGCCTGCCCTGGCATTAGCTTCTCCCAACCTCCTCCACAATCCTCCTCCTGCCGTCCTTCTCACACCCTCCTCCTCAGCACGGGCCTGTCTGCCCCACGATGCGAAGTCAGTTCACGAATTCGGCAAATGTAGCAGGAAGAAAATGGACAGTTAATTAAATCGCATCCCGTCTGCTAGAGGGCTTCATTTTGGAATAGGAGACGAGCTCATCTAGTAAGCAGCTGACCCGGAGCCAGGGCCGCACTGCCCGAGAGACGTGCCGAGGTAGCTGACCGTCACCAGCCATCATGTCCACAATAAACCAAATACACAGCTGTCAAGGCACAGCCTGCCTCCTGGGGCCCAGAAGTCTGCACTGTGGTGGGGACAGTCAGTCTGGAGGTACAGTGAGGACGCCCTGTCTAAGGCTCAGAGGACACCCCCGGGGCTCTTTAGTTTGGTCATTTCTAAACCAAGTCTGACCGCTAATATCTAATACCTATGTCTATCTACCTGAAAGTAGGGTGCTACAAGGCCCTAAGATTGATCGTATTGATGTTATCCTTGATTGCACAGGGTCTCCGATCTCATGAAACCCTCCGTCTGGCAGAGGATGAGAAGGAAGAGGCAGGGACAGGGCCCCACTAGGGCCCCTAAACCAGTACAGTCAGATATTCTGCCTGGGCAAAAACCCAGAGGCCAATCCATAGAGATCCATAGATGCCTAATTAGAGATCGCTGAGTACTGTCTTTCTCTCATTTTAGCTTTCGCCAAGGGTTGGTGAAGATCGTGTCTCATTTTTATTTATTTGCATTTCCTTAGCAGTGAGAGATTGAGCATCTGTTTTCTGTTTACTGACCACTTGGATTTTCCTGTCTTTGAAGTAGCTTTTTAAAACCCCTTTTTCTGTAGGGTTGTTTGTCTTATGCTTTTGCTTGTCACTTTTTTAACCATTATGTGGATAATAGAGATATACAATGTTTTAAAATATGTCACAAGTATATTTTTTCAACTCTATGATTTGTCTTTTGTCTGTTTACTGTGGCTTTTACTATTCAATTTAAATATTTAGATACTTGAACATGGGTCTTCTCATTTATTGCAAGTAGGTTTCAGTATTATTTAGAAAAGCCTCTGCCATCCCCAGTATTACAAAGAGGATCCCTTAAATGTTTATTAATACATTTTTGGTGTTTAAATTCAAATATAATCTGGCATTCACTTTTAAGTATTATTAAGACAGATTCTAGAAATGTTTTCTTCCAAATAAAAGTGGATACCATTGGTGAATACATAAGAAGATTCTGTACTAAACAATGATTTGTTATTAATAATTATTCGCAAACTAAGTGAGGAATCAGTTTAAAAAGACTGTTTCAGCACCTGTGCAAAAATAGAAATAATACAACTGAAGTAAAACAAAACCCAAAGGAGTGGTGAAGGAGCCTCTGCGCCCTATATGAACCTGAGTGTCCCAGCCATGCTGGTCTTTTCCCATTTATCATGGCATTCCTTCTGTGTATCCTTTTCTGAAACTTGAGGGAAAATGGTAAGATTTATAGAAAAGAAAAAAGTCTTGAAAACTATAAATAAGGCAGTAAGGAAAACCTTGTTTACCTATTAAAACATTATGTGCCATCCAAGTTGGTATGAATACAAAAACAAACAGATGAGCAAACAGCAGCAAATAAAAACAGAGGAAAATCCCGAAGGAGGGAAATTTTAGACGGGAGCAAATGTGAAACAGAATTCTGGCCTTCATTTGCGACCAGGCAGTGGAGAAAACCCCACCTTAATTATGGAGCGCACCAAGCACACTCACGTGTGCCCCCACACAGAAACGCTGTGAAATTGGAGCAGCATATGACGTGTTTCCTCCAACAAGCAAAACTTCATGAAAATGAGAACTCCCCCGGACGTGGTGTGACGTACCACCTACTGCAAGATGGAGTATATAGCTTCAGGTTTATGCTCCTCACATTTGATTTCTAATTAGACACCGTTCCCAGTGAGCCATTTGTATCTGGGAGGTAAAAGAGTGGCTGACTGGGGTTCTGGGGAGGTCCTGCGCCCAGCAACAGCTGCCCAGCGCCCTCTTGGGGACGGGCGGCTGTGCTCAATTAATCCACGCTAAGGCAGCATTGATCTTGTCCTGACCTGTTATTCCTAAGATTAAAGTCTCTTGCTCCATACTCAGAACTGACTGAATTGGCAACGCCTGCCCTGTAGGATCCAGCTCTGTGTTTGCTGCAGCTCATCAGGATTGAGGTGGAGCAGGGTTGGACTTGTACATCAGGGCCTGACAAACCCAGAAGAGGCAGCAGGACCAGGGGGTGGTCAATGCCTGGAGCCTTGAGGGTAGGTGACTCTGGAAAAGAAGAGTTACAGCTTCCAGAGACCTGCTGTGGCTATCAGTGGGGGAACATGCTGATTTTCATTACCCTGAGGGGAATATCAAGTGTGCATCAAAAACCACAAGGTGAATCAGGGAAACATGGACTTGAGTGTCCAACACAGTCATGGGGAGATTACATCCATCCATAAGTTTGATGTCTTTAATACAAAGTGCTGATGTCACAGTTATTTCTCCCCAAGAAGACACTATGACAAATGTGCCACAGATACACCGTTTCCATCAGCAGTCTCTCCCAAGAACTCGCAGAATCTTATCAAAAGTTACTTCCCATGCGTTAACCTCTCCGACATTGAGCACCTCAGTAATCAACCAAGGGAACTTCTTATCGTAATAGAAGTATTTCAAGGCAGTGACTAAAACTAGCTCATCCACAGACACTGGCAGGGAAGTGCTCTTGTCTCTCGGCTTTAATGAGATACAGTAGCCCCATCCGTGGTATTGCTCTCTGTGGTCTCCGTTACCCATAGCACACAATGATGAGGGATTTTGAGGGAGGGTGGGAGGAAGAGAAACAACATTCACAGAGCTTTTATTATAGTATGCTGTTGTAATCATTCCACTTTTAACTAGTTATTGTTGATCTCTTCCTGTGCCTGGGAAATTTTATAAGCTAAACTTTATCCTAGGTATGTACATACAGGACGAAGCATGGCATATGTGTGTATATGTGCATATATGTTACACATATGTAATTCAGTACTGTCTTTGGTCTCACGTATTCTCTGGGGTCCCTGAACACACCCCCAGTGTGTAAGTGGGGATGACTATAACGTGTAGGTTTGAACTTGGCCAGGGTCTCCATCAGGCTCTGCAGAGAGGTAGGCAGTGTGAAGTCTTTCTCCACTAACCCTGATTCACTTCTGTCTTTCTCCTGTGTTGGTAACGCTGGACTCTGGATTATGAGCCATGATGGAGGATAGGGGAATTTTTTTAAGAGATAGGTAAGGAAAAAACAGTCACAAGCTGTTTAAAATCACTCAAAAAGAAGACAGTAGAATTACTATTCTTGCTGTGGAATATAGTTCTGAGCAGACACATCCATTCGAAGTAGTTATTCAACACAGAATAGCTAAATGTTCCCAGGTAGTTTTCTAGAAGCTGGTAAAAGCAGGAAATGCAAGTGACAAAAGACTTGTCCCTATAACAGCTACTCCTAGTCAGGGGAAGATAAGGCAATAAATAAATGTGTAAAAAACACCCAGACATGGCAGAGTTGATGATTGTATTAAAAAAATAATAATAACAATAAAGCAGGAAAAGAAGCAGCACAGTGCTGCTGAGAGGCCATTAGTGAGGTGCCATTTGTAGTGAGATCTGAAGGATGGGGCTCTGGGTTAAGAGAGCTCTAGGTGCAAAGAACAGCAGGGAGCCGGCATGCAGGAGAGGAGAGCAAGCCCCCGACTGGGAGGGGGGTGTGGGTGGACCACATGACTCTGAGGCCAGGTTACCGGTAAAGGCAGGGGTAGGGGCAGAGGTGGTGGTAAAGGAGCACGCCTTGTTGAAGGCATTGACCCTTTCTCTGAGTTGATTTGAGAAGCCACCAGAGAACATTGTAATGGAAAGATGCAGTCCAACCTTCATTCAATGAGTGTCACTGGCAGAGCCAAAAGAGACAGAGGGAGGCAAAGTCTGACTCTACAGATGGACTTAGAGGCGTGGGGACCTACACCTTGGCATTAGGGATGGAAGTGATGTGGGGCGCACAGTGACACCGGGCCATCTTCTCCCACCCGATCCGATGTGACGACTGAGCCAGAGGCAGCTCTCAGGACTCCATGGCTTGGGGGATGTGTTCAGAGGGCAGCAGGCCAACCTCTGGAAGAGAAGGAAGTTGAGAAGCTCAGTTGCACGAGGGAGAGGGCCCTAGAGGACTCCTAGTTTTTCAAACACTCATCAGTATTTTTCTGAAATGTGCGGTCTTTCTCTGTTAGCAGCTAGAACTCTCGCATGATCCTCTCTACAGCACTTTCCTTACATATTGTAGTCTCTAATTAATTATTGACTTAATGAGTTTACACATTTGTTATCATTGTCCCCAACCATAACATAAATATGCACGAAGGCAGGGGCTTTATCTCTCCTCAGTATCATCTTCGATGAATAAAGAACCAAATGAACAGAACTTTATCAGGAGGTGGGATTTTCTGTATTTGAGAAACATTCATCCCAAAGAAATTTTACAGTCATTAAAGAAAACAACCTAAAGCTGTTATATAAAGAGCTGGCACCTTTAGCTTCTTAGCCCAACATCAGGAGCCTTATTTCACAGCAGGAAGAAAGATTACAGAAGGAAGGAAGGAGCCTGAAGGCCAGCGGCGGTGGACGAAATCCAGAGCCTGCTTTTAAACGCTGTCTGTTTATGCTTCTCTAAGCCAATTATTGGGGACATTGGTATATCATTCCAAATTGGCTTGCCTTTTTCCCCTCCCTTTTAATCTGTTTTCTTTGTCCTTCAAGGCAAAGTGGTTTACAAGGGGATAGAGGTTCTGTTCATTATCTAATTATAATCGTTTCCTCCTAATGAGTGCATCGTGGCAGGTACCCCACCACTTGCTCACACCTCAGTGCGAGGGCTCAGAAAGAAAGTGGGAGTCAGTGAAAAAACAACGGTACCATCATGAAAGGGTGCATCCGTACTAGCTTTACTTGTTAATGAGACACACTCCGTGTTGACCACTGTCACTGTGAATTTGCAAGCATTTCTTATTTTAATATTTATATATTAACATTTTAAGAAGTTTCTTACATATTTCTTGTCATTTAATTTCTTTTAAATCTTTATTTATAAAATTTAAGTAAATCTAACAAGCCTCCAAAATATGTGGGAATATTTAAATCTGCTTTTTCCAAATGTACATGAATTGTTTTATTTTTTGGTCCTATAAAAACTATGGTATTTCTCTTTAAAGAAAGATCATTCTGGGGTTTGGCAGGTGGTGTGGTGATTAAAGTTCTGAACCCTCACATGGCTGACTATGGTTTGAGTCCTGGACCTGGTGGCTTGCTTTCTCACTTTCTCTCTCTCTCTCTCTCTGGTCAAATTAAAAATATAACAAATAAAATTAAATAAATAATTCTTTAAAAAAAAAAGGGGGGGGGATTCTTCTATATTTTCCCTCTTACACATCTTCTTGTTGGGGGTAAATCTTCCTCTCTAATGTTCAAAAGCAAAAGTATGAGCACTTACCAACTCCTAAACTTGGAGCATCTCTAAGTTGCAAATGATTTTTCAACACTAGTAAATTATGTAGACATCCCAGAAATCATATGTGGTGATGTTATACAAATACTCCTTTCTCAGCGTTTTCAGAATCTGGCAGCAGCAGCCCTCGAAGCTGCCCAGGTCTTCTCGAGGACACGACCACCCGTGTCTGCATGCAGGCCCCGTCGAGAGCCCTCACTTAGACATCCACGTGTCCTCCCCCCAGCGGGAGGCATTTTGTGTGTGGTTAGCAGCAGACACCTTGAGCAGAGTGCCTACGAGAACTGACGGATTAATGAATGGGGGAGGCATTTTGTGTGTGGTTAGCAGCAGACACCTTGAGCAGAGTGCCTATGAGCACTGACGGATTCATGAATCAGGCAGGTCCAGTGCCCATCCACAGGCAGGCTGTGAGTGCATGTAGGCCGAATGTCCAAGGAAGAGCAAGAGCAGATATTTGGCTGGCTGGGGTGCACAGACTGGTGGAGGTTAGCTGGTGGTTTCTGATGGGTCAAGTTCCCAGTTTTGTTTTATTCTCTGTTTTGTGCTTTGGTTTGTATTCAACGGACCCTAAGACACAGGCCATCCTAGCTGAATGACCTTCCGATTCATTTGTTTAAACTATAAATAATGGAGGTCTTCAAAAAGTTAATGGAAATGCATATTATGAGAAAGCTGTGCATGGATTTCAATTTTTTTTGCACCAAAAATAATTTTCTGCGAACTTTTTGAAGTCCTCATATATGTATAAAATTCTTAGTAGGTGTTATTTCTGTAGTCACATAAACCTTTACATACTGAGGAATTTGTTTTCCAAAAGTCTCTTCCAGCCCCACATGGTTAGAAAGCTATAGCTCATATATCTCAGTGCTACTCTTGTAAAGAAACTGTGTTTTTTTCTTTCTTTTTTGGGGGAGAGATTGTTGTGTGTGTGTGCTTGCTGGAGAGACAGAGAAAGAGTGAGAAATAACCCCCCAGGGGGATAACCATGCCGCAATCCCTTCTCTATTCTCCTCTCAGAATTTTGGGTATACACGCACATGCTCCCAGCCTGAATTTCAAGCTGTCGGGTCCAGGACTTGAACCTCAGTTGATCATATGGGAGTCCAGCACCTTACCCAGTACTCCACCTGCTGACCCCAAAATGTCACTTTTTAATGTTTCTCAGATGGTTAACTAGAAATATAAAATTCTAACAGCCTTGGCAATAGATACATTTTGAAGGTAATCAAATATCTTACCCAAAAGTTCTCTGTGGACTGGCTCAGTGGCCTGGTGGTTAAGAAAACTGAACCCTACATGGCCAACTGATGGTTTGAAAAATACTCTCTGTGTCCAACTGAACAGAGAAGTGGAGGAGAAGGGATTATGGCATGACTACACCCCATTAGGAGGTGTGGGTGCTTTCTCCTCGTGCACTCTCTGTGTGTCTCTCTGATAAGTTTACATATGCTCTGGCCAATCAAAAATAAATAACTAAAACAATTTCTTCCACTTAACCCATGTGGGGTGTCACAACCCAAGTCAACACAAATCCAAACCTGGCTTCCTCATGTCCTTACTGACAACACGATCCGTATTTATAGCAGAGTGATGCAGTTACTTGAGTGACAGGTTTGCCAGAGGCACCGTCTTCTAGTTCACTTGTGAAAATGTGACCAAGAGCAAAATATTGAAATATTTTGCTAAAATATTTGAAATGTTTTCCTAGAAATGATTTGTGTAACTTCCTCATTCAAGGCAGGCTGATGGGTGGCTGAGCTGGAAGCTGGACTCAGACCCCCTGGGTTCCCAGCGAATCTGGGGAAGTTATCTTTGTTCTCTCACCCTCAGGTCTTTATCTGGAAAATGGGTGTCAAGTCCATTAAATGGATTAATTCATGTGCAGTACGGGAGACAGAGCCGGCATGTGGGATGAGCCGTGTGGACCTCACTGGTGCTGTTCCTGCCCTGCTGTTCCGTGAAAGTGGTGGGAACTAGAACTCACAGAATCAGTGCTGCAGAGAGGGAATCCCTGGGGGGTAGGGCACGCTGTTCCGAGCCAGTGAATTGGAGTCCTCAGGATGTCTGCAAAATCAATCCTTCCTTTATTACAAATAGGCCTGAAGAAGGACTGCGTGCTGGCAATACAGACAAGTCAAGCACACCTCCACAGCACGGAGGGTGGAGAAGCACACCTGAAAGGAGCAGGCTGCTCTCTGAGCCCTTCTTAGGCTCTTGTCTCACACTGGAGCTATACAGGGAGCAAAATGCAGAGAGCTCTTACCTTGGCCTTTGTTAACTGTCTGAAGCACAAGGAAACAGCGCAGGGCTTTTGCTGATCCCTCCCTTCCTCTGCCAATTGCTATTTCTGGTTTGTGCCTGGAGGCAAAGGAGGAGTGAGCCAGGGTGAGGCAGGCTGCGGTTTGGGCCAAAATCAAAGCACGTGTTTAGGCCAGGCCCACTGCAGGGGCTGCACAGAGCCCTCTTTGAGGCATCCATGCTTTCTGGCTGCAGCTGCTACAGAGGCCTGCTGTAGATCAGGAGGCAGCAAAGCTGCAGAGAAGGTCTTGCAGGTCACCAGGTTCCAAATTGGCTGCTGCCTCTTCCTGGGCCCAACCTCGCCAAGATAAAGGCTTCCCTCCAGAAGCAGCAGGCCAGGAAGGGGGAAAAGATGCAAGAGAAGCATTGTGAAGTAATGACAGTTCACTGGACCATCTTCTGTGTGCCGCGTACTGCGCTTGGGGGTGGGATAGTCTTTGTGCTTAACCACGGAGTCCAGTGAAGGAGACAGACTCCGAGCTTGGGGACTGAGCCTTGGGCCAGGCCATGTAGCATGCTCAGCACAATGTGTACATGTAAAGCCCACCTCTACCTTTGCTCGTTGCTGGTTTTAAAACAAGAACATGCACAGGGTGGTGGAGAGCAGGGGGATCCGCACATCCCCGTAGGGCTAAACTGGGAACCAGTAAGTCTTGTCTTTCCCCAGCAGGGTCCTGGGGGATTAAGTATTGGCCAGACCAGACATTAGACTCAGGAAGAGGAGAGGAGGGAGAAGAGGGGCATACCGACAGAGATAGCGAGCCGAGGGCAGAAGCCAGATACATGGTGGTCCTGGCTTGAGAGGAAGGTGGCTTAAGTGCAGGGTGAGCAGAAGGGGCTTCAGAGAGAGGCCAGGGTCCCACAGCAGGGCTGCTCAATGAGATGTCACCAAGCTCCTGCTGCGTCTCGTAGTCCATGTCTGATAAGGTGCTACTCACATACGCTGGTGACATATTCCCCTCTGAGATTAATTAAGATGCAGATTCCTGGGCCACGTTCCAAACTAATCAAGATTTCTCCAGACCTGGGTCCTGGGATTTTGGACTGCAAAACCCCTCCTTGACCCTCCTGATGGACAGTGGAGTAGATGACCAGATCTGGAGGCTGCCGCGTGTCAGGGAGTTCAAGCAGAGTGCGACCGGGTGTGGGTGGTGGCAGTCTGAGTCGTTTCCAACGGCCCACGATAAGGTAGCCCTGTCCTGCCTCACTGAGTTCAGGTGACTTGTGTTCTCAGGAAGGCTACAGAGCAATGCAGTGTGGCACCCATGCCCCAGGAGCCCTGTGTCATCGTCTTCCTTGGACTCACCTTGAGATGAAGCCCACGTCAGCCTGGGTCTCCAAGGCCAAGCTCTGCTGGCCAACAGTGGACTCTGGCTCGAGTGAGAAATGGAGGTGCCTTTGTGTGAAGCCGCTGAGATCTTGAGCTGCTTGTTGTCACCGCGTTGCCCCAAAGACCTGATCAATGCAGGGACAGGCATCTGTCCTCAGGCTCTGCTGGTGTCTGTCAGATGGATTCGAGTAGGGGCAGCTTGAGGGCAGGGGGCCCTTTGGACTGGAAACACAGAGTTGATTGACAGAGAAGAGGAAACAGGGATGGAGAAGGGAGGACACAGATTTATGAGATATTTAGCAAATAAAATTGTCAGAGCTTATGACAGTGCATGGGGGGTGTGGTGTGGTGCGCTGTTACTAGCTTGGGTGACTGGGTGGAGGGAGAAGACAGTAATGCCCAGAGAAGACAGCAGACATTTTTAGGGAAGGAAGATGGGAGATTCCTTTTAGCCATATTCTTGCATGTGCCTGAGGGTCATTAGGATTATATAAGGCATCAGGGCAGGGCCCCATAGCCGAATTTTGGTGACTGTATACATAGAGAGAGACCAGAGATTATGCTCTTGCCCTCTCATCATCCGATTCCCTGCCTTTCCTTGACTCTGCAGAGAGCTCCCTCCACATGTGGCTCTTTAGCTTTGGGCCTCCCGAACCATGAACTGAAGAAAAGCCCTTCATTCTTTATAAACAGCTCCCCAGTTGCCACACTCCCCTCTTGTATGACACCCCCAGATCTGTGTCTCCAGCTCAGACCCCTGCTTCCTTCCAGAACCCAGACCACCACAGCCTAAGACACATATCTGCCTGGCCCTTCAGTCTGCCTATTCCAAATTCTTACCTGGAGTCTCATGCATGTTTAAACGGTGTGGGACAGAGGCCTGTAGGTAAGCTGAGGTTGTGTAAGGAGAACAGGGATGTCTTAAATACAACGGTCTTCCGCTGAGGGACAAGCATTCATCTTGTAAATAGGACAAAAAACAGCACCGCCCAACAAACAGGCCTCGCAGAGGTCTTCATTGCCCTCCCAGACTCCCCTCCTCTTTTCTCTGTCCCTGTCTTGACTTCCCTCTGCAGCTCTCACACTGCCTTTGTCTCCTCTATATTCCCCCACAGCAATGTCCGCAGTTCGGCGTTTGCCTCCTAGGGCTGCTTGAGTACGTACTGCAGGCAAGCCGACTTCCAATGATGGAATGTGTTCTCTCCTGATTCAGAAGGCCAGCATCAAGGGCTCTCTCTGGACCTCAAAGGGAGTTCTCCCCTTTCCTCCCGTAGCCCTGGAGGCTCAAGGTGTTCTTTGGCTAGTAGTTGTGTCATGGCTGTGTCTGCCCCTCATCCATGTGGTCTTCTCCTCTTGCAAGGAACTTGTCACCCAACCCATGGGGATTTTACATCAGAACTAAGAGAAATTTGCCTTGTCTTCCTTCTGTAACTGACGGCACTTACAGCTATCTGATAGTTACGTGGAAATGAGATGCTCGAACTTCTGTGGATCTTGTTTTAGTATCTCAGTTGGTTCCCTCCAGAGGACCGTCCCTTCTTCAGTTGCATTATTCCTCCCAGTTTGCAGACCTCCATGCCTACAGCAGCCTCACCCCTACTGTCAAACGCTTGGTGCAGGCATCCCTTCAAGAGGGCTCCTTTGGCTGGCCTCACACAGCATCCAATCCGCCAATGCAACTGAATTTCTCCGGGATTACTATCTCCATTAAAAAGCTAACTTTTTCAGACTGGTCTGAATTCCTTCTGATGGATTGGCCAGACTGTTTAAGTTACATTACATGCATAGCTTTTGTGTGTAGTCTCAACTTGTTCATTTGATTTTCACATACACACTCAGCGAACTACATGTAACAGAAGCGTATGCTCAGCATAGCCAAGGCTATGTTTGCTGACTCAATTTTGCCATCCTAAACATATGAGTCAGACTTACATATGGCTGCAAGAAACAGAACACCAGAATACAGAGGCTTAAACAAATGGGAATCTATTTGCCTTACATATGAAGAAGTCCAGAGGATGCAGGCTGCTGACCTTGATCCAGCAGATTAGTGAAATCAGAGCTGATTCTCCATGAGTCCTCCTGCTTTTTTCTCACAGTCATGAGAAGGCTGCTGCAGATCCAGCCATTTCATCTACATTCAAAGCAGGCAGAAGTAGGAAAGTAGACGTGTCCCATAAACAGTATCTGCTCCTTTTTATTAGGAAATTGAAAGCTGTCACAGAGGTCTTTGGTGTATGACTTCATTCATATCTGCTCTGTCACAGCCCCCAGTTACAGGACAGTCTGGAAAAGCAGGTGAATGGGCGTTATGCCTTTGTAGGGGCAGTACCTAGGATGGAGAATGGAAAATCTGGCTAGCTGATCTGCAGCATCTGCCTCTCCCTCGCCATGCATCTGCAGCTCAAATGTGCTGTCCGTGGCCATCCTCCCGCCGCTCCCGATGTGGGCTTATCTGGACACTGGATTGATAAGCACAGCTATTAACCTAGTAGGTGGCAATTAACTCCAAAGTAGATAATCACCAAGCCATAGAATTTTTACTTTTAAATATAAGGGAGAATGCTGCCGAGAACAGGGGGCTCTGCCCCCTCCCCTGGCAGAGAGAGGGCTCCAGTGCAGTCATTTCGAAACCACCACCCAAACTGCTATTCAGACGGGAAACAAGCCACGCTCACAGGCATACTCTGATGTTCAGGACCTGAGCTAACAGAATGTGTGGAAGGGGCACTGGGGTTTCCACTATGGCTTTCACTTTTATTCTTCCTCTGAACCTGTGCCCAGTGTTGATGTATGAGTAGAAATAAAGGAGAAATACAAAAATAAACAAATTGTTCAGGTAGTATTTTATCTGTATTATTTATTAATTTGTAATTAAATTGTATTTTATGCAAAATTAATATTATTTAAGAAAGAAATATACATTCAAATCTATGTTTAGTCGACATTCTTTTTTGTTGTTTTAAAGAATTACTTTATTTAACTTTATTTATTTATTTAAATTTGACCAGAGAGAGACAGAGTGAGAGAGAGAGAGAGTGAAAATGAGAAGGTAAACCACCAGGTCTGGCACTCGTTGGCCATGTGTGAATTCAGCGCCTTTAACCACTACACAGCCTTCTGGCTCCTGATGAACATTCATTTAAATACAACATGTATTATTAGTGAGGTCTCCACCCTGACTAATCCAAGTGTTTTTATATCTGCTAATCCAAACACCATCATGTTTAGGATGCTGACATTCTAATGAAGGGACAAGAGAGAGTGTTATGTGACTTCAGGATACTAGTTTATTAACTGGTTCTAAATTAATGGTTTCTATTTTCCCTTTATTGTAGAAACTATGGAATGTGTGCTTTTTGCTTTCAAAGCATTATATATGAGCTCTTTAATTGCGAATGTATTACAAAATATTCCTTCAGAACTTACAGGGAAGCCTGTCATCCCTAGGATGTCATACTAGGGGTGCACTGTTTTCCCTGGCCTTAGCTGACCTTCTGTCATGGGTCCTCCGAATTCCATCTGCCCTGCACAGATGGGGTATCTGACACTGGGCCCTAGCTCCTCTTTAATTCATTTCTTTCTGCCTTCTTTTGCCCTACTGTTCCCTACTCCTCAATCTCAGCTTTGTCTGGGTTTATTTTCTAGTCCTCTTCACTGTGTGTTCTCCTCCTCCTTGTTAGGAAGGGTACCCTCCTGAAAGAACGGAAGGTTGTCTTTTCTTAGGTGTAAAAATTGCCACTGGCCTCTTGGAGCTTAAATAGCGAGTCTACCTCCTGCACAGAGAGCTCATCCTCATTAGCATGACCAATTATTCAGTCTGCTATTGAATTCTCAGCCCTGCTCTCCACCTGAGCAGTTTCTTTGTTCTGGAAGTATTCAAGTTTAGTCATCTGCTTTTTATTTGGTATTGTTTCTCCATGGGTAGAGAATAACATTCACTTGCAGAGATATATGTTAAAAAACAATAACCTACTGACTCCGCAGAGTGGGCTCCAGGTATGTATCTGTCTTTATTTCTTTTCTTTATGTGAAGGTCATTTACTTTTTTCCTATGAGACAGGTGAAAGAGAGACAGAGAGATGGGCACCCTCTGCAGGGTATTCAGGCCTGTTTCCAGCCCCAGTCTCAGCTGGTTCAGGCCATGGGTACGCATATGGACACGGCATGTTCAGAGAGATCCTGAGACACAAACCCAGTATCTTTCCCATTTGGGTTCAGTCACAGCCCTGCTGCACCATTGTCTGGCCTCAACGGGTCTTGTTAGGAAGCCAGATAGTTCTACCATATAGCATGCCTCAGAGCTGAGGAGCCATGGACTCTCATGAGGAAAGGACCTTCGTGAAGCCTTATTCTGCCTTCAGTTGCCAGCAAGTCAGAAGGTGTGCTTGTCTGGCACTTAAAGTTGATAGCGTGCTTTAAAATGTTCTAAGTCTTTGGTTTCCTTACTGGAGCTCAGTGTGGGTATGAACTTCGCATTTGTATATGACAGTGTGTTTTTCTTAGGTTCATAATAGTTGTAAAAGATTATCATTTAATGTGCAGAACTGGGTGTAATTTATATCACATCAAATGTGAAAGATTCAGAGGCTGGGTCTGCCAGGTGGCACGATGGCTAAGAAGCTGGACTCCCAAGGAGCCAACCACACTTTGAGTCTTGGACCTAGCAGCATGCTTTCCCACTTTCCCTTTCTCTCTTTCTCTTTCCAGACAAGTTAAAAATAATAACAGTGATGAATAAAATTAAATAAATAATTCATTGAAAAAAGGTGATGAATAAAATGAAATAAATAATTCATTGAAAAAAGATTCATAGGCTAAGAAGGTTATATTATAATAAATCTATGATTCACAGGCTAAGAAGGTTATATTATAATAAATCTATGGCTTTGGAAATCATAAGTAAATTGATCTTAATTTGAAGAATGATGTGCTCAGACAGAAGTCTTTCCAGAGGGTCACTCTGCAGGGGTGACTCTTAGTCTTGAGAGCTCTAAGGTGGGGTCTTATGAGGAATCCAAACCTCATTAGACTTGAATGCTGACTTGCTCTAACAAAACACAAATGAATGATATTTAAACCCAGAATACTAACTTACTAATTTATGATGAGGAATATGATTGCCAGGTAGACCAGATGGTTATATGAAACTACCTCTCAATGTCTCCCTTTGAGGTAAGAAGTCATCTTATCCAAAGTGTGCCTGCGAGGATGGAGATAGCACAAGTGGGGCACTGATGTAGATGTTAGAGGCAGTGCTTCTAGACCTTTTTTCATTATCATCTCCCTGGGGAGCCTGTTCCGACATGTTTTTCCTAACCAACCCCTCATGAAATACTAATACCACAGGTGTATTGTGTACCTGCTTTGATAGATGTGTATGTATGCCTCTTCCTGTCCTTACTGAGAACCAGTGTTTGTTCTCTTGTGGATGGCCCCTCCTTTGAGAGTGCATGGGTTAAGACGTCAAATTGAAGGCTGGAAATATGCAAGAGGCATGAACCAGCCAGGTGGGCCAGGTATAAAATCACCTGACACAGTATCTCTTCTCTTCCTCAGAATCTGGCCTTTATCCATGTTTCTGTAATTAAAATCTTCACCACCCACTCCTCCCCTTTTTCATGTACACATGCTTTCTTTAGATGTTTAGTTTACCCAACAAATCAGGACTAAATCTAGCCAGTCTGGGAGGGTTTTATTCTCTTTGAGATGCAAAACATGTCTGTGTGCAGTAAGAAGTGGGATGAAGAGAGTCAGGGATCAAAGAAGTTGAAAGAGTTTCAGGTGAGTGCTGAGAGGATCATTTCAGGCCCAAATGTTTCCTGTTTCTTCCAGGTATCATTTACCTGGATTTAGTGAAAGGACAGCAGGTATATATCAAGGTGTAACTTTCTCACCAAATCGACCCAGAGCTAAAACTCTCATTTAATTAAAGGTCCATTAGAACAGGGATTTTTTTTTTAACCTTTTTTGCTTACTTAAAATTGTTTTCTCTGTATTTCGAACAGTTCTTGGCATATAGCAGGCTATTAATAATATTTGTTAAAGGAAAAAATATACTTCTGTTCAATAAATGAATGAGGTCCTCTCTGTCTCTGATGTAGTGAATCATAAGAATATGCGAGATTAGGTTTATTCATTCAGATAATATTTACCAGTATGTGTCATGATAGACCCCATATGAATCACCCAATGAGTGAGTAGAGCAGGTGAGGGTCCTGCTGTGAGGGAACTAAGGCAGAGCAGGAAGGAGAGACAGTGGGCAGGTGGATGGGTGCAAGATTACTTCCAGCAAGTCCTCCTGGGGAAATAACAGGAAGCAGTGCTTGTGAGGGGCAGGAAGGCATGCAGAGTGTGTGCTCAGGGGCACCTGACATAGAAGCCAGGGCAGAGAAGGGGCATCCCCCACCAGAGGAGGGCCAGGCAGAGGGCAGCATGGTGTGAAAACTGAATCTGGAGAAATGGCCAAGAGAGAGGAGGTGGGCCAGAGTGTGAATGGCATTGGGAGGTGCAGACAGCAGGGGGTCATACAGAGTCCAGGGTTGGGTGTGTCCTAAGACAGCAGAGTGGAGAGGACACCTCTTCTGAGTCTGGACCGATAAGATGTACACCTTTGGGCATCAGTGCCATGTCCATGGTGTTGAAGAAGCCCTGTTGCAAGGAAAAGTTGGAGGAGTTTAAATGGAACGAGATCAACATGGAGCCCTGGACACCACCCATATCCGCATCAGAGCAGACGAAATCAGAAAGATGGGCAGACCTTAGGGAACTGAAATAGGTTGAGATTCTCTGTAGGAGACAGTGGCCCCTGCTGCTGAGAACGTGCTCGAGGTCTTCTGAGGAGAGCATGGAAAGGAGTCATGGGTTTGGCAGACTGGAAGGTAACTGCTGTCCTTGGCAAGAGTAGTTCTTGTGGCATTTTGGGATTGCTACACAGTAAGAAGTGGGATGAAGCGAGCCAGGGATCAAAGAGGTCAAAAGAGGTCCAGTAGACCAATCTTAAAGAGTTTGACTATAAGAAGAAAAGGAGAAATGAGGAAAGGTGTGGTTTCCAGGGAGGGACTTGCTAGCTAAGAAACAGGCTTGCTGGGCGGGGAAATGACTCAAGAGGGAGGGGAGGAAACTAGAGACCCAGGTAGTCAGAAATGAACGGGCACAGTAGCTTGCACTCCCTGTGTCTGGAGACAGTCAGTAATCCAGATGACAGTCCAGGTCTGTGTGGGTTTTGATGTGTGGAGATAGAACTAGAAAGTGTTTTTCTTGCAATCTGTGAAGCTTGGTTATCTAATTTGATCAAAGTAAAGGAACTTTTAGATGCATATTCTGAAATTCAGAATGGTTCCTCCACTCCCGCTCAGTTCCCGAGTGGTTCTGATGCAGGGCACAGTTCTCTCCATCCGCACCCTTCACTGCAGTGATTGCTATAGAAATCCTTGAGGTGTGAAAACTGTGCCCTGGAGCAAGCACAGAATTTCAATTTTTCTGTTAGAAAAATAACTCAGGGTCCCTGAGCAGGGGAAGCTCTGCACTTTTCTTTTCTTCCTGGTGTAAAGACTTCATAGACCCTCACTTTCCTTTAAACTTTCAATAAATTCTTTTGCTGCTCATTTTTAATTTCAGTTTTCAAATAACCTTGTGAAATCATAAAGAAAGATATTAAATTAGTTCTTAAATAATTAAATAAATTGTAAGAAATAAATGTTGTTCTGATTGGTTAGTGTCTGTTTGACATGTGAT
Source organism: Tupaia belangeri chinensis (assembly GCF_000334495.1). Classification (NCBI taxonomy): domain Eukaryota; kingdom Metazoa; phylum Chordata; class Mammalia; order Scandentia; family Tupaiidae; genus Tupaia; species Tupaia belangeri. The sequence continues at coordinate 5,203,303 of NW_006159558.1, read as the reverse complement.
ACAAAAACAAAAACTGTATTAGTTGTCTGCTAGGATGTCCGCCCTTTATTACGGTCCTGAGGAAATCAGAACCTCTGGCCCAATCTAATAGTTTTACTTTTGATTTTTAAGCATCTGACAGCTTTACTCTTGATTTTTGAACATCCAAGAGTTTTACTCTTGATTTTTTTAGTGGGCAGGTTTATTATGTAAAGTGAGTATGTCCACTGGAAAGGGAAGTGAATATTTTTTACATTCTATGTTCTTTGAAATCCTAATAGTTTATGGATTTTTTTCCCTTAAATGCTAGATGCCACGTGCATGTGTACGAGAGAGAAAGGGAGAGAAAGCAGCCCCGACAAAGCCAGTCACACTGCAGCCCTTCTCCTCCAGGTCATGCCATGAGAACCCTGTGCATGCTCTGCCCAGCATGTCTTTTTCAAACCAGCCAGCCCAGACGTAAACCTGGGTTGGCTCTGTGGGATCTGGCTTCCTCGGAGCAGTACCTAACCACTGCTCTACAGTGTCAGCCCCAGATTTCTCTATTCTGGGCTTGCAATAGCTCTTAGCACTATCAGGAAGCATGGGAATTCATCTCACTGATGTATGTAGACTTGGGAACACTGGAGAGTTTATTGTAATCATGACAAGGCAGATGAGAGTTGGGTCTTTAGCTCTTATTTTGTTTATAAGCTGAAAACGTTCCTGGGAAGCCCACAATGCAGAAAACATTGCCGAGTTTCCTAAGAGGTGTTCCCAGTAAGCATGGCATTTTTCTTTTTTTTTTCTTTTTTAAAATTATTATTAATTAATTAACTTTATTTATTTTTTTATTTACATTTTTAAAAAATATTCAATCACATTATTTAGCTTACATGGTGATCATTTCAATATGTGAACATTTCTCCCCGGTCCAGTTGATCAAAATAGAACAACACTCCCTCCCTGTCTCAACAATGCTGTCTCCGTATCCCTCCTCCAAATGTTTTTCCCCAGGCCCCACTCCTCCACACACACCACATCTGGCATCGACACCTATCTCTTGTGTTTGTACATCCTTTAGCCTGTCAGTTTCAGTTACAGAGTGCGGACACTCGATCATTTCTCTATGAAGCACAATGGTTTGGGTAGGTAAGTGAGGAAAAGCACATTCAAGCACAATGGTGTGACAGTTCTGGAAGTTGAACGTGGCAGATTAACGTGGCAGAAATGTCTTTATGTATGACCCGTTGCTTTTTGACACCTTGACCATCTTAGAGTAATCAATAAGACATCTTATTCCAAGGAAGTGAATTTAATCAATATGAGTTATTGACATTGTGTGGAGCTCTTAATCAGACATTTCCTTCTTCCCCAAAACATAATAATTTAAATTATTTTTATCCTTAGGAGTATTTCTAAACTCCTTTCAGTTGGACACCAGCCAGAAAAGTGGGGACGTAGATCCTGTAAAAAGGAACACTTTTCCATTTAGAAGTTGCTAATTAGGTATTCAGAACACCATGCAATTTAAATAGGAAGCTGCATGTTGTTTTCCCAAGCAAGACCAGTCTCCTTGCACTTTGGTGAAATGACAGACACATAGACAAGTAGCTCTTTGGTCTTAATGCAGCGCAGATATGTGGGCTTTAGTTAGGGTCCCCAGAAGCAGCTCCTCGGATGGCGTGGTTGTGTGTGCTGTACATGGAGGGCATGCTCCAGCTGCACTGGAGTGAGGGGTACAGGAAGGGAAAAGGAAGAGGCTGAACAAAGGTACATGGCAATTGGATGGAGACCCGTCTCAGCCTGAGCTAGCGGGAGGGCTGGAGTGTGGATTTTAGCACAGAGTTTTCTCTGCACAAAGACATCTGGGCCCTGTGTCCCACAATGACTACTGGCTGTCCTGGGAAGGGAGAGGACCTACGGGATGAGGGGTGAGAAGGAGAGAGATGAAGGCTAAGAGGGAGCTCCAGCCCCCCCAAGGGCAACTGCTGGACATGGGAGCCAATACCCCTCAAGTTGACCTCTAATGGAGGAGCCAGAGGATACACAGAAAGCAGGGAGGGGGGAGGAAGTCATAGCTTGACTATAGAAAGGCATGCTACAATGGTGGTGTCCTGTCATCGGGCCCTCTCTCGTAGAGACAGTACCACCTTATAGAGGAAACTACGTGAAAGGAAGGTATTTTGACACCAGCTGGTGTGCTACAGTTTACTAACCAATGAACTTAAATGAAAGGTTCAGACGTCCATAAGGCTTCCCTTACCCCAGATGTCAGCCATGCCTTGGGGTCCCTAAGCCACCTGAACTTCTGACCAACTGCCTACAAATTCCAGGTACCATCAGTGTGTTCACCAACCAGGAAGCTCTGGGGACCAGCAGTTAGCGTAATGGCTATGTCGCTGGACTCCCACGTAGTGGACTGCGGTTCGTGTCCCAGACCCGGTGGCTTAAAACTCACGCTGGGCGTGTGTGCATGTGTGCCCAAGATCCCGAGAGGAGAATGGAGGAGAATGGAGGAGAAGGGATTGTAGCATGGCCATCCCTCCTGGGGGGTGGTTTCTCTCTTTCTGTCTCTCTGTCTCTCTCTCTCTGTCTGGCGAGTGCACGCGCCCTGTAGCAAAAACCAACTAGAAAGCTCTGCTGAGCTTCACTGCGCAAGCTTGTCTTGGCATTCAGAAAGCACAGCTGACTGAACCACAGTCCATGTGACAGTCGCCATCCCCTCCGCAGAGAGAAGCTGGGCTTCAATCACATGGTTCAGAGTCGAGCACGCTCATCACATGGCTGCTTTTTCAGGTGACCAGCTGCCCTCTCAAGTCATCTTCACAAAAACTCAAGTGTAATCCACGGGGCTCGTTAATAACAAAGAGAGTCTTATTGCTTAGGAAATTACAAAGATTTAGTGTCTCCCTTCCAGAAACAAGGACAGAGACTAGTCATATTCTTTATTCTACAATCATAAATGCCTCTGTGACGAGTAAAGTTTACATTAAAGTTCATGGAAAGAGACCTCCGGGAGGGTAACCCAGAAAGTGTCATGTCAGGAGGATGGACTTGGGAGAACCAGCATTATTAAATTTGAACAGTTTAGCAGTAAGTAATAGAACTTTGATTTCACTAAGGGTTATCCATTGTCGTCAAAACTGGTTCTAAACTGAAATGAGCTGAGTTTTATGACTTTAATGAATGACAATAGCAACAGTGGGTCACAAGGAACTGAAAACAAAATATTTTAGTTCAAGTAAATTTGGGGAAGGGAGTTATATAGAAATACCTCAAATTTCACTGTTTTTAAAGTTTGGTCAGGCCTCGTAGGACTCTGAGGCTCTCGAACTTCTATCTCTCACCATCTCTCCAAGTGGCCAACTCTCCCCCTCTACACATCTGCTCTGCCTGGCTCTGTGCAGACACTCCTACCTGGTTCACCTTTTTGTCTGTATAAAGTTCCATCACAGACTTCCCAAAATGTCAGTGTAACTCTCAGTTCACATTGTCTCTCTCACGGTGCTCTCAACTTCCTGGCTCAGTCTCCAAAACTCAAGCCCAAGTTCCCAGAGAAAGAATCTGGTCAGCCCCAGCACCCACCATTGGTTTTGTTAGCTTTACCACAAGGTTAAGGCAGTGAAATTGGACTGATGGTCCCTGATGGCCGCCCCAGATTAGTTCTCCTGGGAGGCTGATCTGAGCACTGTGACACTAGTTTCTTGGCCTCTGGCTTTGAGTTGGGTGAGGCACGTGGGAGGCATAGGCAGGAGACTGCAGGAAAGGAGGAGAGTGAGATTAGGGGTCAGGTACACACCAGCCTCCCCGCAGGACACGGATGGCAGCTCCTCCGCACCTCCCCCTCCCTGTGACAGCAACTCTCCCCCATCCCCCTGCCTGGCCTCTCAGGTCACAGCATGGTAAGAGTTCTTCTGTTGCTAGCCTGGGCACTTCTGAAGTCCTTATTGGTTCCCCTTATCACTACCACCATTTATAGACTGACTTTATGACACTTTCCCTCTCTGGGTGAGACTGTCTTCATCTGTATTCTTGGGGTACATTAAGTAGCTGCTGCTTGTCTCAGAGGGCATGAGGAAGGAGCACTACTACTAATTACATATGTTGTCACCAAGTTTATAAAGGAGAATATAGATAGCAAGCCCATCATAATTTTAATAACAGCTTTTTATTTCAATAAGTAGTATATTTATTTACTTTTTAAAAATTTGCCATAGGGCATGCACACTTTCCAGAGAGAGAGAAAGAGGAAAAATGAGGTAGCATCCTCCTGGGGAGATGGCCCATGACAGTCCCTCTCGGGATCTTGGGCACACATGCACACACACTGTCATGTTTGGGGCACACATGCACATGTAGTGTCATGTTTTAGGGCACCCATGCACACACACTGTCATGTTTTGGGGCACCCATGCACACACACTGTCATGTTTGGGGCACACATGCACACACACTGTCATGTGTTGGGGCACACACACACACTGTCATATTTGGGGCACCCATGCACACACCGTCATGCCTCTCAGGCTGCGAGTGCTATGACTTGAACCACACAGTTAGCCGTGTGGGATCCAGCCACTTTGCCTCTGCAGCACCTGCTGGGCCCTACTTTTATCGTATTCCATTTCCTTAGTCATGTGGTTTCCAAAGTGCATACCAAGGCATCTGGTACACTCCAGGATATTTTTTAATTGTTAAAGGAAATACAGCAACACTCAGTCTCTGCCAGACACTGTGTAAACTGCCAGCTTGAGGGAGTCCGTGGTTCCAGCGTTAGATCACCCTGCATTCCTCTGTTGCTGTCATTTCTATGCAAAACTGGCATTTTTTGGTAGTTACTGTGAGCAAAAACCAAGTACTGTGCAGAAATCAAGATGGAACAGGAGATGTGGGTGGCAATGTGGAATTGGAATCCCCGTTTCCTGACATCATGCAGTGGACACATTGGCTCTTGAGAGCCTATTAGTAAGTCGCTGAGGTTAGTCAAGAATGAAATCAAATTTTCATAGTTTACTTCAATCCATGTGCTATTTTCCCAACAAACGCTAAGTTGTTAGGGCCTACTACTTAAGTTGTTTCGACATTACCCCTTAATAAATGAACTGTTGGAAATTTCCTTTGGCTTAGAAGTCCAAAAACAAATAAATGCTCTTCTTAGAACATTATGAACAAGGAAATTTGGGAACCCCTGTGTTCTAGTTCATTCGGTCACTGATATCAGGAAATACCTGAAACTGAGTGATCCATGACAATAGAGATTTATTCACCTCATGGTTTAGCGGCCCAGGGTGCTGCTCTCTGGTGGAGTCTTCCAGCTGCATCAACATGGCGACAGATTGGAAGCACAGTCTCTGTTTCATGTGTGTTTCCTGGTCTCATTCCCTTCCCTAATTAATCCATCAGAACTCAATTAAGAGGCCCCGACCCAATGACACTGATCTTAATCTCTTCCCTAAAGTCCTACCCTTTAACTCCATAATTGTATTAGGTTTTCACTCTCTTAATCCCACAACAGTAGCTCAACATTTGAACTTTTGGGGACATATTCAAACTTTAACACTTGGGCAACACAGTGTTTATTTTTGCAAGTAAGACTAGGCTTCTTTTAACCAACAACATCCATATGTTCTCATTAACATAACTTGCTCAGGGCCAGCAGGTAGTCTGGTGGTTAAGGCAGTTGGATCCCACATGGCCAACTGTTCAGTTCGAGTCCTGGACCTAGCGGCATAAAATTCTTTGAGCACTCATGCGTGTAAGCCCAAAATCCCAAAAGGAGAGATAGAGTAAGAATTACAGTGTGAGCATCCCTCATGGGGGTGACTTCTCGCTTTCACCCTCTTTTTTTCTCTCCAGCAAGCATATGCACTCCCTAGTGAAATAAAAGAAAAACCAAAGCCACTTGCTCAGGAGGGCCCCTCATGGCAGAATGTTAATGGGAATTGTCCTGAGATCTGAGTAGGTTCCATTGGAATCTCACCCTTCCAGTGCTTTGCATCACCTACCCATGTTCACCTCCTCTGTTGGCTTTTATTGTTAATTCATTCTACTGCATTTATTCTGGTGACACTGATTTTGGGGGTACAAAGTTTAATTCATTATGAATAAATGCCCACCTAATGTTTGTATAACAAATGGAGTAATTTAATGAATGACTCATTTCAGATCATACCATCTTCAGTGGTAGGTGGCATTTCAGCAAAAGAGCTCTCAGTCCCAAATTTCTAAGGCATGTGAGTTTTAGCCTTTAAATGGATTCTCTGGTAACTTATGAATAAACAGTCTTTAAAACTCAGAATCATGGGGAACAGATGCTATATCGGTTATGTCCCTGGACTCCCACATAGTTGACCACAGTTCAAGTGCCGGACCCAGAGGCTTGAAACTCATGCTAGGCTCATGTGCGTGTGTTCCCAAAGTCCCAAGAGGAGAATGGAGGAAAAGGGATTGCAGCATGGCCATCCCCCCAGGGGGAGATTTCTTACTTTCCATTTCTCTGGTGCGTGCACATGCCCTATAGGAAAATTCTCTCTTTCAAAAAGAAGAAAAAAAAAAAAAAAGGAAACTCTGTATTATGTTATGGACTGAACAGTGACTTTCAGAATATAAAAGTTGACACCTAACTGCCTCAGGATATGACTCTATTGGAGATGGGGCCTTTGAAGTGGAGATTTAGGGGAAATGAGGACATTACGGTGGGCCTAATGCAATCTGGTGTCCTCAGAAGAAGAGATTAGGACACACAGAAAGACAGAGGGACAGGCACAAACGTGGAGTAAAGACCACATGAGGACACAGTGAGATGATGGCCATGTGCAAGCCAAAGAGACAGGCCTGGCCGAACCTTCCTGCCCCTTGGTCCTGGCCTGCTGCCTTCAGAACTGAGAGAAAATGCATCTCTTATTTAAGCCACCCGTGTGTGTGTGTGTGTGTGTGTGTGTGTGTGTGTGTGTGTGGTATTTTGTTACGGTGGCCTTTGCAAGCTCATATGCATGTTTGGCGAGGCCTGTTCCCTTCAACCGTGGCCAGCAAATGCTGGTGACGCAAGGAAGCAGCTGCAGTTGTGTCCTTTGAAGAGGGCATGAGATATTCCTAGTGATTTGGGCAAAACAAATACGTATTCTCTGGTAGAAACTGACTCGAAGTCTACAGGTTCAAAATCTTGTGTTTTTTTGCAGAACTCAGTCTGCAGAATAATACAGTCGGAGACAGTCGAGACAATGACCCCAAAAGTATGATGGACATACTTTTGAGATGCCCCCCAAATATGCTCTGGGGAAATACTACAGCCAGGAACACCTCAGCCTCTTATTGGATCACAAGGGAAGCTGCTTCCAGGCATCCCCTTTCATAATTAGTATCATTAATGAAACAACTAAAGGTCAGTTTCTACGAGGAGCTTTTCCTTTTCCTGTGGCAGACAGTTTCAGTTACGCATCCAGGCATTTATGGTTGAATCACCATGTGATCTCAGGCTGTGTGTTTTGGTCAGATGGTAAAGAGCATTCTGATTCAGAGTAGACCTTGTGAGTCACAGAGTTGACCATTTTTTCTTCTCTGGAGTTCCTGAGTGTGATGCAGGATTTGACAACTCATCACTTCCCTAGGTATGGGCTTCCCAACAAGTCTGGGTTCACAGGCAAGAGGACCGTACTGTCCCTGTGGTGGTGTTTCTGTATCTTTATGCAAACTCAGCTTGCCATGGCCATGTTCATATGATCTTTGTATTCAGGTCCATTTACCTTGCTAAGGCTCTTCTTATTCCTCATGATCAACAGGGCATACTGTGCTCTGTTCCGTTGAATCCTAAGCTCGTCTCCTGCTGTGCGGACCATAAATGGGGTTTCAAGTAGGTCACAATGCAAGCTGAAATGAGGAGGCAGTGCAGAGGTACCCTCTGCACCCAGAGGAGGCATGCATTCCTCCTTGTGTGTTATGTAAGTACAAGGGCAGTACCTCTTGTGCTCGCTATGAAATGTGGATATTACTGCTTCTCCTAATCCACACTGCACAGACTGGAGGGTCTGATAGCCTTAGTCCTGTTTGGTAAATGGATCTGAGAGTTTCACATTTTTAAACAAGAAGGTACGGCTAAAGTGTATCACTTGCTAAGTGGCAATGAGTGGAGAGCATTATGGATTGGGTTTCAATGAAGTTAAACTTAACTGATTTAGATAATTAGAGACCAATGTATGTCCAAATTAACCAAAAGTCTGAACTGAAGTATATTAAAAATTATTTAATGTTATTCCCCTCTGCCCCCTTTATAAAAAAAAATAAAAAGACATTTAAGTCTGCTGAAACTGTGAGAACTAGACCAAATTATACATTGTTTAGTATAGAAGCTTATGAGAGCTGATTCAGGCTAGTAAAATTGGGGTTGTAATCATAATATGTGATAATAATCAATACATAATTACATTTCCTAAGTTTTTGAAAAACATTGAGATAAAAGATTTAAAATGTGTCCTCCAGGGGCCATCAGGTGGCATGGTAGTTAAGGCACTGGATTCCCACATGGCAAACCATGGTTCAAGGCAGGGATCTAGTGGCTTGAAACTCATTCTGGGCACATCTGTATGTGTGTTCAAAATGTAGGAAAAGGGACTGCAGTGTGGCCATCCCCCACCTCCCAGGGGGGTGTCATTTCTCACTTGCCCTCTCACTGTCTCTGTTTCGCTACAGGGAATGCATGTGCTCTATAGCAAAACCTAAAAAAAAAAAAAAAAAGTCTAAAAAAGTCTTCCTGTTGTGTCTATTATTACTATAGGAGAAGGTTTCAGAAGATACAGAGATCAGCATTTTAAGACCATTGAGTGTCCTGGACCACTTGGTCCCTGGGTTTCTGAAATAAACAGATGGAATATCTTTGAGATAATTCGTAGTCATTTCACGACCTGCACTCACAAAGACCAAAGACATAATGACTCTGTTGGGCATCAGTGGTGATACGAGGTACAGTTGGTCATTGATTTGTTGGCCGACCAAATATTACAAGTGCACATTCAGACATACTGTGCTCTGGTCAGAAGACAGTTCTCCACCTTGATGCAGACTAATTCTCACAAGAGTACTTCGTAGTCACAGCGTTTGTAAGATTGGGCTTGGCGCTGCCTTGAAGCAGTAGGGACTAGGGAGGGCCATGTCTGATAGCCTTGCTTTGCAGAGATATCCTGCAAGATCGATCAACAATAAAAGGGAACCGACTGGCCCCGTTTTGGAGACGTGGGATATGAGTTACAATGACAGCCGTTCCTCCCACTTTACCTCATCATCAAGGTCTATGAAACTTCCAAGGAAAACTGTAATGTTCAGTTTGGCTTTTTAAGAATATTTCATGATAGAATTTGATTATAGTGTTTTTTTTTTCTTTGCCATTTTTATTTTCATAACACCTATACGGCTCATTTGCTTAGCCGTTTCTCTCCCCCTGGTAGAGGGGAGCCAAGCACTGAAACTAAGATTGCTGTGTGCTTGCGTCCTAGACAGAGCACACAGCACAGCAAACAGGTGACAGTGATCCTCTGCAGCAAGACAGTCATAAATCTGCAGGGAGGAAGGCCTGTGTGGTTTCCTTTCACAGAGCTCTGAGCATTGAAACTCTGTGTTTTTTTTTTTCTTTGTTCTCTTATTTTAAGCTATTAATCAAGCCAGCTTTCTTCCCATCAATTTTAAGTTTGTAGTCACTGAGCTGAAAAGAACATGTTTAAATCCCTGCATGGCTAGCTTAGCTTGCCCCTCTAGGAGGGAAGCTGTATTCCTGTTCTTAGTGACTCAATTTGTGGGAGGAACTTCTAAAATCAAGATCTTGGGAATTTTCTGGGCTCTTCTCCTCCAGTTACATTTTAATAAGCTACTAGGACACTTCTGAGAGGAGCAAATAGCTCTCCAAGCTGTCTCTCTCTCTTTAGTTATTCTCCCAGACTTGAGCCCTGTTCATGTGTAAGATTCTTCAACCCTTCAGCCCAAATATAGCTGGAAAAATAAGGTGACATAAGATATTCAAAAAGACTTGGTAACAGATGTAGTGTATAAGAGAATTATTTAAATGCTAATAACTAGGACCAGCACTGCTGTATATTTTGTAATGGCACTCTCCCTATGAAATCCCCACATTCAATCCCAGCCTTTTAGGGAAAAAAATCTTCATTAAAATGCCCATTTTTGAAATTGTTGTTCTTTCCACTTTCTTTATACTTTTCTTTCTGAATCTAGTCCTCCTCATTTGGAGAGATTTCAAATTAGAATAAGATTCTAACACATGATCTGAGACTCTGGATACTATTATTAACCAAAGCACAATTTTTAAATGTTTGTTTCTTTCATCAGTGAGGAGAGAGAGAGCACCTGTACTAGGGCCTTGGCACCACGATCCACCCCAGCTTCAGCCGGCCCTGACTCCTGGCTACACCTTGTGCCCTGCAAATTCAGGGTGCTCTCCAGATGCCCACTCAGAACCTTCCTGTGTGGGTCGCCGTCAGAGCACTGTGTTTTACTGCTGTAGTACCATCTGGGCCCTGCACGGTGTTCCTGATCTTCGCTGAATGAAAGAGCAGAAACCCTGCATCCACAGCAGGTATCTGATGTCATTCTCAGGGACTGTAAGAAAGGCCCAGGAGACGGCATCGGGGTTCTGTGCAGTCACGTTCTGGAGTCCATTAAGGAAGATTCTGCCTGGTCATTTTCTACTCCAAGCGAGAGCATTGCTTTCCATATGCCACATCTGATGGCTCTGAAATGCCAGAAACTTGCTGAATATTCATTTGCAGCTCTCTGCATCATGTCCTTGTCTTCCCTTTTACTCTCCTTTGAATTATAATTGGCATTTCTGAACATCGGTGACCTGCTTGGGCTTCAGCTGATGTCCTGTGTCAATGCTGTAATACTCCCGTTCTTTCTGCTTCCACCCCGTGCAGAGCCAGGCAGGGTGGTGTCTCCCACCTAACCAGGAACTCACCTTCCCGCAGAGTGTACTGCCTACCTACGGTCCTCTGTGGCCACCCGACATAAGATTAAGAAAGCGAACATTAACCTCTTTAAAATGCATAGCCTCTCGGAGGCAGGAGGAATTTGAGTGGTTATCTCATCCATACGGTAATTGCTCAAGTGTTTGAAAGATGGTAAGCTGACCTTTCAGTCAAATAATCTTCAGATAGATCACTCCTTGGGCCACATGATCTGGTCAGCAGCAGCTTGACTCCCTGGTTACTTTCCTCTAAACGTGCATAGATGCTTGTGCTGGGGCCGTTAAACGCTCCATGGACACGTGGATTCCAAAATCGACCATTTAAAATAACTTTAAGTGATGGAAGCGGTTTATAACAAGATACAAATGCTTTGTCAACAGGGGGAAATGTGAGCTTCTCCCAAAGGGTCTCCTTAGAAATTCCCTCAAAATGCCTGCCCCACCCCCTGTAGAGGTGACACTGCACGGGGTGAACCTGCCCTGAGGTGTGTGGATGGAGGCGGGCAGCCTGGAGGGCCTACTGTGACTCCGCCTGCCTCAAGGTGTTCAATCTGGGCCTTTGGTTTCCTAGTCTATAAGGTGAACCGTGAAAGCACGCAGCATGTTCTCCTGGTCGAGTTGCTTCCTGGACCACTGCAAACATGAAAAATGCAAGGTCTATTCGGCAGAGCAATACGATTACTATTAAAGGAGCAAAGTCGGAATTTGCTGGTTGCATGCCAGCCTTCCCACCAGCACAGGACTTATCAATATGCATCTCCTCAGGATCACTGAGGAAGGTTGACAGATCACCCCACATTGATAGCAAAGAAAGACTGGGAGCAGGGGACAGCGATGGAAACCAGGTGTCCATGAGGTGTCCTGGCACAGTTTGACGCGTTCAGACTCTGGATCACGCACTATGCTCCATTTCAAGGCTGGTTCTAATCTTCAGGGTAAAGCTTAGCTGGTGTCATTGCCTTAAACAATTTGTTTTTCCCAAGACATCTCGTGGGAGGCCACTTTTCCTTTCCTGTTTTCTGACAGATCTGAGAGTAGCTAAATGAAGAAACAAGATAAAAGAAGATGTCAAGACAGTTTCATGTTATAAAACAATTCCAGCGTTGTGGAAATAGGAATTTTTTTGACATGTATTCTGCTTATTAGTCTTCTAGAAAAATAAGATTTTTTTGTTACTATTTTTTAAAATCAAATATTAACATGATCACTGCCCTAGGTTTCATATAAAGTTATTATATAAATGTGGGGGCAGCAGATGGTGTGGTGGTTAAGGCACTGCACTCCCACATGGCTGACTGCGGTTCAAGTCTTGGACCCAGTATGTGTTCAGGCATGCTTTTCCAGAATCCCAAGAGGAGACTGAAGAAGAAGAGATTTCAGTGTGGTCATCCCCCCAGGAAATGATTCCTCACTTTCTCACTCTCTTTCAAGTGAGCATACATGCCCTATGGATAAACCTAAACAAAGCAAAACAAAGAAGTCATTATATGAATGCATAATTTTAGAAGAACGATGTCTTAGGCCATCAATCATATTTGTAAATGTACGTCACTGTTAAACCATCAGGCTCCGTTGAATTAACCTTAGAGTATAGAATTGCTGGATAAAATCAGGGATCAGAAAAATACTGGTAGTCTGGTAAATTTTCCGTTAGAAAAGAAGTCCCCTATTTCCCTTTGCATTAAAACTCTTAGTCATTTACCTCTTAAATGCTTTTCTTAAAATAGGTGAATGAAAACTGGCAAGTGCAAAGGAGAGCTCAAATCAAATGTGGCTTGAGGTGCTGCAGCGTCCGGAATCACCTCAGTGACAGTCAGAGAAGGTTCTCCCTTGAGTCCCACCACCCTGCAGATGAGCCACTGTACCGCATCGGTCTAAGAATGTCGTCTGGAAGACGAGTTGCACACAGAGCGCCTCCTTTGGCTTCTGTGGTGGAATGCCAGGATGGCGGGGTGCTGCGCATGGGAAGTGTTTGCCTAGTCAGCCACATCGGCCATAAGCATGGGGCTAACAACACTGGGGATTCCTCTGACCTCAGTCTGCGCTTAGGGTTCCATCCCAGAGCGGGTAGCTACCAATATAGGCTGCCCCAGTGCATGAGGGGGAAGAAGCCTACGGCATTGGTTGTGCTGTGACAAGACCCTCTGTCCTCATGCAGGCCCAGGTAGCCGCTGAGAGCTGGAGGCTGGCCTGTGTGGGACAAACTAGAACAGAGCTCCCCTCCAGATACAGGCCAGGACAATTCAGAGAAAAGCGAGGATTGGGATCCTTGGAACAAAACAGGCAGGAAGGAGGGCACTAGCAGTTCTGGAGGGTGGAGACTCACCCTGGCCCGTGTGCTTACAGTGGCCACTCCTGCTGCCTGCAGGGAGGTAGGACAGATGCTGGCCTCCCTCAGTTCTGTGCTTACGCGTGGTTCTTATTTTGGAGGAATCTACTGTACTTCCTAAAATGTGGAAGGTTTTACCTTGAAGGCATTTTTTGAGGAGGAAGAGAAGCTCTCATGGATGATCATTGTTATTTTTATTATTTCAGCTGCACCTAATAAGGAATCATATGTCCTAATTTGATGCAGCCCAATGTACGTTGGCTTTGCTCATTCCTTGCATTCTTTGGTGCACTCTTCTTCAAAGCGGATCTGGCAGAGACAAGGTCTGAAGAGTCTTTAGCAAAACAGATGGTCATTTTGCAGAAGCAAAGTACAGACAGGACTTACTTAACTGCGCCCTTGAGCATGGCACTGAAATCAGCTTCATGCAGCTGGGGAGGATCCTCTCCAATGGGGAGCCAGAGAGGCCACAAGGACTTCCCACATGCCCCAGGACTGGCACCACAGAGGCGATGCGTGAAGTGTGGCTCTGGGCAGGAAGCACCCACATGGTTAGAAAACGTGTGGAAATTACACCAATGTGAGAGCTGTGTAGCTCTCAAGGCTTGGGGCTGCTGCACACACTTACAGACCACAACACACATGCTTCTACACAGAGCACATGTGTTGCATGAATATTACATGCATGTACCACATACAGTACTCAGGCATAGAGATCACAAATGTAGATCACATACAAATCACACAGAAACAAGTATATGCTCATATATATATATATATCACATGCATCTGCTACACTGAAATTACATCCATGTACACACACTGCATACGTGTGTCAGAGATCACAACTTCTTACAGACTAAATGCCTGTATCATACACAGACCATATGTACATAGAGCAGTAGCCAAGGTTAATATTGTAATCATGCATGTAAAGGAGGGGAGATGAAATAATGGATGCATAAAGGGCTTTCTCAAGGGTGGCTATGGTGAGTGTTAGGAGCTCTCTGGCCCCTGCTGTCCAGGAAATGAAAATGAGTGGGACGCGTGGGACAGTGCTGAGGGCCTTCTCTAGTCTGCACAACCCTTTTACCCCATGCCTATGGCCATCTGTATTTTTTCAGAGAGAGAAACTCACTGCTTTGTTCTCTTTCCTAACTGTGTCCCGCTTTATCTTTCTATACACGCAATTTATCTTTCAGGTGTCAGGGTGCTAATCATCCAGCGTTCCTGTTGGCCTCCTGTAGTTAGAGCTCAGTGAGGGTAGACAAAGGCCCTGGCTGGATGCAGAACAAAATGCCACCTGTATTGTTATTTTGACTCTTTGGAGAACCTGCTTAGACCTGGGTCATTTGGCCAAAATTCCCAAGTTGAACCATCCCACCCCCTGGCCTTTCCCCCAGATGAAGGCCTTCCCTAACCCAGGGGTGGACCAACAGGTCCACGGTTTAGCTGAGAATGCAGAGATGAAAGTGACCCTCACTCCTGGAAGGAAGACCTTGGCGAGAGGAAGAAAGCCGGAGCTACACTTCATAGCAGCTATGTCTTCAAGACCCCCAATTGAGTAGGTTGTGCTCTTGTTGGGAAAAGTGAGCCCCCTGTGCAGAGGGAGGATAGCCATGATTCCTGGGAAGTCCCATCACCAGAACCTGCCAGTCCTAGTGGCTCTGTGTCACCATGAAAAAAAAGTAAGGTTTTTCGTTAAAAACCTACAAATAGAACTACTTTATGATCCAGCAACCTGTGGATTGGTGATGGATTTGATAAACTGATCTGTGTAGGAGAACACCATAAGGCAGAGCACAGGACCTTTGGGACAGATGCCTTGGCTTTGCTATTTAAGCCACTAGTGAGTGGTCTGGGGAGAGTTCAGGCCATGTGGAAGTGTTGAGGACATCTCATCACCGTGGTCCACCTACCAGTGACAGGCCTGAGGGCTAGCCCTGAGCACGGTGCTGTGTGAAGAGTGCCACGAGGTGAGAGCACGCACAGCAGAGACCACTGCCACGCCCTGTGGATGCGGACACAGATGGAACACTTCCTGAGAGCAGTTTTGTAAAATGTGTCAAGAACTTTAAAATACTCCTGGCTTTTGACTCAGTGAAAATGTTTTTAGTAATCGAGTCTAAAGAAATGATCAAATATGAAGCCAAAGCGTTATGCGTGACGTTGACCCCTATAGCATTAAATGAATGTACACAATATTAACAAAATAGTGAATGATGTGGCCCTAACTAAATGATGATATATATAGTCATAGAACTGAATATTACTAAGTGTTCAAAATTTTATTACCAAAACTTACATGATCTGAAAAAAGAACTTTGCTTAAGGATAAGTTTTTAAAAAAGTGAAGCACCAACTATATTAACAGTGAACTCAGCCCTTTTAAAATACGATGGAGGCCTCGACAAAGCAAAGACTGACCCCCGTTTTGAGAATACAGAGGGCATAAGGACAGCAGAGTTCTTCTGGGCAGGTCCGTTGCAGGCTTCTTTTTAGTTTTTCCTTATATTTTTCTGTTTCACTTCCAAATTTTAGTGAACAAGAAATTTTTTTATCATGTGAAGAATAAGGAGTACATCATAGCTATCTCTTCAAGATACTGATTTCCTTTCCTTTGTACGTACACCCCATAGTGAGACTGCTGGATCATGAAGTAGTTCTATCTGTAGCTTTCAAGGAAAAACCTCACTGTTGTTTTCATAGCGACTGGACTAATTTACATATCCAATAGTGCAAGAAAGTTCTCCTTTCTCCACAGCCTCATCGACACTTGTTATTCTTTGTTATTTTGTTAATAGTTATTCAAATAATAGGTTTTGGTTTGCATTTCACTGATAATGATGTTGAGCATTTTTCACGTACTTTTTAGGCATTTGTATGCCTTCTTTTAAGAATCGCTTGTTCAGATCAATTGCCTTTCTTTGTTTTTTTCATTTGGATTACTAGTTTTTTTGCTGATGAGATGTTTGAGTTCCTTGTACATTCTGGTTATTGATTTCTTGTTGGAAGTATAACTTGCAAATATTTTCTCCCATTGCTGTAGACAGTCTCTTCATTTCTTTATTGTTTTCATTGCTTTGTAATCGCTTCGTAGTTTTGTTGCAACTCTATTTGTCTACTTTTTGCTTTGTTACCTATGTTTTTGAGGTCTTATTTAAACAATTTTTTGCCTAGATCAATGTCCTGAAGTATTTCCCCTATGATTTTTTTGTAGTAATTTCATACTTTTGGATGTTATGTTTCAGTCTTTAATCCATTTTAGGTTAATGCTTGTATGTGGTGAGAGAAAGGAATCTAGTTTCATTTTTTTTTCATATGGATATCCCATTTTTCCAGTGTTTTTTTTTTTTTAATTGAAGAGATGATCCTTTCCTCAATAAATGTACTTGTGACATTTGTCAAAATCGAATTGACTGTATGCATTTGGGCTTTTTCTGGGTTCTCTATTCTTTTCCATGGTCTGTGTGTTTGTTTTTGTGTCTTTATCATGCAGTTTTGTTTGTTAGAGCTTTGCAGTGCATTTTAAAGCAGATAGTGTGATGCCTTCAGTTTTCTTTTTTTTACACAGGACTGCTTTGATTATTTGGGATCTTTTGCATTTCCATATGAATTTTATGATTTCTCTTTCTATTTCTGGGAAGGGTACCTTTGGCATTTTGATAGGCGTTTCATTGAATTAGTAATTTCTTTGGGTAATAGTGACCTTTTAGGATATTTTAAGAATATTAATTTTTCACTTACCCTACTGAGCACCCCTTTCTGTCTCTAGATCCTGGCCAATGTGATCATCTTCATCTGTGGGAACCTGGCAGGAGCCTACCATAAGCACCTCATGGAACTTGCTCTGCAGCAGACGTATCAGGACACGTGTAACTGCATCAAGTCCCGGATCAAGTTGGAATTTGAAAAACGTCAGCAGGTAAAATGCATTTTAATCTTATGTCCTCATTATTTTAGTCATTATTAAGAAGATATTGCTACTGTTAGTATCAAGCATGGAGTTCATTCATTCCTAGATGTCAGAAAGAAGCCAGAGCAGTCTATTGCCTGTGTCCAGCCCTGGGCTCTGGGAGTCGTAAACAGACGATCAGAGAGGGCATTGCCCAGTACAGCCTTCAGACCCAGTGACCCGAGGTCACACACATGCAGGCAGCTACGTCAACACATGACAGGGGAAATTCAAATAATCACACAACATTAAGACACTGGCTATTGGTGGTGTGAGTGCAAGAGTTTGCCCCAGCGGAAGAAGGAACCCTCCCTCTCACTTGCTGCCCTAGTACCTGTTGCCTCCTGGGACGAAATGGCTGAGATCATTTCTGAGGGGGCAATCAGAGGTAGGTGTAGTAAGGAGCCAATTGTTGCAATTTTCAGAGTCTGCTCTAGGGTGCTCCTTGTGGTGAGGCATAGAGATGCACATTAGGGAACCAGACTGAGGAAGCACTGCAAAAGATCAGCAATGAAGACAAGTAGGAGAAGGGGAGCAAAGTCCGTGGTGTCATCGGGGTGGCAGAGATCAGGCAAAGCAGATATGCTTAGTCAGAAAACCAGGGAGGGGTCCTGCATTTGGCATGCTTAACTTCAGGTGATGGCGGGATATCCATGGAGCAGCTTTGCAAGTCGTTGTCTGTGAGGGTGATACTTAGCAGGGCTGTCCAAGAACGCTGAACCCTTCACCTCAAGGGTTCATCACAACACCCATGCTGTTAGCAGGATTTGGCAAGTGGCAGATGCTTGATTATTGTTTGTTAAATTGTATTGAATTAGTCCTTTCTTTGAAATTCCAACAGAACGGTGGCTGGAGCAAAAGAGTATCTTTAAATTTGGCACTGGTTTTTGTTTGTGTGTGGGTAAATAATGATTGAATTTCTATTTGAAAACAGAGATGGTCATTCACTTCTTCAACAAATATTTACTGAGCACCAGGTTCGTATCAGGTCTGGTCCCTGGTACTGGGGTATGACCGTAAACATTGCTCTCTCTCCAGTGTTATTATCAAACCTCGTGGTCCATTTTTCATGGTAGCATTTTGTGTTATGACCTATATAACAAGGTATTCAGTATTTGATGGATTAAAATTCCTTGGTCTCTGTGTATATACAATGCTGGATTTAAAAATGAAGCGGCATAGACAGTTGTTAATTTGAGGCTGTTGTGCAGTTTATTTTCATATACCCGTGCTTGGTAATGCTTTACATTTGGATTCTAGAAAATTCCAGTTTCCACAGGCACCACTGTTCATGGTTTTGTACTCCATGCTACAGAGTTCAGTGGGAACTGCACCGGGCGAGCCTTGACAGACACAGTTAGCTTTCTTTTCCATCACGTCCAGACTGTACCTCAACCAGCCCCAAGGTTACAGAGAGCTGGAATTCTAGTAGACAGATTCTATAACCTAATATTTACAGTGACGGCTTTGACAAAACTTTGTCTTTATCTGTACTTCCTATGTCTCTGAGAACCCTAAGCTACCAAAATCCTATCACCTTGTCACTGAGGGCCCAAGTGTTTAGATGGGCCACACATTGACCTCATGTAGCTCTGTCTGATGTTCTAAACTTTATGGCAATGCCAGGGGAGATAGTAGAAGGGTGTGCATTCACTTCCTTTGCTTTTTAATAATTATTTTATTTATTATTATTATTATTATTATTATTATTATTATTATTATTATTATTTCATTTGCCCAAAAAAAGAGAGAGAGAAAGAGAGAAAGTGAGAAAGCAAGCCACCAGATCCAGGACTTGAACCACAGTCTGTCATGTAGGAGGCCAGCACCTTAACTACCATGTAACCTGCCTGTCCCTCACTTATTTTTTAAAAAGACACTAATGATCCCTTGTAAAATAAGGAAAGAGAAAAAAGACAGTATGAAGAATGTACTGCAGGCATACCCAGAAAAACCACATTGTGTGCTATAGAGATGCACAGTAATTAAATGTGAATAAGAAGTCATTAAATGAAAAAATAAAAAAGAACTTTCATTAGATATGTTGATAAAATATAATTTGTCATCACAATTGTATTTTGTCACAAAAATTAGAGGTTCACTTCTGTGGTCCAATGCCTAGTACGTAGTGATTTTCTTGTTAGGCTTTCAGCGAGTATTGCCCTAGAATACGTGTTTGTACTTTTTTAGACCAGCATATAATTGAATGGGGAGAAGAAATTATCTTGGTTAAACAAAAAAACCCTGATAATATGTAATCTGATAAATTTATGGTAACTAATAAAAATCGGTCGGTGGCAATCGGTGTGGCCCTCATAGAGGGAAGCAGTCCCTGAGATGACAAGGCCAGCAAGGCCACAGACCAGAAGAAGGACTTGGGTTCCACACGTCACTTCCTGCTTGGTCCACACCACTAACAGCGTTTGCTTCAAAAACAAACAGCAGTCTTTCAAAGTCCTTCACTCAGATGGGTTATGCGCTGAGCAGGCAGAAAGAACTTTGTTTCATTCGTCATTAGGATGAGCAAATACTGTCCAATTTAATGCTGCTTTTTGTCAGTTACCTCATAGTGTGGTGACCCTCCCAGAGGTTTGGTGACTGCCATTTTGAATCTTGACTGGCGTTGTTCACGGGTCACCTTCTGCTGCCCTTTGTCCTTGGAGAGGGATGCAAATGGCAGGAGAGCCTGGAAACCACCCTTTACAACTTCAGAAGGGAGCTAACAGTTGGCACTATCAACTGCTAAGTGTCTAGGGATTCTAAAATCTCTGCAAAATTGTTCAAATTTGTACTTTTTTCCCTTCAAATTTTGTGATTTTTTTTTTTTTCCATAGAAGCGAGTATCAAGATAAAGATTAGAAGCCGTGTTTGAATGAAGTGGCTATGCGTAGAAGATTTGGGGGCAGCAGGGAATGATAAATATTGGCAGAGATTTCCTCATGTGTCTTCATGTGTGAACAGTAATAATCATGGCTGTTCACATGTGGGAGAGGCAGTGCATTGCATTAGAATCAAGGCTGCTGGAGACTGAAGCTGTTCACCTTTATGAGTTTTTACTTTTGCCTTCAGTTTCACATTCTAGGGACTGGATGGTGGCACAGCAGTGCAATGAAAGCTCTGTCAAGCTAACCTGCATGGGAAGTTCTCGTGTCCAGAATCTTCCCTAAGGATGTTGGTCCAGTACTGGCTTAAGCTGAGGGTGGACTGTGGCATCAAGACCCTGTGGGGATGATGTCTCTTTCTCTGTTTTGCTCCATCTCTCTCTCACTTGCTCATAGAAGAAGAAGGAAATAAATAAACTTTTTAAAAATGTTTCACGATCTGCCATAAAAGCCACAGCCATTTCTTGAGCGCCGTGTGTGGGGCCACAGATGGCTCTTTGTCAGACCTGAGGGAACAGCGAGGGCTTTCCCCTGGAGAATATAGCAGTCTCTCAGGAATTGATGAGAGCTGGATTCAGAGCAAAACAAGAACCCTGTCTCCTAATTGCCTTGGCAGTTGAAATAAATGTTGCGTCTGTAGGTGTAGAATCTGGGTTTGCATTTTTGTAGATAATAAACTCTTTAAATTATATATTATCTGTGTTTCAAAGTCATTACAATTTTTGTATATAGACTGCTTTAATCTGGAGCCATCCCATGCATTGAATATGACAGAATATGCATCTCACTGAAAAGTGCAAGTCGGATGAGAAACGAGACCGCATTACACCTGGATCCTGCGCCTCTGTGCAGGCCTTGGTGATCTAGTCCGCTTCCCAGCTGTCCTTGTGTGCAGAACTCTTTTCCTCGCTGCAGACTCCGATGGAAGAAGCGAGCCGTCCTTGTGTGACCATGGCTGGGTAGATAGCGGACATGTCCATCTTTACCCTGATGTGATCACAGGCCATATCGTTGCATGATCAAATGCATTGCATAACTCATTTATGTTGCTGAGCAGAAAGGCAGAATGTTTTCAAAGTTGTTCTAGATTGGGCTGCTAAAGGCTGTGTGGTCCTTTGTTGTTGTTGTTCTTTCCTCATGATAAAACAGATCAGAAGCGACTAATGTGTCTGAGTTCTTAGAATATACCAGGTGGTCTGTTTGATTCTTCTGTATGTAATGTGGTATCAGATTCCTTTGGCTAGGGACCAGCAGTTAGCGTAATGGCTATGTCACTTGACTCCCATGTAGTCGACTACAGTTCAGTCCTGGACCTGGTGGCTTAAACTCATGCTGGGCGCATGTGCGTGTGTGCCCTAGATACCGAGAGGAGAAAGGAGGAGAAGGGATTGCGGTATGGCCATCCCCCCTGGGGAGGTGATTTCTCTCTTTCTGTCTCTCTGTCTTTCTGGTGAGCGCACGTGCCCTATAGCAAAGAGGCGCGGGCCCCATAAAAAAAAACAACCAAAAAAAAAAAAAAAAAAAAAAGATTCCTATGGCTATTGTAACAAATGGCCACAAACTTGGTGGCTTAAAACGAGATGAAGGGGCAGCTCTATGGCTGAGTTAATGTGCTGCTCAGGAGGAAGCTGATCCCACATGGCAACCATGGTTCAGATCCCTGTTCAGTCCTCCTGAAACAAGACAAACACAGAGCAGTGTCCAAGATTCAGTGGACCGAGCACTGGAGGAAGGGGATAGTAGCATGACCAGACTGTGTGGAGAGTGTCTTTCTCTCCCTCCCTCTCTCTCTCTCCCATGCATGCACTCTATCATTAATAAAGAATAAAATACATAGTGACTGGCAGGTGGCATAGTGGTTAAGGTGCTGTATTCTCCCACATGGTCAACTGCAGTTGTAGTCCTAGACCTGGAAGCTTGCTTTCTCATTCTCTCTCTCTCTCTCTCTCTCTCTCTCTCTCTCCTTGCTCTGTCTCTCTCTGGTCAAATTGAAATAAATAAATAAAGTTAAATAAAATAAAATAATTCTTTAGATGAAAAAAAGAATAGAGTAGATTTATTATCTCACACTGTTCATCTTCTAGATGTTACAAGTCCAAAATAAGTCGCACTGGGCTAAAGTCAGGATATTGGCAGGGCTGTGTCTTCCAAACGGGGGGGTAAGATATTATTCATCTCTCCCTTCCTCTTTCTCTCTCTCTCTCTCCTTTTTGCTTTGTCCTCTGATTCTGCTGTTCCATCTTCGCTCTCTCTCTCTGACTTTATCCCTCCTAACCCCTTTTAGGGCTCCTGTAATTACACTGGGCTCCTGTAATTACATCGGGCTCATCAGTACATCGGGCATAATCCAGGATAATCCGCCTATGCCGGCATCCTTACTTTAATCACATCTACCAAATTCCTGGGTTGTCACATGAGGTAAAATGGTTGCTGGGCTCATCTTTGCAGGAAACATCTTTTGCGGGACCACATTCACTACCGCTCAGTCCTCTTCATTCCTGTAACAGCTCTAACAACCTTTTCCCACTTTCACCAAATAAAGGGGCTGTCTAAGTGACTCGTCCAACATCACTCAGCTCCTACATGTGCCTGCTAGGGTTCTTCTCAGTTGGAATAATCTTGGTAATGTGTCCACTGCAGATTTTCATAGTCATAAAATACTTTCTGATGGAAATCCTGCTTGATCCCTTGCCAACCTTCAGCAACAGTCTTTCCAGCATCCCAAGCTGTATCCTGCTAAACAAGTGGTCAGTAGCTATTCTTGTCATCAAATTCATGCACTAGCATTAAACAACAGCAGCCAGCTGCCATCCTGTACCCCAATTTTAATTGACAATACTGAGGCAGGGAGGGTGTTGGGTGGCAGCCATGCCAGCCTTCAAGGTCTGTAGAACAGGCTTCATTCTTCCTGGAAGAAAACAGGTTGACAGAGAGATCTTCTGCTTTGTCTACTGGACTTTGGGGTGGGGGGAGAGATTATTTCAAACTTTTTTTTTTCTTTCTTTCTTTCTTTAGAGGTTTTTGCCTTAGGCACATGTGCTTATTGGAGAGAGAGAGATTGTGACAGTGAGAGGGAAAGTAAGAAATAACCCCCCAAGGGGATGGCCACACCACAAACCCTTCTCCTTCATTCTCCACCTGGGATGTTGGGCATGTTTGTGCACGCACTCAGCATGAGTTTCAAGTCACCAGGTTCAAGACTTGAACTGCTGTCAGCCATGTGGGAGTCCAGCAATCTAACCACTACTGCATCTGCTGACCCCGTCTGTATTATTATTACTTTTTTTTTGGAGAGGTTTTTTCGCTATAGGGCGCGTGCGCTCACCAGACAGAGAGAGACATAGAGACAGAAAGCGAGAAATCACCCCCCAGGGGGATGGTCATGCCGCAATCCCTTCTCCTCCATTCTCCTCTTGGGATCTTGGGCATGCACACACCCGCGCCCAGCATTGAGTTTTAAGCCACCGGGTCCTGGACGCGAACTGCGGTCAACTATGTGGGAGTCCAGCGACATAGCCATTACGCTAACTGCTGGTTTCCCCTGTCTGTATTTTTTTAAGACAAAGTCTAACCATGTAGAAATCCTCTCACCTCAGCCTCCTAGCGGGGCCACAGGCATGTGACACCATGGCCGGACCTTTTTCAGACAGTCTCGCTATTCTACCCAGCCTAGCCTCAAGTTCACAGTCCTCCTGGCTCAGCCTGCTTGGGCCACTAGGATTACAGGTGTGAACCACCACACAAGGGGCCTTTGTGTTGAACTCCCACACCGTCCCAGCTCGCAGGGTAGTCTTAGCAATAGGCATTGCACCTTAGTCGGTCCAAACACCTTTTAGTAGCCTCATCTTCTCACATTCACGAGCTCACATTTGATTCACTGATTACAGCACTCCTCATTTCTCCCAGCTGTCTTCCTCTGAGTTGACAGACAGCATCCAAAGTGAGGCATCTCAGCAATATATGACTTTCCTAAAACCCACCTGGGGTTGTTAAAGGTGTTGCAGCACTTACATAACTGGACCCACATGGCGAAGGTCCTGGGTTTCCAGGACCATCCTGTGACCCCCCTCTACTTGCCCATGGGCTGGTGATCTGGGCTGACTGGGGCTGGCGATGAGCACAGCTAGAAGCTCTTCTTGGGGGTGCCTCTCTCTCTCTTATGGAAATAAGTAAATAAATAAATAAATAATAAACTATTTTATCTTTATTTTTTAAAAAGAGCATTAAACTTTAAGCCTCTGAGTCCTCGAGACTTTCTCCCTGCAATTCCTGAAGAATCAAAGCAACAAATTTAAATGTCAGTGTTATCTATGAACTTTGAGTGAGTTGATGTGTCCACAGAGACAGTAGACCAGAAGAAGCACACTCACCACCGTGCTGACGGGTTACTTAGCACATGCAGGCCCCAGCTCTTGCTCCCCAGAAGATCACTGATTAAACTTTCCCTCACCCCAGGACATGTTTGTTCTTCTTTCTATTTTATTAGGTAATTACTTTGGGTACATTCCTCTTTCATATCTTGTTGTTGATCAACAAAGGGCAGCTTACATTGTTCTTGGCTGCCATGTTTTCCCACTCTATTAAGTGATGGTTGCATACTTTTCTCTGATATCTCTCCCCCAGTGGAGAGGATGGAGCTGTGTAGGTGCTGGTCCCTGCTTTTTCTCAGTACTCATTAGTGAAAGATCAGATAAAATGTGTACTATATTCATGTGTATCAGCTAGCTTCAAATAAATGTTTTGCTATAAATGTTTTCCCATGGCTTCTTTTTAAAATCTTCAGTTATCGGGACCAGTAGTTGGCGTAATGGCTATGTTGCTGGACTCCCATGTAGTCGACTGTAGGTCAAGTCCCAGACCCGTTGGCTTCAAGTCACACCGGGCACATGTGCGTGTGTGCCCAAGATCCCGAGAGGAGAATGGAGGAGAAGGGATTGAAGCATGGCCATCCCCACTGGGGGTGGGGGTGGGGGGGGTGATTTCTCGCTTTCTGTCTCTCTGGTGAACGCATATGCCCTGTAGTAAAATCTTCAGTTATCTTTTCTTTTGTACATTGGGATTATAGCTAAAGAGGTCATCAGCAGGAGACTCTTCTTTTGCATGCTGATTTTGCACCTCCATTTTCTGTCTTCATCACTCTTCAAGTTCTGTATTCTTTTGCATCTGATGTGCTGTTAGATCTCATGCTTTAATGATATGTGGAAGTTTTCCTGCTCCAGTAAATGGAACCGTTTTGAATTTCTTTAAATTCTTTAGTTGACCATAATCATTATTTATGCCCGATGGTTTTCTAGTAGGAGAGTTATCAACCACCAAGGGCCTAAATTCAGTCACTGATACCTTTCTTGGAAGCATCTCAGTATCAACATAAAGTTCATCATTTCTAAGATACTTCTTTGCTTGACCATATTGATTCTTTCTTGAGCTCACGTGTCTTCTAAATTTCATTTTCTTGAGATATTTTACTATTTCCTGGTACTTCTTCATCACTAAAAGTGTCCTTTATTTCAACACTCATCCTTGGTCTTTTCCTAATATTAACGTCTTCATTTTGTTTTTGAACGTTCACTTCAATTTCTAACTCTGCTTTTGTGTTATGTCATCTTCTATGACCAAATTATCAATTTCTCTTATTCTTTTTTTTTTTGATCTTAGATTTTCTTTAGAAAGTGATTTATTAGCCGAATTTTTTATACTGCATTTTAAATCTGTATCTGTAAATAAGTTAGCTGAGTTTTCATCTGTGGATTCATTCTGAGATAGATGTTGCTCCTTATTTTTCCACAGTGAGGGTGTAGCAGCCTGTGTTTGTTCTAAAAGAGAACAAGACATTTCTGTTCTTGCTGATTTAGATGAAGACATTTCTTGATTTGTTTCCATCCTTTTCCCTTTTCTCCATAGCTGATTGAAAGTGGTTTCTGATGGAATTGGTCTGTGGTTACTGAGAAGCTTGAGCTCTGCTTTTATTGACACCTTGGAGTTCTGTTGGTGAAAGCTGATAGTTTGGGGTTTTCGTCTTAGCCATAATGATTAATACCATTTTGTTATTAGAGCTTGTTTGGGGGACTTCGTTTATAGCAGATGTTTCTTATGAAAGCTTTCTGAATTTTTGTTCCATTCTGGAGGTTTTTAATTTCTTTTGGCTTTCACTCCCATCTGTACATGTGTCCGCTCACTCTGATTCTGAGTCAACTACGTGTATTGTAGTATTCACTGAAGCACTTGACAGTGGCTTTTCATTGACTGACAAGTCTTGCAAAAGGCTTGGCCCTGGAGTCATTGTCTTTAATACTGTACTGGACAGACCCTGAGGATCACAGTAAAGTTCTGTTGTCATAAAAATAACTGCCAATCCAATTCCTGCTTCAGGAGTAGGTCTAAGACCCTGCCTTTGGAACATATCCATGATGGAATGACTCCATTTTTTCTGAGAGTCAGGAATCAAGATCTGTGAATGCGTTATGTTTACATCAGCAACACAGATTCCAGGAGCTGAAAAGAAATTGTCGTCTTCCTCATTTTCATCTGTTATCAACGTAGTTTCCCCACCTCCAAAAACAGCTGCTGAACTTAATTTCTTATGCTGCTTGGCATTTCCAAATACAAATGTTTTCCCTTTGAAAATTTGCTTTCTTTCTTGTTGTCCTGACAGATCCGTACTTTTATTTTCAATAGCCAGTTTATCAGCAGGTGGGCAAAAACTTTCAATTTTTGGAGACTGTTTCTTGAACTGAACTGCTTTGACAAATTCAGTAAAATATTCTGGTTTCACAATTGGACATCCGCAAATGAGTGTACATATTGTTTTTATGGTAACTTTAACTGATATCATGACAAGTTGAGTACATTCTACTGTCCAGTTGTCTACAGTGAGTCCTCCAAGTTGCAATACAGCTTGACTTTAAGCAGTTTTCCCAGAGGCATCTAAACAAGAAGAACATGCAACCAACGGCTCACAATCTACTTGCAGTTTACTGTCAAATGCTCCAAAGGTAACTCTGTCTCCTATCTTCAATGTTTGGGATAGGCCATGATGCATTTTTTCCTCATTAACAAAGATACCATACTTAGAATTACCTTTTATGTCCATATAGGGGTTTCATATATTTGACTCAGTTGGTCACAGCAGTTAACACAGCATGATTTCTACTTACCGAGGTATCATCTTCAATTAGAATGGCACAGTTTTTCCTTCTGACAGTGTACTCAACACCCATCAACACTCTGTGTGGTTCTCCTCGGGCTGGGCCCTCAGCAGAGAGCAGCTTCCACAGGGTCCAGATCCCACAAATTTTTTTTTAATAATCCTCAAATCGAGACTGTTATATTGTTCGTTAAGTCCTTTAGTTAGAATAGTTAAGATAATTACATATTTTCAAAACTTATGATGAAGACTGAGCTGTGAGTGTGATGTCTGCCTTGTTTAAGGACAAATCGATACTTACAGATCCAAGGTCAAGGGGAAGGAGGAGACTATCTGGAATCATGGCCAAGTTTTGATGCTGCAAAAGAGCACAAAGGCAGGAGATTGCAGAGGGTTACAAAAAAAGCATTGCCAATTATCTGCTTATTGTTTAAAATGTTAGACATTTTGCTCTAAAGGAAAAAAATAAAATAGAATTACAGCAATTAATCAGGCAGCAATTCTTTTAGCTACTAAATGTATACAAATTCTATTTACATTATTACAATAGAAATGTCAGATGGTAAAATCAAACTTTCTAGAAGCTTCCACTGTGTGGGAAACTTGAGCAAAACCCATAGGTAATGTCTATGATGAGTAAGCTCACCTGTCTTGTTGAAGACACCTGGGAAGCAGTGATAACACTCTATTAATAGATTATTACAGCCAATCTTTGTTTAAAATCCCAGAAACCCCCCCCCCCCGAAACTCAGAAGTTGAATACCTCAGTGCTTCAGTATTCCTGGAGACTACTTACTCTTTACAAGTGATGAAATATTTTGATGCTGGCAAGCATGTGTAATAGGCAAAGAGAATATATGAAGATTCACGTTCTATGTCATTTGATATGAGTCCAATAAATTCAATAAAAAGAATTCCCAAATCTAGTTTCATTATCCATTTTTCTGATATTTTTCACATTCAGAAGAAAATATGTCCCTACTCCAAAATCAAAGTGTCAAGTCTTCTGTGAGTACTTTCATACTTCCTTTCTTGCAAGCATAACCACAGATGGGCCACTGTAGCTTTTAATGGGGGGGGGGGGGCAGCCATTTTGGACTAAGCATCATGGGGCAAATCCAAATAGTAAAACTGTTGATCTGGAATATTTAATAGAGTGTCTCTCTGTGCAAAGTCATGGAGACAGAGCCCTCCTGTGGCATTAGTGGAGTGCTTCCTGGCTTGAGGTACCGCCATATATGCCTGCACCAGAACGAAAATTACAACTTGTGAGTTTTAGAGTTTTTTTAATTGCACACGTGCTCTCAAAGGTGTCATTTTTGGGGTTTTCCTTTCAGAGTTGGCTGAGTATTCTCAGCATTTCAGGAAATTTGGTTCCAAGACTTCTCTAGAAGTTTTCTTTCATTAATTTAGATATTAAGGACAATTTAGTATGTGTTTGCTATTGGATGTGAATGCTTTTCCAAAGACTGATGCCTTCAAAAGTGTGAAAGAAGGATGACACGATTATACTCCGAATGAAATAAAAAGAGAATGTGAAATAATAATATGTACACGAACCCAGCCATACACTTCTCAAAGTAAATGGTATTTTTACATCCATTCTCCCATTAATACAAGATTATACTTTTATGGAATGACCTAGTCCTCCTTTCTATTAGAATTCAGAATTTAAGCCCAGCCACCATGATGCAAGTGGGAGGGCACTGCTGGAAGATGCCTGAGGTCTCATGGGAGACTCAGGTTCAGATCTCAACCCATTCCCAACAGGCAGGGTGGTGTGGCACATGCTGTGGTTCTAGCTGACTTGGAAGCTGGGGCAGAAAGGATTGTGAAATGGTAATACCTGTGAAGAGTACTTCTTTTTTTTTTCTTTCTTTCTCTCTCAGAAAAAAAGAAAGAGAGAGAGAGAGAGAGAGAGAGAGAAAGAAAGAAAGAAAGAAAGAAGAAAAGACAAAAGAATTCCAAATTCAGGAACCAGTAAGTGCATGGTAGTTGAGGCACTGGACTTCCACATGACCAACGAGGTTTGAGTTCTGGACCTGGTGGCTTGCTTTCTCATTTTCTCTCTCTCTCTAGTGAGCACATGTGCCCTATTACAAAGTAGAAATAATAATAATAATAAATAAAATTAAATAGATAAGACTGAAAAAGAAAAAAGAATTCCAAATTCAGGAACCAGTAAGTGCATGGTAGTTGAGGCACTGGACTTCCACATGACCAACGAGGTTTGAGTTCTGGACCTGGTGGCTTGCTTTCTCATTTTCTCTCTCTCTCTAGTGAGCACATGTGCCCTATTACAAAGTAGAAATAATAATAATAATAAATAAAATTAAATAGATAAGACTGAAAAAGAAAAAAGAATTCCAAATTCACATTCTCTGAGTTTTCCCTATCTGTTGTGTGCTGGGGATTGTTTCAGGCATGGAAAATGCAGTTATCCTCGAGACTAAAGGTCCCTGGTCTTTTTGTACTTAAATTCTAATGTTGGAAGGCAAACCATAAACTCGCAAGTTTGTAATGTTCGTGAGCAGATATAACAAGATAATGTGGTGGAGAAGCACAATGGAGAAGGAAGAGAGACATGTTGGAGAAACCAGCCAGGAGAGCTGCTCTGAAGACGTGAATCACAGGTCACAGCTCTGTGATACCTAATGAAAACTGCTCTTAGCAAAGGGAGCAGGAACTCCAAAGGTTATGAGTCAGGAGCCAGACTGGCTTGCTAGAGAAACATTAAGGCAAGTAAGACAGTTGGTGAGAGAGGGGAGTTGGAGAGGGAGGTAGGAGCCAGACCATATGTGGGTCTTTGCAAGTGTGTCAAGGACTTGAGATTTTAATTCATGCTGAGTAGGGGATCACTGGAGGCTTTACTAGGTAGTGGCATAAACTGGTTAACATTCTTAAAGGATCCTTCTGGCTGTTGGTAGAGGATGGATTGGAGGAAGAAGACATGCTAAGGTGTCTGTTAGAAGCCACAGCAGTAGTGCAAACTAGAGATAAGAATAGTTTGGGCAAGAGTGCACAACTTTAAGATATATTTTGAAATCAAATCATTAGGGTTTACATTTAGAATTTGAGTGAGAGAAATATAAAATAACCAGGAGAGTTTTCTGGGTTTTAAGCTTAAGCAACTGTAGGATGGTTGGAATGCCCCTTCTAGGTTTCAAAGTCTGTGATCACAGTATTTATTGGGGGCTAGGGGCAAAGTGGAAATCAAAAGTTGAGTTTTGAGCAGTAAGTTTTATGATTCC